>NC_059434.1:85706086-86006086 GCF_021028975.2 Sphaerodactylus townsendi | reverse complement strand
GGGGGGGGGGGGGGTGGGGGGGGGGGGGGGTGGGGGGGGGGGGGGGTGGGGGGGGGGGGGGGTGGGGGGGGGGGGGGGTGGGGGGGGGGGGGGGTGGGGGGGGGGGGGGGTGGGGGGGGGGGGGGGTGGGGGGGGGGGGGGGTGGGGGGGGGGGGGGGTGGGGGGGGGGGGGGGTGGGGGGGGGGGGGGGTGGGGGGGGGGGGGGGTGGGGGGGGGGGGGGGTGGGGGGGGGGGGGGGTGGGGGGGGGGGGGGGTGGGGGGGGGGGGGGGTGGGGGGGGGGGGGGGTGGGGGGGGGGGGGGGTGGGGGGGGGGGGGGGTGGGGGGGGGGGGGGGTGGGGGGGGGGGGGGGTGGGGGGGGGGGGGGGTGGGGGGGGGGGGGGGTGGGGGGGGGGGGGGGTGGGGGGGGGGGGGGGTGGGGGGGGGGGGGGGTGGGGGGGGGGGGGGGTGGGGGGGGGGGGGGGTGGGGGGGGGGGGGGGTGGGGGGGGGGGGGGGTGGGGGGGGGGGGGGGTGGGGGGGGGGGGGGGTGGGGGGGGGGGGGGGTGGGGGGGGGGGGGGGTGGGGGGGGGGGGGGGTGGGGGGGGGGGGGGGTGGGGGGGGGGGGGGGTGGGGGGGGGGGGGGGTGGGGGGGGGGGGGGGTGGGGGGGGGGGGGGGTGGGGGGGGGGGGGGGTGGGGGGGGGGGGGGGTGGGGGGGGGGGGGGGTGGGGGGGGGGGGGGGTGGGGGGGGGGGGGGGTGGGGGGGGGGGGGGGTGGGGGGGGGGGGGGGTGGGGGGGGGGGGGGGTGGGGGGGGGGGGGGGTGGGGGGGGGGGGGGGTGGGGGGGGGGGGGGGTGGGGGGGGGGGGGGGTGGGGGGGGGGGGGGGTGGGGGGGGGGGGGGGTGGGGGGGGGGGGGGGTGGGGGGGGGGGGGGGTGGGGGGGGGGGGGGGTGGGGGGGGGGGGGGGTGGGGGGGGGGGGGGGTGGGGGGGGGGGGGGGTGGGGGGGGGGGGGGGTGGGGGGGGGGGGGGGTGGGGGGGGGGGGGGGTGGGGGGGGGGGGGGGTGGGGGGGGGGGGGGGTGGGGGGGGGGGGGGGTGGGGGGGGGGGGGGGTGGGGGGGGGGGGGGGTGGGGGGGGGGGGGGGTGGGGGGGGGGGGGGGTGGGGGGGGGGGGGGGTGGGGGGGGGGGGGGGTGGGGGGGGGGGGGGGTGGGGGGGGGGGGGGGTGGGGGGGGGGGGGGGTGGGGGGGGGGGGGGGTGGGGGGGGGGGGGGGTGGGGGGGGGGGGGGGTGGGGGGGGGGGGGGGTGGGGGGGGGGGGGGGTGGGGGGGGGGGGGGGTGGGGGGGGGGGGGGGTGGGGGGGGGGGGGGGTGGGGGGGGGGGGGGGTGGGGGGGGGGGGGGGTGGGGGGGGGGGGGGGTGGGGGGGGGGGGGGGTGGGGGGGGGGGGGGGTGGGGGGGGGGGGGGGTGGGGGGGGGGGGGGGTGGGGGGGGGGGGGGGTGGGGGGGGGGGGGGGTGGGGGGGGGGGGGGGTGGGGGGGGGGGGGGGTGGGGGGGGGGGGGGGTGGGGGGGGGGGGGGGTGGGGGGGGGGGGGGGTGGGGGGGGGGGGGGGTGGGGGGGGGGGGGGGTGGGGGGGGGGGGGGGTGGGGGGGGGGGGGGGTGGGGGGGGGGGGGGGTGGGGGGGGGGGGGGGTGGGGGGGGGGGGGGGTGGGGGGGGGGGGGGGTGGGGGGGGGGGGGGGTGGGGGGGGGGGGGGGTGGGGGGGGGGGGGGGTGGGGGGGGGGGGGGGTGGGGGGGGGGGGGGGTGGGGGGGGGGGGGGGTGGGGGGGGGGGGGGGTGGGGGGGGGGGGGGGTGGGGGGGGGGGGGGGTGGGGGGGGGGGGGGGTGGGGGGGGGGGGGGGTGGGGGGGGGGGGGGGTGGGGGGGGGGGGGGGTGGGGGGGGGGGGGGGTGGGGGGGGGGGGGGGTGGGGGGGGGGGGGGGTGGGGGGGGGGGGGGGTGGGGGGGGGGGGGGGTGGGGGGGGGGGGGGGTGGGGGGGGGGGGGGGTGGGGGGGGGGGGGGGTGGGGGGGGGGGGGGGTGGGGGGGGGGGGGGGTGGGGGGGGGGGGGGGTGGGGGGGGGGGGGGGTGGGGGGGGGGGGGGGTGGGGGGGGGGGGGGGTGGGGGGGGGGGGGGGTGGGGGGGGGGGGGGGTGGGGGGGGGGGGGGGTGGGGGGGGGGGGGGGTGGGGGGGGGGGGGGGTGGGGGGGGGGGGGGGTGGGGGGGGGGGGGGGTGGGGGGGGGGGGGGGTGGGGGGGGGGGGGGGTGGGGGGGGGGGGGGGTGGGGGGGGGGGGGGGTGGGGGGGGGGGGGGGTGGGGGGGGGGGGGGGTGGGGGGGGGGGGGGGTGGGGGGGGGGGGGGGTGGGGGGGGGGGGGGGTGGGGGGGGGGGGGGGTGGGGGGGGGGGGGGGTGGGGGGGGGGGGGGGTGGGGGGGGGGGGGGGTGGGGGGGGGGGGGGGTGGGGGGGGGGGGGGGTGGGGGGGGGGGGGGGTGGGGGGGGGGGGGGGTGGGGGGGGGGGGGGGTGGGGGGGGGGGGGGGTGGGGGGGGGGGGGGGTGGGGGGGGGGGGGGGTGGGGGGGGGGGGGGGTGGGGGGGGGGGGGGGTGGGGGGGGGGGGGGGTGGGGGGGGGGGGGGGTGGGGGGGGGGGGGGGTGGGGGGGGGGGGGGGTGGGGGGGGGGGGGGGTGGGGGGGGGGGGGGGTGGGGGGGGGGGGGGGTGGGGGGGGGGGGGGGTGGGGGGGGGGGGGGGTGGGGGGGGGGGGGGGTGGGGGGGGGGGGGGGTGGGGGGGGGGGGGGGTGGGGGGGGGGGGGGGTGGGGGGGGGGGGGGGTGGGGGGGGGGGGGGGTGGGGGGGGGGGGGGGTGGGGGGGGGGGGGGGTGGGGGGGGGGGGGGGTGGGGGGGGGGGGGGGTGGGGGGGGGGGGGGGTGGGGGGGGGGGGGGGTGGGGGGGGGGGGGGGTGGGGGGGGGGGGGGGTGGGGGGGGGGGGGGGTGGGGGGGGGGGGGGGTGGGGGGGGGGGGGGGTGGGGGGGGGGGGGGGTGGGGGGGGGGGGGGGTGGGGGGGGGGGGGGGTGGGGGGGGGGGGGGGTGGGGGGGGGGGGGGGTGGGGGGGGGGGGGGGTGGGGGGGGGGGGGGGTGGGGGGGGGGGGGGGTGGGGGGGGGGGGGGGTGGGGGGGGGGGGGGGTGGGGGGGGGGGGGGGTGGGGGGGGGGGGGGGTGGGGGGGGGGGGGGGTGGGGGGGGGGGGGGGTGGGGGGGGGGGGGGGTGGGGGGGGGGGGGGGTGGGGGGGGGGGGGGGTGGGGGGGGGGGGGGGTGGGGGGGGGGGGGGGTGGGGGGGGGGGGGGGTGGGGGGGGGGGGGGGTGGGGGGGGGGGGGGGTGGGGGGGGGGGGGGGTGGGGGGGGGGGGGGGTGGGGGGGGGGGGGGGTGGGGGGGGGGGGGGGTGGGGGGGGGGGGGGGTGGGGGGGGGGGGGGGTGGGGGGGGGGGGGGGTGGGGGGGGGGGGGGGTGGGGGGGGGGGGGGGTGGGGGGGGGGGGGGGTGGGGGGGGGGGGGGGTGGGGGGGGGGGGGGGTGGGGGGGGGGGGGGGTGGGGGGGGGGGGGGGTGGGGGGGGGGGGGGGTGGGGGGGGGGGGGGGTGGGGGGGGGGGGGGGTGGGGGGGGGGGGGGGTGGGGGGGGGGGGGGGTGGGGGGGGGGGGGGGTGGGGGGGGGGGGGGGTGGGGGGGGGGGGGGGTGGGGGGGGGGGGGGGTGGGGGGGGGGGGGGGTGGGGGGGGGGGGGGGTGGGGGGGGGGGGGGGTGGGGGGGGGGGGGGGTGGGGGGGGGGGGGGGTGGGGGGGGGGGGGGGTGGGGGGGGGGGGGGGTGGGGGGGGGGGGGGGTGGGGGGGGGGGGGGGTGGGGGGGGGGGGGGGTGGGGGGGGGGGGGGGTGGGGGGGGGGGGGGGTGGGGGGGGGGGGGGGTGGGGGGGGGGGGGGGTGGGGGGGGGGGGGGGTGGGGGGGGGGGGGGGTGGGGGGGGGGGGGGGTGGGGGGGGGGGGGGGTGGGGGGGGGGGGGGGTGGGGGGGGGGGGGGGTGGGGGGGGGGGGGGGTGGGGGGGGGGGGGGGTGGGGGGGGGGGGGGGTGGGGGGGGGGGGGGGTGGGGGGGGGGGGGGGTGGGGGGGGGGGGGGGTGGGGGGGGGGGGGGGTGGGGGGGGGGGGGGGTGGGGGGGGGGGGGGGTGGGGGGGGGGGGGGGTGGGGGGGGGGGGGGGTGGGGGGGGGGGGGGGTGGGGGGGGGGGGGGGTGGGGGGGGGGGGGGGTGGGGGGGGGGGGGGGTGGGGGGGGGGGGGGGTGGGGGGGGGGGGGGGTGGGGGGGGGGGGGGGTGGGGGGGGGGGGGGGTGGGGGGGGGGGGGGGTGGGGGGGGGGGGGGGTGGGGGGGGGGGGGGGTGGGGGGGGGGGGGGGTGGGGGGGGGGGGGGGTGGGGGGGGGGGGGGGTGGGGGGGGGGGGGGGTGGGGGGGGGGGGGGGTGGGGGGGGGGGGGGGTGGGGGGGGGGGGGGGTGGGGGGGGGGGGGGGTGGGGGGGGGGGGGGGTGGGGGGGGGGGGGGGTGGGGGGGGGGGGGGGTGGGGGGGGGGGGGGGTGGGGGGGGGGGGGGGTGGGGGGGGGGGGGGGTGGGGGGGGGGGGGGGTGGGGGGGGGGGGGGGTGGGGGGGGGGGGGGGTGGGGGGGGGGGGGGGTGGGGGGGGGGGGGGGTGGGGGGGGGGGGGGGTGGGGGGGGGGGGGGGTGGGGGGGGGGGGGGGTGGGGGGGGGGGGGGGTGGGGGGGGGGGGGGGTGGGGGGGGGGGGGGGTGGGGGGGGGGGGGGGTGGGGGGGGGGGGGGGTGGGGGGGGGGGGGGGTGGGGGGGGGGGGGGGTGGGGGGGGGGGGGGGTGGGGGGGGGGGGGGGTGGGGGGGGGGGGGGGTGGGGGGGGGGGGGGGTGGGGGGGGGGGGGGGTGGGGGGGGGGGGGGGTGGGGGGGGGGGGGGGTGGGGGGGGGGGGGGGTGGGGGGGGGGGGGGGTGGGGGGGGGGGGGGGTGGGGGGGGGGGGGGGTGGGGGGGGGGGGGGGTGGGGGGGGGGGGGGGTGGGGGGGGGGGGGGGTGGGGGGGGGGGGGGGTGGGGGGGGGGGGGGGTGGGGGGGGGGGGGGGTGGGGGGGGGGGGGGGTGGGGGGGGGGGGGGGTGGGGGGGGGGGGGGGTGGGGGGGGGGGGGGGTGGGGGGGGGGGGGGGTGGGGGGGGGGGGGGGTGGGGGGGGGGGGGGGTGGGGGGGGGGGGCTGTATGGCCGTGTTCTAGCAGCAGGCGAAACGTCAGGAGAGAATGCTGCTAGAACATGGCCATACAGCCCGGAAACCACACAGCACCCAAGTGATTCCGGCCGGGAAAGCCTTCGACAATAAACAGAGAAATTATTAATGCCCCGCCCCCGGAATGCCCAACCACGCCCCCGTCGTGCCCCGCCCAGCCCCATTGGCACTACGCCACTGTTTGAATCCCACCACCATGGGAACCTGTTACTAAAATTTTTGGATCCCACCACTGGCTTACAGCGGTGGACAATTAGACAATTGGACAATTAGAGAGGTCAGAGTGGGGTGGGAAAGGATAGAGAAGCCCAGCTGACAGGGGAGGATATCTATAAATGCTTCCTATTTGGGGGAGGGGCTGTGGCCCAGTGGGTAGAGCGTTTGCTTTGCATGTGGAAGGTCCCAGGTTCGATTTCTGGCTTCTCCAGTTAAAGCAGCAAGTAGTTGGTGGTGTGCAAGTCCTCTCCCTGGGACCCTATCAGGATAGACAGGACCAAATTAGATGTCTCAAGAGTTGCATTCAGGTGACTGCTGCCCCTTCTCCCCTCCCCAGGGAAAATTACCTGTTTACCTGCTCCTGTCCCAAGTGCCTGACCCAAGCCAGCGACCCTGACGTGACGTCGGAGGAGGAAGAAGAGGAAGGCGAAGGGGACCCGGACGACGCGGAGCTAGAGGACGAGATGACTGATGTTTGATCCTGGGATCTGGGGTGGGGAGGGGGTCCTCAGAGGGCGACGGTTCTGTCACTTCGGAACCCGGCCTCTGCCCAGGTGCGAAGTTCTCGCCCTGCGCAGGAAAGGACTGCAGACTCCCCAAGAGGATCTTGGAGGCAGGCCGGACAGTCTCCTGCTTGTTTACTCTTCTGGACCGCAGTCTCTTTCCCGACGCCAAAAGCGAGCTGGCTCTTGACCCTTGGCCACAGAGAATCCCCTCAGTGGGGCCCTCCGGCTGGGGAGGAACCACGTAGTTGGGTACGGTAAATATTTCGCCCTGCGGAACCCTTCTTTTTGATTCGAGCCAGTGGAAATGAGCTAGGGGCCGATCTTGGCTTCGACGGAGCAGCTGTTGAAGTCGGGCGTTGCGGAAATGTCGAAAGAGGGAGTGGGCCGAGGCTCGGGATGCATTTGGCTTTTCCGCTTTCTAGGGCTGCGAAAGCAGCTCTGTCCTCTCAACTCCTGCATCTCAGATCCCTGCAGGCAGAGCCTGAAGACGTCAACTCCCCTTCCTCAGCAGATAGATTGCCTCTGCACAGGAAGGTTCTGTTGTGCTGTGGTCATTCATTGCTGTACATAAACTAGGGATTTTGTGTTTAAAAAGCAGTCCGAATCCCAGACCTTCACTCTGTTTTGTGGCAGTGAATTCCACAAGAGCATTCAGTGAAGCAGGGCTGTTTCTTGGCCTCTGTCATCTTCCAGTTACAGAGCTGGGCAGGCCGGGGGGAGGGGGGGGGCTGTTTCTTTATGGGGTGGGGGTCCTTTACCAGCAGGAAAAACCTTGCTGGTCAATCGTGAAAGGTCACTGCTTACACTGTTCCTGTTACCCATGGAAAGAAGCAGATGAGACGTAATATGAGCAAAGGAACTCTGTCCATGTACAGAGTGCCTTTCTAGGCAGTAATGATAGCCACACCCTGCCCTCAGGTGCAGATTGCTTTCAGATGCCTGAATAAGTTGGTGGTTCTGTCTTGGGGTGTTCCCTCTCTCTTTCCCCCTCCCACCCTCTGCTCAGCTGCCTTCCTTAACACCACGAAGTCCTGGTTTGCCGTTCCAGGGTTTGGTTTTCACCATCCCAAACCACGGTTTAATCCCTGTTGGTTTAGCAAGAGGACGCACCCCAATTTGTCATTTCACTCGATTCACCCATCACAACAAAGTGGGACGTCTTCAGTCTCCGCACAACAGGGAACAGCCTTTGGAGGCAGGTTCTTGGCCTGAAAAGACACAAGCCCCTCCCACACCTGCGGAATAATGCACTTTCAGTCCACTTTCACAATTGTTTGCAAGTGGATTTCCAGCTACAAAGTGGAAATCCAGCTACAAAGTGGATTAAAAGTGCGTTATTCTGCATGTGCGGGAGGGGCCACAGTCTGTTCAAACACGTCTGCTTGGGAATTTGGGTTTCCTTGAGACCCCCGAATTGTAGGGGGGAGGGAGGGGGGTGTTGATCACAGCTGCCTCTTCTCATCGGAGCAAATTGGAAATGTCTGCATGACGGAGTCTGGTAGCTATAATTCTGTACTGCCTCTAAATCTTTCAGGGCCATATTGTGCCTCCATTCTGGCCTGGGTGCTAGGCATGGGGAATTCAGCCTGGCCCAGAAAGAGAAGTATTTGACCTCCCCCTGATTCAAACAACCCACAATTTCCAGATCCTCTTTACGGGATCTGTTCTCCGCCCGCGGCGAGACTGCAGAAGCTGCCGGTTGCGCTGACATCTATGCATAACGCTGTTGCATTGTGAAAAAGGCTGGTGCGTCTTATTAATCGGTTCCGCAGAAAACACGTGACATGCAATAATATTCCTTTTGCACTTTTTGGTGGTGTCGCTGTGAGTCTTTTCCTTCCCTCCTGCTGAGTGGTGTTTCACTGGCGGCTGTTTCGAAAGACGGGCGTTGAGGCGGCTGCCCCAAAACCTTGGACTGTGCATGACGAGGAAAAGGGACTATCTTCTGGGCAAGAGCAACACAGGAGTAGGCTTAAAAACTTTGGCACATCTGGTTCAAGCTTCTTGGGTGTAGCCTGCAATTTAAAAAAACTTTTCAGCAGGGAGATTCAACCCCGTTGAAATTGGATTGCTGGAACAAGGAGTGTTTATGTTGTTCATTCTCAAGGAATTCACCCCTCTTGGGACAAAGTTGCCAGCTTGAGGTTAGAAAATACTTGGGAGATTTTGGGGATGAAGACTTCCCCCCCCCCAGGGAAATTGATCTTGGTTGGTGTAGCGGTTAAGAGCAGGTGGATTCTAATCTGGGAAACCGGGTTTGATTCCACACTCCTCCACGTGAGCGGCAGAGGCTTATCTGGTGAACCAGATGTGTTTCCGCACTCCTACATTCCTGCTGGGTGACCTTGGGCTAGCCCCAGTTCTCTCGGAACTCTCTCAGCCCCACCTACCTCACAAGAAGAAGAGTTTGGATTTATATCCCCCCTTTCTCTCCTGCAGGAGACTCAAAGGGGCTGACAATCTCCTTGCCCTTCCCCCCTCACAACAAACACCCTGTGAGGTAGGTGGGGCTGAGAGAGCTCCGAGAAGCTGTGACTAGCCCAAGGTCACCCAGCTGGCGTGCGTGGGAGTGCACAGGCTAATCTGAATTCCCCAGAGAAGCCTCCACAGCTCAGGCGGCAGAGCTGGGAATCAAACCCGGTTCCTCCAGATTAGATACACGAGCTCTTAACCTCCTACGCCACTGCTGCTCCAAGGTGTCTGTTGTGGGGACAGGAAGGGAAAAGAGATTGTAAGCCCCTTTGAGTCTCTTTACAGGAGAGAAAGGTGGGGTATAAATCCAAACTCCTCTTCCTCCTCCATGGTAACTGCACTTACAGAGGCTCTCTTGGCTTCTGGACATCTTGGGAAGCGAAGCAGCAGTCTCCTCACCTTCTCCCCTGGGTGAGATGACCACATCCATAAAGCAGCACAATGGAAGGAACAGGACAGGTGGACACAGCCAGCCAGTGTGGTGGAGCGGATGGTGTGGCAGATTTAAACCTTAGGTAACTCAGGTTCGGGTTCATTGTTCAACATAGATTTTCCCCCCCAAGGGGTGCCCTAAGCTCTGTCAATTCACTAGCACCCTTTTTCCTCCCGTTCCCTCCCCTCCAAACATTTTTGCGTTAATTTTTAATACCAATTTGGACTCTCGATGCATTCCAAACAAAACCGAGATGTAAAATCTTTAATAACTTTCATTTAAAGATTGTGAAGGGAAGAGGGAAGGGTTCCTATTGTGTACAACAATTAAAACCGAGGGAGGGAACAGGAATCCATTTACTCCACTACTGGGAAGTTCTCTTGCATAACACCACAAGTGAACAAGAAAGCCCAGATAGGAGAGGGAGACACAACCTAGTTTTTATTCCCAAGAAGGAGCCCGCTGATTGCGAGGAAGAGAAGACATGATTCAAAAGGTCATCCCTGCCAGTGTGAATGGAGCCCAGGAATGGGCTGCCACTCAGCGGACGTGTTCTGCTTTGCACGCAGCAGATTCAAATCCCAGTATCTCCTGCTAAAAGGACCAGGGAGTAGGTGAAAGACCTCCCGCAGAGACCCTGGAGACCAGCTGCCAGTCTGAGTAGACAATACTGGCCATGACGGACCAAGAGTCTGCTTCAAAATAAGGCGGCCTCAAGTATGAGTCCGTATACTAAAATGCATGAATTGAAGCAAAGGGCAAAGACTACGATGAACAGGCCAAGCGGCGGCCTTTGCCTAGGTGTGGGCTGCAACATCAAGCATTGGGATGAATGGGAACCAGAAGAGCTTCTTACTTGATAGCCAGTTAAGCAAAACTCTCCTATTTCAGGATACAGGGCAGTGTGATCTTCCTCAAAACTGACCTCCATTGGGTCCAGCCAACTTTCCCTTAGAAATATTTACACCGAGGTTCACAACAGTGTCCGTGGGCGCCAAGGCGCTTCCGGACATTTTTCCAGAGGCCCATCAAGTATTGTCGATGGCTTTCACAGCCAGAATCACCAGGGTGTGGTGAGTTTTCCAGCTGTATGGCAGTGTTCCAGTAGCATTTTCTCCTGACGTTTCGTCTGCCAGCCACAGATGCAGGCGAAACGTCAGGAGAAAATGCTACTGGAACACAGCCATACAGCCCAGAAAACCCACAAATCTTGTCAAGTGTTTTTAGAAAGTGGGCGGGACCAGAAACTCCAACGGTTTCTGATTGGTGGTGCAGTTTTTATTTTTAAAGCATAGCATAAGGACCTGTATGATGTGACTGAAAGTAAGGGGCTGGCTCCTGCTGTGGCAGCTATGTTGTGGCTGGTCCCACGGCGCTGTGTCAGAATTCGGTAGGTGCCCTCAAGCTGAATAAAGCTGGGGACCCAAATTTACTCCTCCAGGCCCGAGATATTCCAGGAAGAGCCTCCGAGCTCTACAAGCATACTCTGGGTCAGTCGTAACGTGGGGCGCTCGCTTTGCGCCATCATGATCCTGGTGCGATCCAAGTTCAAGAGGTCTAAGAAGCTGTAGAACTTCCGTGGCTTGTCGAAGGTTTCCGTGGCTGAAATCGACTGGCTGCTGTGGGCCGCGTTGCCGTGGCCTGGTAGTTTTTGCTCCTAACTTTCCACCCGTATCTATGGCTGGCATCTTCAGAGGTGTGTCACGGTCAGATGTGTATCTCTCCGCCGAATAGAACTTCTGCTGGTTGGTGCTGTGCCACGTGGTCTGACTCACTGTGGACAAACCTGCTCTGCACGTAGGAAGTATAGGTTGTATGGCTCAAGTTGCTTGAATCGGCCGCTGGCAGGTCGTGGCCATGGAAGTCTTACTTGACTCTGAACCAGCAGAATTGGGAATATAGAGTTTTGAGTCTACCTCATTTTTGAGAGGCTCCCAGGTTCATCCTGGGCCGGCTCTTTCCTCTGCTACCAGAATGTCCACGGGGGTTGCATGAGTTCATAAGTTGGGATGCTGGTGACGTTGACTGGGATGGAAATGACGGCCCACGGGAGCCCGTGCTGCTCCAAGGAACGCCGAATCATGTACCTGGAAAGAAGGTACCAAAATAGGACTAAAAAAACCCACCTCTAATCCACGGAACCATTCATTAAAACCAACCCAATGACATGTAACTCTGCAAACGTTCAAACTTATCGGAATTCCCACTCAATGAATCAATGTTTATTAGCCACAGGCCATACACATATAAACAGATACTTCAACCATAGCCCCACTCCCCACAGTTTACAAAAATATAAAACACATTGTGAGGATTTTCTCAAGCTTTAGAGTAGGGGTCTTTAGGCTATAGCCCTCCAGATGTTCATGAACCTGTAGTCCCATGAGCCCTACCACTTGGCCATGCTGGCAGGGGCTGATGGGAATTGTAGTCCATGAACATCTGGAGGGCCATAGTTTGAAGACCCCTGCTTTAGAGTGTAGACACCACAGTTCCAATAGTGTTAAACCACCAAAGCAAGTATCATATATCCACACACCTTGGGATCCGTTTAGTAATTATAAAAGGTTTTCCCCACCTTGCTATTATAACCAAGCTTGTATGTTTTGAACATCAGTTAAACGTTCTCTGATTTTAGAACCTGCTAAAAACATGAGGTATACAAAGCTACTTTGAATGTAACCTCAGCATGCCGTCCTAAGCCATCAAGAAAGCAAAACTTTCTCTTCCTCACTACCCTTATCAGACCTGCCAGGATATCGATTGATATATTTGTTCTTGGATAGCAGAGTAAAAAGGGCAATGAAGGGGTGTGCTCAGTGTATTATGTAGGTCACTCTGATTTAAAACTACATCTGCATACACAGTAGCTCTTTTGGTGTTTTAGCATATCTCCCAGTAATTGTTCTGATTTAAACGTCTGATATCTCAGGGAAGTGAATGATTTCCTTAGGTTTGCTTCCTTGAGATTTGTGAGATATTGTGCATAACATTTGTTCTTTTTGACGCAGGAGAACCACGGGGAGTATTTCTGAATGGAAGCAAGTTGTTTGTCTCGTAGAGCATCTCTACTATAGAGCCAGTCGCGAATTTTGCTAGCATCCCATCTATGAATAGTTTTCAGATCAGAAATTTCGTAAAGAGCTAATATGGGAGACATTTGATCCTCCCCCTACTTATTGGAATTCAGCGAGCCAGATGTTACAAAAATAAAACTTTAAAAAATAAAAATGAGTGTCCTATGAAAATGCGTGAACAAAAAAAGCCTCTATTTTAGAAGTAACTCACAAAATTGACAAAACTGACACGGAAATCACAATTACCTCCCTTACATGGGAAAGGGGGCTCAGGATCAGTGGCAGAACATCTGCTGGGCTTGTAGAAGGTTCAACGCCCGGCATCTCCAGTTAGAAGACCAGGCAGTAGGTGATGGGAAACACCTCAGCCTGAGACCCTGGAGAGCCACAGGGAGGCCTCATGACTCAGTGGTGGAGCAACTGCTGGACATTCAGAAAGTCCTAGGTTCAATTCCGGGAATCCCCAATTAAAAAGGACAAAGCAGGGGGTGATGGGAAAAACTCCACCTGACCCTCCTGGAGAGCAGCTGCCAGTCTTGAGTATATAATGCTGACTCTCTGTGACTAGCCCAAGGTCACCCAGCTGGCGTGTATTGGAGTGCACAAGCTAATCTGGTTCACCAGTTAAGCCTCCATGGCTCAAGTGGCAGAGAGGGGAAACAAACCCGGTTCTCCAGATTAGAGTGCACCTGCTCTTAACCACTACGCCACTGCTGTTCTCTGCCACTTACCCGTCCCTCCCAAGGAGGAAAAGTGCAGGAATATCTGCTGTCTGGCCGGTGCTGTCCTGGATCATCTCCACATAGGAGCTGTCGTTGTCGTAGGCGTTGTCTGCGATGATCACTGCCCGGCCCCCGTGCTCTTGGATGACGCGGGTTTTGGACAAGAACGAGCAGCCCCTATTAGAAACAGGACACGGGTTCAGTCCTTACACTGATATGGTTGGGTGACCTTGGGCCAGTCACAGTTCTTCGGAACTCTCTCAGCCCCACCAACCTCACAAGGTGTCTGTTGTGGGGAGAGAAAGGGGGGGAAAGTTTGTAAGCTCCTTTGAGTCTTTACAGGAGAGAAAGGCAGGTATGAATCAAAATTCTTCTTCTTTAATGGGAGGGATTCCTGGGTCCAACCCAGCAGGGTTGTTCATTTATTTGCCGCTGAACAGCTCACATAAGTGTTCGCTGTCTTTCCTCTTGGGTTCATAGAATCATAGAGTTGGAGGAGACCCCAAGGATCATCAAGTCCAACCCCCGGCAATGCAAGAACACACAATCAAAGCACTCCTGACAGGTGGCCATCCAGCCTCTCTTTAAAAACCTCCAAAGATGGAGTCTCCACCACACTCCGAGGCAGAGAATTCCTCTGTTGAACAGCCCTGACTGTCAGGAAGTTTTTCCTGATATTTAGGTGGAATCTCTTTTCCTTCACCTTGAACCCATGACTCCTCATCCTGGCCTTTGGAGCAGCAGAAAACAAGCTTGCTCCCTCACCAACATGACGTCCCTTCAATGATCTAAACATGGCTATCATGTCACCTCTTAACTTTCTGTTCACCAAACTCCCTGAGTCTCTCCTCGTAGTGCATGGATTCCAGACCTTTGACCATTTTGGTTGCCCTCCTCTGGACCTGTTCCAGCTTGTCAATAACCAGTTTGCTCCTTTTCCTGTGCAAGGAAACTCACCCGCGTTCCACCAGGGCTATCTGGCCTTCAACGAAAACGCCGTTGTTCAACACCCCGCAGGCTTCCGGAGGCTCTGTGGGCACCAGGTAGATCTGCTCATATCTTGTGTTCTAGGGGAGACAACGGACAATGTGACTTGATAAAGCTGCAGGCTTGATTTGCTGGCCAAAATTATGCAGCCCAAACGTAGAGATTATATTTCAGCGTATTAATCTTATTGCAAGCTATCCCAAGCCCAGCCTTTGCTGGGAATGAGCAGGGTATAACTATAATAAAATAAAAATAAATAGAGCCAACATGGTGTAGTGGTTAAGAGCAGGTGCACTCTAATCTGGAGAACCGGGATTGATTCCCCGCTCTGCAACTTGTGCTATGGAGGTTTATCTGGTGAGCTAGATTAGCTTGTGCACTCCTACACATGCCAGCTGGGTGACCTTGGGCTAGTCACAGTTCTTCGGAGCTCTCTCAGCACCACCCACCTCACAGGGTGTTTGTGGGGGGGGGGGGGAGGAAGAGAAGGGAGTCAGCCCCTTTGAGTCTCCTTACAGGAGAGAAAGGTGGGGTATAAATTCAAACTCTCTTCAAATTCTTCTATAGGGCAGAATCCGCTGTCAACATGCAGCCGATGTGATACCAGAGATTTCACCCTCTAAGTAGCCAGGGGAATTGATTTCTACAGAATGGGAGATTAACCATAATTCTGGGAAACTCCACGGCAGATGGTCGAAGGATGGCATTGCAGACACCAGCTTAGCAGCGGGTGATGTAATGGATCACAGGGACACTGGGACGCTGTCAGATTCTATAAGATCAGCTTGCTTTGGGATTTGTTGGAGAGAGATGCCGTCTGATTTCTCATCCTGGCACAATCAGGCCAAGCTAAAATAAAAAGTCAACCCCAACTATATTGGCATTTCTATAAGGGTCCCGCTAACTGCAATACAATATTACCATTGTATATAATTAGTGTACCCATTATACAAAATACAAATGGCTAGCTAAACACATAGGTTCTAGAAAGCAGACCCTAATATATATTGCACATCAATCTCACAAGTAACAACACAGGTGTTCTTAAAATTGATAAATACCGTAGATCAAATGACCAGCAAAATCACCATGTTTCGGCCCTTACGGTCTTCTTCAGTGGTCAGTGACATAGCATTTTGAAACACACACTCAAGTGCTGATGTATAAATCCACACCAGGACTGGCTTCCTGGTGGACTTGTGGAAAAGCTAAATTGATAAATATATCAATATATACAATAATTCAAAATATTTTAAAGACTAATGGGATCTGGTTTCCACAACCTATGTGTATTTGTGTTGAAAGAGGGATGGATAGATGGGTGGATATAGATATATCCGATTGCTCCCTAGGGGAGGGTTTTAAAGGAAAGGATTCTCCGGGTGCCTTTATTATGATATTACCGCTGTTTTAATGAAATTTAGTATGTTTTAATGTTGGCGTTTTGATGGGCTGCTGTTGTTTTATTTGTATGGTTTGCCCCTAATTTGTTTGTATTAATTTTGTTGTACACTGCCCGGAGCCCCTCGGGGATAGGGCGGTATAAAAATCGAAATAATAAATAAATAAATAAAAATAATATAAATATAAAATATATATATAAATGAACAAGCCTTGTATCGTCGAAGGCTTTCACGGCTGGGATCACTAAGGTGTTGTGGTTTTTCCGGATTGTATGGCCGTATTCCAGTAGCCTTTTCACCTAAGAGAGAAGCTGGAACACTACTGGAACGCAGCTGCTACTGGAGCACAGCCATACAACCCAGAAAACCCACAACACGCTAGCGAATAAGTCTTCACACATAAAAATGACAAGAGGTTTTATAAGCAAGCTTGTTGAACACTTAGGAGGAGAAAGATAATTAGAGAAACTGTTCGCAAGGGCCGTTCTCATACTTACAAACACTCCCCCAAAATCCCTGGCTGGGGTTGCAGAAAAGATGTAGTGGATATCGCCGGGGCTGAGCACTTGGAAATAGAGATACTGCTGAACACGTAACCCTGCAAAGGGAATGTACACAAAGAGAAGAGAGGTGAGGCATTCCAGTGGCAAGGAGTTTCAAAGGTCTGCCCCAGAAATGGAGGAAAGGGAGGTGCATGTAGGTAAGGGTTTTGATTGGCGTGCTCATTCCGCAGTTCGTGGGAAGGCCTGTTTGCAATTGACCACAACCCAAGATAGCCACGTTCCCTTCCACCCCGCCACGAGGCCTGAATCTAAGAGAGACTCACAGCTTACCGGTTCCTCTGGTGGTGGTGGTGGTTTCAGCGCGAGGACAACCTGCAAATCACAAACCCCACCAGGCAAGGGTATTGCCCACTTTAGTGAAACCTGGAGCAGATGCCAACTTGGGGAACAGTGTTTGGAAGAGCCACAGGTAGCAGGCCGAAAGAGCCGGAGGTATGTAAGATACTTAGTGGATGGGCATGGCTGGTTTACACAGAGAGAGAACAGCATTGCTCTTTTCCCACGGAGCTGCAGCAGGGTGGCTCGCTCAATGGGAAAGAACAGCAAATAAGAACATAAGAAAGAGCCTGCTGGATCAGACCAGAGTCCATCTAGTCCAGCACTCTGCTCCTCGCAGTGGCCCACCAGGTGCCTTTGGGAGCTCACAGGCAGGAGGTGAAAGCAATGGCCTTCTGCTGCTGCTGCTCCTGAGCACCTGGTCTGCATGAGAACGGTCAGGTCCAAACCATTTTTGATGCTGGAGGTGGAAAATCTAAAGATGCCTTAACAATTTCAATAAGCCTTTATTGGCATACAGAACATACAATATAAATACAGTTAAAATGACTAGATAAAACTTCACACTGGATCATAAGTTCAGTTCGCAAACCTCGGCCAGAAACTTTGCCACTGCGAGACAACAGTCAAGGTCATTACAGTTTAAGAGCATATTTACTTTATCAAGCTCGGTCAGGGTTTTCATGGAGTCAATGATTTGTAATAATATGTTAAGATAAGATGCCTTAACTAACACGCTCTTGCAAAGAGCACATGGGAGAGTTTTCCAGTAGATGGTCTTTCAGATCTGTCCAACCCTCAGTATCCAAGACTCACAAACAACCCAGTAAGTTAGGCCCAGAGGTCTGCAACCTGCGGCTCTCCAGATGTTCATGGACTACAATTCCCATTTATTTTTCTGGCTGGCGATAGCGAACATCTGTATAAACATAGTTTCAGAGGGGTAGTTGCCCTAGTCAGTTGCAGAAAAATGAAACCATTTATTCCTGCATTAGTTTTTGTGAGTCCAGAGTAGCTGAACACATAGACATAAAACTGCCATATACTTCAGTCTATCCGAGTGATTATTGTCTACTTAGACTGGCATTGCTCTCTTACGCGGGGCATTTCACATCGTCTACAACCTGGTCCTTACTGGAGATGACGGGGTTGGACCTGGGATCTCCTACATGCCAATCAGTTTCTCTACCATTGACCTCACCCTTTCCGCCATGGTGTTAATGATGCCAGAATAGATTCTGTGATACTCAAAGGTTTGTCTGGACTCCTGTTTAATTTTGTGTAAACACAGGTATTTTTTTAGATGTGTATCCTTGGCGCCATTGTTCCTACCAAGAAGCCATTACCTAGGTTGAATTTGCAGAGAGCTTGATGTTCCCTTCTGGACACTTGGCGTTTGTTTATTTATTTCCTCACTTCACGTGGACTACATTCCTTAGTAGCACTGAATCTGCTGTCTTGTAGAAAATGTTCTTGCTAATCTGCAGTATCATAGCTTTGTTCTCCGGATGTGCATAAAATCCGTTGGAACCTGGAATCAGAACTAAAGAACGTTTGTATGTGTATATACTGTTGTTTTCTTGGGTTGCAATTCACAGATCTTTAAGATTATCTTTTCCAGGAAAAGGCAGTCTATTTCTAAGAGAGAGATGCACTCAATTGGCCATGCTGGCAGGGGCTGATGGGAATTGTAGTCCATGAACATCTGGAGAGCCGCAGGTTGCAGACTTCTGGGCTAATCTTATCACCCCCAAATTGCAGGAACAGAGGCCAAGAAAGGGTGGCCAGCCTAAAGCCAACAGCTTGGGGCTAAGGGTGACATTTAGGGGGAGGAGCCGTGGCTCTGTGGCGGAGCATCTGCCTGGCATGCAGAAGGTCCCAGGTTCAAGCCCTGGCATCTACACTTAAAAAAAAAGGATCAGAGAGTAGGTAAGCCTTGGAGATGCCAGCCATAAGAGGCGGCCGAAACGGTGGGAGCAAAAGCGACCAGACCATGCCTCTGAAGATGCCAGGCATGGCGATGGGCAGCATGAGGAGCAGAAGCGACCAGACCATGCCTCCGGAGATGCCCGCTAGTTTCCTTGGCTCATTTCGAGTCCTGCTGGAGGACAAGGCTGCAATCAAAAGGCGGCGGAGGGGGGGGGAGGGGTTGCACCCAAGGCCGCCACCCCTGCGAGGTAGGCACAACCCCTGCCTTGCCAGCTGTTCCCCAAGAGCCGCGGCCCCGGGGGAGACTCACCGTGCACGGCCGAGCAGAGCCACAGCCAGCCGCTCAGCCAGCCGCTCAGCCGGGAGGGCAGCATCGCTGGGGCGGCCGCGACCGTGCAAAGCCCAGGGGGAGCCCTGCAAGAGAGGCCCGCCTCCCGCGCGCCTCTCATTGGGCCAGGGCCAAAGGCCGGGCGCGTGCCATTGGCCAGCCAGGCCCTCACTCATCCGGCTCTCTCTACCAAGAAGTCTCTAGTAGGGAGGAAAGCGGAAAAGGGGGCAAAACAAGACAAGCCCGATTCTTTTCTTTTTTTTTTGACGGAAAGTTCTCCCATGGAGAAGTTCCATCACAGTAACATTTAATATTATATATGATTATTAATAATATCCTATTGGATATCCTATCCTATTATAATATATCCTATTATATCCTATTATAATATATCCTATTGTTACCGCGCTGCTCAGGATAACACTTTTCCTACTCAGAGGTATCCCGGGGGGGGGGGGGGGGGGGGGGGGGGGGGGGGGCGGGGGGGCGGGGGGGGGGGGGGGGGGGGGGGTGGGGGGGGGGGGGGGTTGGGGGGGGGGGGGGGGGGGGGGGGGGGAGGGGGGGGGGGGGGGTGGGGAGGGGGGGGGGTGGAGGGGGGTGGGGGGGGGTGTCAGGGGGGGGGGG
Organism: Sphaerodactylus townsendi; assembly: GCF_021028975.2. Lineage (NCBI taxonomy): Eukaryota > Metazoa > Chordata > Lepidosauria > Squamata > Sphaerodactylidae > Sphaerodactylus > Sphaerodactylus townsendi. The sequence goes on along the minus strand of NC_059434.1, from coordinate 85,987,245 downwards.
GGGTGGGGGGGGGGGGGGGTGGGGGGGGGGGCTGGGTGGGGGGGGGGGGTTTGGTGGGGGGGGGGGGGGGTGGGGGGGGGGGGGGGGGGGGGGGGGGGGGGTGTGTGGGGGGGGGGGGGGGGGGGTGGGGGGGGGGGGGGTGGGGGGGGGGGGGGGGGTGGGGGGGGGGGGGTGGGGGGGGGGGGGGGTTGGGGGGGGGGGCGGTGGGGGGGGGGGGGGGTGGGGGGGGGGGGGGGGGGGGGGGGGGGGGGGTGGGGGGGGGGGGGGGTGGGGGGGGGGGGGGGTGGGGGGGGGGGGGGGTGGGGGGGGGGGGGGGTGGGGGGGGGGGGGGGTGGGGGGGGGGGGGGGTGGGGGGGGGGGGGGGTGGGGGGGGGGGGGGGTGGGGGGGGGGGGGGGTGGGGGGGGGGGGGGGTGGGGGGGGGGGGGGGTGGGGGGGGGGGGGGGTGGGGGGGGGGGGGGGTGGGGGGGGGGGGGGGTGGGGGGGGGGGGGGGTGGGGGGGGGGGGGGGTGGGGGGGGGGGGGGGTGGGGGGGGGGGGGGGTGGGGGGGGGGGGGGGTGGGGGGGGGGGGGGGTGGGGGGGGGGGGGGGTGGGGGGGGGGGGGGGTGGGGGGGGGGGGGGGTGGGGGGGGGGGGGGGTGGGGGGGGGGGGGGGTGGGGGGGGGGGGGGGTGGGGGGGGGGGGGGGTGGGGGGGGGGGGGGGTGGGGGGGGGGGGGGGTGGGGGGGGGGGGGGGTGGGGGGGGGGGGGGGTGGGGGGGGGGGGGGGTGGGGGGGGGGGGGGGTGGGGGGGGGGGGGGGTGGGGGGGGGGGGGGGTGGGGGGGGGGGGGGGTGGGGGGGGGGGGGGGTGGGGGGGGGGGGGGGTGGGGGGGGGGGGGGGTGGGGGGGGGGGGGGGTGGGGGGGGGGGGGGGTGGGGGGGGGGGGGGGTGGGGGGGGGGGGGGGTGGGGGGGGGGGGGGGTGGGGGGGGGGGGGGGTGGGGGGGGGGGGGGGTGGGGGGGGGGGGGGGTGGGGGGGGGGGGGGGTGGGGGGGGGGGGGGGTGGGGGGGGGGGGGGGTGGGGGGGGGGGGGGGTGGGGGGGGGGGGGGGTGGGGGGGGGGGGGGGTGGGGGGGGGGGGGGGTGGGGGGGGGGGGGGGTGGGGGGGGGGGGGGGTGGGGGGGGGGGGGGGTGGGGGGGGGGGGGGGTGGGGGGGGGGGGGGGTGGGGGGGGGGGGGGGTGGGGGGGGGGGGGGGTGGGGGGGGGGGGGGGTGGGGGGGGGGGGGGGTGGGGGGGGGGGGGGGTGGGGGGGGGGGGGGGTGGGGGGGGGGGGGGGTGGGGGGGGGGGGGGGTGGGGGGGGGGGGGGGTGGGGGGGGGGGGGGGTGGGGGGGGGGGGGGGTGGGGGGGGGGGGGGGTGGGGGGGGGGGGGGGTGGGGGGGGGGGGGGGTGGGGGGGGGGGGGGGTGGGGGGGGGGGGGGGTGGGGGGGGGGGGGGGTGGGGGGGGGGGGGGGTGGGGGGGGGGGGGGGTGGGGGGGGGGGGGGGTGGGGGGGGGGGGGGGTGGGGGGGGGGGGGGGTGGGGGGGGGGGGGGGTGGGGGGGGGGGGGGGTGGGGGGGGGGGGGGGTGGGGGGGGGGGGGGGTGGGGGGGGGGGGGGGTGGGGGGGGGGGGGGGTGGGGGGGGGGGGGGGTGGGGGGGGGGGGGGGTGGGGGGGGGGGGGGGTGGGGGGGGGGGGGGGTGGGGGGGGGGGGGGGTGGGGGGGGGGGGGGGTGGGGGGGGGGGGGGGTGGGGGGGGGGGGGGGTGGGGGGGGGGGGGGGTGGGGGGGGGGGGGGGTGGGGGGGGGGGGGGGTGGGGGGGGGGGGGGGTGGGGGGGGGGGGGGGTGGGGGGGGGGGGGGGTGGGGGGGGGGGGGGGTGGGGGGGGGGGGGGGTGGGGGGGGGGGGGGGTGGGGGGGGGGGGGGGTGGGGGGGGGGGGGGGTGGGGGGGGGGGGGGGTGGGGGGGGGGGGGGGTGGGGGGGGGGGGGGGTGGGGGGGGGGGGGGGTGGGGGGGGGGGGGGGTGGGGGGGGGGGGGGGTGGGGGGGGGGGGGGGTGGGGGGGGGGGGGGGTGGGGGGGGGGGGGGGTGGGGGGGGGGGGGGGTGGGGGGGGGGGGGGGTGGGGGGGGGGGGGGGTGGGGGGGGGGGGGGGTGGGGGGGGGGGGGGGTGGGGGGGGGGGGGGGTGGGGGGGGGGGGGGGTGGGGGGGGGGGGGGGTGGGGGGGGGGGGGGGTGGGGGGGGGGGGGGGTGGGGGGGGGGGGGGGTGGGGGGGGGGGGGGGTGGGGGGGGGGGGGGGTGGGGGGGGGGGGGGGTGGGGGGGGGGGGGGGTGGGGGGGGGGGGGGGTGGGGGGGGGGGGGGGTGGGGGGGGGGGGGGGTGGGGGGGGGGGGGGGTGGGGGGGGGGGGGGGTGGGGGGGGGGGGGGGTGGGGGGGGGGGGGGGTGGGGGGGGGGGGGGGTGGGGGGGGGGGGGGGTGGGGGGGGGGGGGGGTGGGGGGGGGGGGGGGTGGGGGGGGGGGGGGGTGGGGGGGGGGGGGGGTGGGGGGGGGGGGGGGTGGGGGGGGGGGGGGGTGGGGGGGGGGGGGGGTGGGGGGGGGGGGGGGTGGGGGGGGGGGGGGGTGGGGGGGGGGGGGGGTGGGGGGGGGGGGGGGTGGGGGGGGGGGGGGGTGGGGGGGGGGGGGGGTGGGGGGGGGGGGGGGTGGGGGGGGGGGGGGGTGGGGGGGGGGGGGGGTGGGGGGGGGGGGGGGTGGGGGGGGGGGGGGGTGGGGGGGGGGGGGGGTGGGGGGGGGGGGGGGTGGGGGGGGGGGGGGGTGGGGGGGGGGGGGGGTGGGGGGGGGGGGGGGTGGGGGGGGGGGGGGGTGGGGGGGGGGGGGGGTGGGGGGGGGGGGGGGTGGGGGGGGGGGGGGGTGGGGGGGGGGGGGGGTGGGGGGGGGGGGGGGTGGGGGGGGGGGGGGGTGGGGGGGGGGGGGGGTGGGGGGGGGGGGGGGTGGGGGGGGGGGGGGGTGGGGGGGGGGGGGGGTGGGGGGGGGGGGGGGTGGGGGGGGGGGGGGGTGGGGGGGGGGGGGGGTGGGGGGGGGGGGGGGTGGGGGGGGGGGGGGGTGGGGGGGGGGGGGGGTGGGGGGGGGGGGGGGTGGGGGGGGGGGGGGGTGGGGGGGGGGGGGGGTGGGGGGGGGGGGGGGTGGGGGGGGGGGGGGGTGGGGGGGGGGGGGGGTGGGGGGGGGGGGGGGTGGGGGGGGGGGGGGGTGGGGGGGGGGGGGGGTGGGGGGGGGGGGGGGTGGGGGGGGGGGGGGGTGGGGGGGGGGGGGGGTGGGGGGGGGGGGGGGTGGGGGGGGGGGGGGGTGGGGGGGGGGGGGGGTGGGGGGGGGGGGGGGTGGGGGGGGGGGGGGGTGGGGGGGGGGGGGGGTGGGGGGGGGGGGGGGTGGGGGGGGGGGGGGGTGGGGGGGGGGGGGGGTGGGGGGGGGGGGGGGTGGGGGGGGGGGGGGGTGGGGGGGGGGGGGGGTGGGGGGGGGGGGGGGTGGGGGGGGGGGGGGGTGGGGGGGGGGGGGGGTGGGGGGGGGGGGGGGTGGGGGGGGGGGGGGGTGGGGGGGGGGGGGGGTGGGGGGGGGGGGGGGTGGGGGGGGGGGGGGGTGGGGGGGGGGGGGGGTGGGGGGGGGGGGGGGTGGGGGGGGGGGGGGGTGGGGGGGGGGGGGGGTGGGGGGGGGGGGGGGTGGGGGGGGGGGGGGGTGGGGGGGGGGGGGGGTGGGGGGGGGGGGGGGTGGGGGGGGGGGGGGGTGGGGGGGGGGGGGGGTGGGGGGGGGGGGGGGTGGGGGGGGGGGGGGGTGGGGGGGGGGGGGGGTGGGGGGGGGGGGGGGTGGGGGGGGGGGGGGGTGGGGGGGGGGGGGGGTGGGGGGGGGGGGGGGTGGGGGGGGGGGGGGGTGGGGGGGGGGGGGGGTGGGGGGGGGGGGGGGTGGGGGGGGGGGGGGGTGGGGGGGGGGGGGGGTGGGGGGGGGGGGGGGTGGGGGGGGGGGGGGGTGGGGGGGGGGGGGGGTGGGGGGGGGGGGGGGTGGGGGGGGGGGGGGGTGGGGGGGGGGGGGGGTGGGGGGGGGGGGGGGTGGGGGGGGGGGGGGGTGGGGGGGGGGGGGGGTGGGGGGGGGGGGGGGTGGGGGGGGGGGGGGGTGGGGGGGGGGGGGGGTGGGGGGGGGGGGGGGTGGGGGGGGGGGGGGGTGGGGGGGGGGGGGGGTGGGGGGGGGGGGGGGTGGGGGGGGGGGGGGGTGGGGGGGGGGGGGGGTGGGGGGGGGGGGGGGTGGGGGGGGGGGGGGGTGGGGGGGGGGGGGGGTGGGGGGGGGGGGGGGTGGGGGGGGGGGGGGGTGGGGGGGGGGGGGGGTGGGGGGGGGGGGGGGTGGGGGGGGGGGGGGGTGGGGGGGGGGGGGGGTGGGGGGGGGGGGGGGTGGGGGGGGGGGGGGGTGGGGGGGGGGGGGGGTGGGGGGGGGGGGGGGTGGGGGGGGGGGGGGGTGGGGGGGGGGGGGGGTGGGGGGGGGGGGGGGTGGGGGGGGGGGGGGGTGGGGGGGGGGGGGGGTGGGGGGGGGGGGGGGTGGGGGGGGGGGGGGGTGGGGGGGGGGGGGGGTGGGGGGGGGGGGGGGTGGGGGGGGGGGGGGGTGGGGGGGGGGGGGGGTGGGGGGGGGGGGGGGTGGGGGGGGGGGGGGGTGGGGGGGGGGGGGGGTGGGGGGGGGGGGGGGTGGGGGGGGGGGGGGGTGGGGGGGGGGGGGGGTGGGGGGGGGGGGGGGTGGGGGGGGGGGGGGGTGGGGGGGGGGGGGGGTGGGGGGGGGGGGGGGTGGGGGGGGGGGGGGGTGGGGGGGGGGGGGGGTGGGGGGGGGGGGGGGTGGGGGGGGGGGGGGGTGGGGGGGGGGGGGGGTGGGGGGGGGGGGGGGTGGGGGGGGGGGGGGGTGGGGGGGGGGGGGGGTGGGGGGGGGGGGGGGTGGGGGGGGGGGGGGGTGGGGGGGGGGGGGGGTGGGGGGGGGGGGGGGTGGGGGGGGGGGGGGGTGGGGGGGGGGGGGGGTGGGGGGGGGGGGGGGTGGGGGGGGGGGGGGGTGGGGGGGGGGGGGGGTGGGGGGGGGGGGGGGTGGGGGGGGGGGGGGGTGGGGGGGGGGGGGGGTGGGGGGGGGGGGGGGTGGGGGGGGGGGGGGGTGGGGGGGGGGGGGGGTGGGGGGGGGGGGGGGTGGGGGGGGGGGGGGGTGGGGGGGGGGGGGGGTGGGGGGGGGGGGGGGTGGGGGGGGGGGGGGGTGGGGGGGGGGGGGGGTGGGGGGGGGGGGGGGTGGGGGGGGGGGGGGGTGGGGGGGGGGGGGGGTGGGGGGGGGGGGGGGTGGGGGGGGGGGGGGGTGGGGGGGGGGGGGGGTGGGGGGGGGGGGGGGTGGGGGGGGGGGGGGGTGGGGGGGGGGGGGGGTGGGGGGGGGGGGGGGTGGGGGGGGGGGGGGGTGGGGGGGGGGGGGGGTGGGGGGGGGGGGGGGTGGGGGGGGGGGGGGGTGGGGGGGGGGGGGGGTGGGGGGGGGGGGGGGTGGGGGGGGGGGGGGGTGGGGGGGGGGGGGGGTGGGGGGGGGGGGGGGTGGGGGGGGGGGGGGGTGGGGGGGGGGGGGGGTGGGGGGGGGGGGGGGTGGGGGGGGGGGGGGGTGGGGGGGGGGGGGGGTGGGGGGGGGGGGGGGTGGGGGGGGGGGGGGGTGGGGGGGGGGGGGGGTGGGGGGGGGGGGGGGTGGGGGGGGGGGGGGGTGGGGGGGGGGGGGGGTGGGGGGGGGGGGGGGTGGGGGGGGGGGGGGGTGGGGGGGGGGGGGGGTGGGGGGGGGGGGGGGTGGGGGGGGGGGGGGGTGGGGGGGGGGGGGGGTGGGGGGGGGGGGGGGTGGGGGGGGGGGGGGGTGGGGGGGGGGGGGGGTGGGGGGGGGGGGGGGTGGGGGGGGGGGGGGGTGGGGGGGGGGGGGGGTGGGGGGGGGGGGGGGTGGGGGGGGGGGGGGGTGGGGGGGGGGGGGGGTGGGGGGGGGGGGGGGTGGGGGGGGGGGGGGGTGGGGGGGGGGGGGGGTGGGGGGGGGGGGGGGTGGGGGGGGGGGGGGGTGGGGGGGGGGGGGGGTGGGGGGGGGGGGGGGTGGGGGGGGGGGGGGGTGGGGGGGGGGGGGGGTGGGGGGGGGGGGGGGTGGGGGGGGGGGGGGGTGGGGGGGGGGGGGGGTGGGGGGGGGGGGGGGTGGGGGGGGGGGGGGGTGGGGGGGGGGGGGGGTGGGGGGGGGGGGGGGTGGGGGGGGGGGGGGGTGGGGGGGGGGGGGGGTGGGGGGGGGGGGGGGTGGGGGGGGGGGGGGGTGGGGGGGGGGGGGGGTGGGGGGGGGGGGGGGTGGGGGGGGGGGGGGGTGGGGGGGGGGGGGGGTGGGGGGGGGGGGGGGTGGGGGGGGGGGGGGGTGGGGGGGGGGGGGGGTGGGGGGGGGGGGGGGTGGGGGGGGGGGGGGGTGGGGGGGGGGGGGGGTGGGGGGGGGGGGGGGTGGGGGGGGGGGGGGGTGGGGGGGGGGGGGGGTGGGGGGGGGGGGGGGTGGGGGGGGGGGGGGGTGGGGGGGGGGGGGGGTGGGGGGGGGGGGGGGTGGGGGGGGGGGGGGGTGGGGGGGGGGGGGGGTGGGGGGGGGGGGGGGTGGGGGGGGGGGGGGGTGGGGGGGGGGGGGGGTGGGGGGGGGGGGGGGTGGGGGGGGGGGGGGGTGGGGGGGGGGGGGGGTGGGGGGGGGGGGGGGTGGGGGGGGGGGGGGGTGGGGGGGGGGGGGGGTGGGGGGGGGGGGGGGTGGGGGGGGGGGGGGGTGGGGGGGGGGGGGGGTGGGGGGGGGGGGGGGTGGGGGGGGGGGGGGGTGGGGGGGGGGGGGGGTGGGGGGGGGGGGGGGTGGGGGGGGGGGGGGGTGGGGGGGGGGGGGGGTGGGGGGGGGGGGGGGTGGGGGGGGGGGGGGGTGGGGGGGGGGGGGGGTGGGGGGGGGGGGGGGTGGGGGGGGGGGGGGGTGGGGGGGGGGGGGGGTGGGGGGGGGGGGGGGTGGGGGGGGGGGGGGGTGGGGGGGGGGGGGGGTGGGGGGGGGGGGGGGTGGGGGGGGGGGGGGGTGGGGGGGGGGGGGGGTGGGGGGGGGGGGGGGTGGGGGGGGGGGGGGGTGGGGGGGGGGGGGGGTGGGGGGGGGGGGGGGTGGGGGGGGGGGGGGGTGGGGGGGGGGGGGGGTGGGGGGGGGGGGGGGTGGGGGGGGGGGGGGGTGGGGGGGGGGGGGGGTGGGGGGGGGGGGGGGTGGGGGGGGGGGGGGGTGGGGGGGGGGGGGGGTGGGGGGGGGGGGGGGTGGGGGGGGGGGGGGGTGGGGGGGGGGGGGGGTGGGGGGGGGGGGGGGTGGGGGGGGGGGGGGGTGGGGGGGGGGGGGGGTGGGGGGGGGGGGGGGTGGGGGGGGGGGGGGGTGGGGGGGGGGGGGGGTGGGGGGGGGGGGGGGTGGGGGGGGGGGGGGGTGGGGGGGGGGGGGGGTGGGGGGGGGGGGGGGTGGGGGGGGGGGGGGGTGGGGGGGGGGGGGGGTGGGGGGGGGGGGGGGTGGGGGGGGGGGGGGGTGGGGGGGGGGGGGGGTGGGGGGGGGGGGGGGTGGGGGGGGGGGGGGGTGGGGGGGGGGGGGGGTGGGGGGGGGGGGGGGTGGGGGGGGGGGGGGGTGGGGGGGGGGGGGGGTGGGGGGGGGGGGGGGTGGGGGGGGGGGGGGGTGGGGGGGGGGGGGGGTGGGGGGGGGGGGGGGTGGGGGGGGGGGGGGGTGGGGGGGGGGGGGGGTGGGGGGGGGGGGGGGTGGGGGGGGGGGGGGGTGGGGGGGGGGGGGGGTGGGGGGGGGGGGGGGTGGGGGGGGGGGGGGGTGGGGGGGGGGGGGGGTGGGGGGGGGGGGGGGTGGGGGGGGGGGGGGGTGGGGGGGGGGGGGGGTGGGGGGGGGGGGGGGTGGGGGGGGGGGGGGGTGGGGGGGGGGGGGGGTGGGGGGGGGGGGGGGTGGGGGGGGGGGGGGGTGGGGGGGGGGGGGGGTGGGGGGGGGGGGGGGTGGGGGGGGGGGGGGGTGGGGGGGGGGGGGGGTGGGGGGGGGGGGGGGTGGGGGGGGGGGGGGGTGGGGGGGGGGGGGGGTGGGGGGGGGGGGGGGTGGGGGGGGGGGGGGGTGGGGGGGGGGGGGGGTGGGGGGGGGGGGGGGTGGGGGGGGGGGGGGGTGGGGGGGGGGGGGGGTGGGGGGGGGGGGGGGTGGGGGGGGGGGGGGGTGGGGGGGGGGGGGGGTGGGGGGGGGGGGGGGTGGGGGGGGGGGGGGGTGGGGGGGGGGGGGGGTGGGGGGGGGGGGGGGTGGGGGGGGGGGGGGGTGGGGGGGGGGGGGGGTGGGGGGGGGGGGGGGTGGGGGGGGGGGGGGGTGGGGGGGGGGGGGGGTGGGGGGGGGGGGGGGTGGGGGGGGGGGGGGGTGGGGGGGGGGGGGGGTGGGGGGGGGGGGGGGTGGGGGGGGGGGGGGGTGGGGGGGGGGGGGGGTGGGGGGGGGGGGGGGTGGGGGGGGGGGGGGGTGGGGGGGGGGGGGGGTGGGGGGGGGGGGGGGTGGGGGGGGGGGGGGGTGGGGGGGGGGGGGGGTGGGGGGGGGGGGGGGTGGGGGGGGGGGGGGGTGGGGGGGGGGGGGGGTGGGGGGGGGGGGGGGTGGGGGGGGGGGGGGGTGGGGGGGGGGGGGGGTGGGGGGGGGGGGGGGTGGGGGGGGGGGGGGGTGGGGGGGGGGGGGGGTGGGGGGGGGGGGGGGTGGGGGGGGGGGGGGGTGGGGGGGGGGGGGGGTGGGGGGGGGGGGGGGTGGGGGGGGGGGGGGGTGGGGGGGGGGGGGGGTGGGGGGGGGGGGGGGTGGGGGGGGGGGGGGGTGGGGGGGGGGGGGGGTGGGGGGGGGGGGGGGTGGGGGGGGGGGGGGGTGGGGGGGGGGGGGGGTGGGGGGGGGGGGGGGTGGGGGGGGGGGGGGGTGGGGGGGGGGGGGGGTGGGGGGGGGGGGGGGTGGGGGGGGGGGGGGGTGGGGGGGGGGGGGGGTGGGGGGGGGGGGGGGTGGGGGGGGGGGGGGGTGGGGGGGGGGGGGGGTGGGGGGGGGGGGGGGTGGGGGGGGGGGGGGGTGGGGGGGGGGGGGGGTGGGGGGGGGGGGGGGTGGGGGGGGGGGGGGGTGGGGGGGGGGGGGGGTGGGGGGGGGGGGGGGTGGGGGGGGGGGGGGGTGGGGGGGGGGGGGGGTGGGGGGGGGGGGGGGTGGGGGGGGGGGGGGGTGGGGGGGGGGGGGGGTGGGGGGGGGGGGGGGTGGGGGGGGGGGGGGGTGGGGGGGGGGGGGGGTGGGGGGGGGGGGGGGTGGGGGGGGGGGGGGGTGGGGGGGGGGGGGGGTGGGGGGGGGGGGGGGTGGGGGGGGGGGGGGGTGGGGGGGGGGGGGGGTGGGGGGGGGGGGGGGTGGGGGGGGGGGGGGGTGGGGGGGGGGGGGGGTGGGGGGGGGGGGGGGTGGGGGGGGGGGGGGGTGGGGGGGGGGGGGGGTGGGGGGGGGGGGGGGTGGGGGGGGGGGGGGGTGGGGGGGGGGGGGGGTGGGGGGGGGGGGGGGTGGGGGGGGGGGGGGGTGGGGGGGGGGGGGGGTGGGGGGGGGGGGGGGTGGGGGGGGGGGGGGGTGGGGGGGGGGGGGGGTGGGGGGGGGGGGGGGTGGGGGGGGGGGGGGGTGGGGGGGGGGGGGGGTGGGGGGGGGGGGGGGTGGGGGGGGGGGGGGGTGGGGGGGGGGGGGGGTGGGGGGGGGGGGGGGTGGGGGGGGGGGGGGGTGGGGGGGGGGGGGGGTGGGGGGGGGGGGGGGTGGGGGGGGGGGGGGGTGGGGGGGGGGGGGGGTGGGGGGGGGGGGGGGTGGGGGGGGGGGGGGGTGGGGGGGGGGGGGGGTGGGGGGGGGGGGGGGTGGGGGGGGGGGGGGGTGGGGGGGGGGGGGGGTGGGGGGGGGGGGGGGTGGGGGGGGGGGGGGGTGGGGGGGGGGGGGGGTGGGGGGGGGGGGGGGTGGGGGGGGGGGGGGGTGGGGGGGGGGGGGGGTGGGGGGGGGGGGGGGTGGGGGGGGGGGGGGGTGGGGGGGGGGGGGGGTGGGGGGGGGGGGGGGTGGGGGGGGGGGGGGGTGGGGGGGGGGGGGGGTGGGGGGGGGGGGGGGTGGGGGGGGGGGGGGGTGGGGGGGGGGGGGGGTGGGGGGGGGGGGGGGTGGGGGGGGGGGGGGGTGGGGGGGGGGGGGGGTGGGGGGGGGGGGGGGTGGGGGGGGGGGGGGGTGGGGGGGGGGGGGGGTGGGGGGGGGGGGGGGTGGGGGGGGGGGGGGGTGGGGGGGGGGGGGGGTGGGGGGGGGGGGGGGTGGGGGGGGGGGGGGGTGGGGGGGGGGGGGGGTGGGGGGGGGGGGGGGTGGGGGGGGGGGGGGGTGGGGGGGGGGGGGGGTGGGGGGGGGGGGGGGTGGGGGGGGGGGGGGGTGGGGGGGGGGGGGGGTGGGGGGGGGGGGGGGTGGGGGGGGGGGGGGGTGGGGGGGGGGGGGGGTGGGGGGGGGGGGGGGTGGGGGGGGGGGGGGGTGGGGGGGGGGGGGGGTGGGGGGGGGGGGGGGTGGGGGGGGGGGGGGGTGGGGGGGGGGGGGGGTGGGGGGGGGGGGGGGTGGGGGGGGGGGGGGGTGGGGGGGGGGGGGGGTGGGGGGGGGGGGGGGTGGGGGGGGGGGGGGGTGGGGGGGGGGGGGGGTGGGGGGGGGGGGGGGTGGGGGGGGGGGGGGGTGGGGGGGGGGGGGGGTGGGGGGGGGGGGGGGTGGGGGGGGGGGGGGGTGGGGGGGGGGGGGGGTGGGGGGGGGGGGGGGTGGGGGGGGGGGGGGGTGGGGGGGGGGGGGGGTGGGGGGGGGGGGGGGTGGGGGGGGGGGGGGGTGGGGGGGGGGGGGGGTGGGGGGGGGGGGGGGTGGGGGGGGGGGGGGGTGGGGGGGGGGGGGGGTGGGGGGGGGGGGGGGTGGGGGGGGGGGGGGGTGGGGGGGGGGGGGGGTGGGGGGGGGGGGGGGTGGGGGGGGGGGGGGGTGGGGGGGGGGGGGGGTGGGGGGGGGGGGGGGTGGGGGGGGGGGGGGGTGGGGGGGGGGGGGGGTGGGGGGGGGGGGGGGTGGGGGGGGGGGGGGGTGGGGGGGGGGGGGGGTGGGGGGGGGGGGGGGTGGGGGGGGGGGGGGGTGGGGGGGGGGGGGGGTGGGGGGGGGGGGGGGTGGGGGGGGGGGGGGGTGGGGGGGGGGGGGGGTGGGGGGGGGGGGGGGTGGGGGGGGGGGGGGGTGGGGGGGGGGGGGGGTGGGGGGGGGGGGGGGTGGGGGGGGGGGGGGGTGGGGGGGGGGGGGGGTGGGGGGGGGGGGGGGTGGGGGGGGGGGGGGGTGGGGGGGGGGGGGGGTGGGGGGGGGGGGGGGTGGGGGGGGGGGGGGGTGGGGGGGGGGGGGGGTGGGGGGGGGGGGGGGTGGGGGGGGGGGGGGGTGGGGGGGGGGGGGGGTGGGGGGGGGGGGGGGTGGGGGGGGGGGGGGGTGGGGGGGGGGGGGGGTGGGGGGGGGGGGGGGTGGGGGGGGGGGGGGGTGGGGGGGGGGGGGGGTGGGGGGGGGGGGGGGTGGGGGGGGGGGGGGGTGGGGGGGGGGGGGGGTGGGGGGGGGGGGGGGTGGGGGGGGGGGGGGGTGGGGGGGGGGGGGGGTGGGGGGGGGGGGGGGTGGGGGGGGGGGGGGGTGGGGGGGGGGGGGGGTGGGGGGGGGGGGGGGTGGGGGGGGGGGGGGGTGGGGGGGGGGGGGGGTGGGGGGGGGGGGGGGTGGGGGGGGGGGGGGGTGGGGGGGGGGGGGGGTGGGGGGGGGGGGGGGTGGGGGGGGGGGGGGGTGGGGGGGGGGGGGGGTGGGGGGGGGGGGGGGTGGGGGGGGGGGGGGGTGGGGGGGGGGGGGGGTGGGGGGGGGGGGGGGTGGGGGGGGGGGGGGGTGGGGGGGGGGGGGGGTGGGGGGGGGGGGGGGTGGGGGGGGGGGGGGGTGGGGGGGGGGGGGGGTGGGGGGGGGGGGGGGTGGGGGGGGGGGGGGGTGGGGGGGGGGGGGGGTGGGGGGGGGGGGGGGTGGGGGGGGGGGGGGGTGGGGGGGGGGGGGGGTGGGGGGGGGGGGGGGTGGGGGGGGGGGGGGGTGGGGGGGGGGGGGGGTGGGGGGGGGGGGGGGTGGGGGGGGGGGGGGGTGGGGGGGGGGGGGGGTGGGGGGGGGGGGGGGTGGGGGGGGGGGGGGGTGGGGGGGGGGGGGGGTGGGGGGGGGGGGGGGTGGGGGGGGGGGGGGGTGGGGGGGGGGGGGGGTGGGGGGGGGGGGGGGTGGGGGGGGGGGGGGGTGGGGGGGGGGGGGGGTGGGGGGGGGGGGGGGTGGGGGGGGGGGGGGGTGGGGGGGGGGGGGGGTGGGGGGGGGGGGGGGTGGGGGGGGGGGGGGGTGGGGGGGGGGGGGGGTGGGGGGGGGGGGGGGTGGGGGGGGGGGGGGGTGGGGGGGGGGGGGGGTGGGGGGGGGGGGGGGTGGGGGGGGGGGGGGGTGGGGGGGGGGGGGGGTGGGGGGGGGGGGGGGTGGGGGGGGGGGGGGGTGGGGGGGGGGGGGGGTGGGGGGGGGGGGGGGTGGGGGGGGGGGGGGGTGGGGGGGGGGGGGGGTGGGGGGGGGGGGGGGTGGGGGGGGGGGGGGGTGGGGGGGGGGGGGGGTGGGGGGGGGGGGGGGTGGGGGGGGGGGGGGGTGGGGGGGGGGGGGGGTGGGGGGGGGGGGGGGTGGGGGGGGGGGGGGGTGGGGGGGGGGGGGGGTGGGGGGGGGGGGGGGTGGGGGGGGGGGGGGGTGGGGGGGGGGGGGGGTGGGGGGGGGGGGGGGTGGGGGGGGGGGGGGGTGGGGGGGGGGGGGGGTGGGGGGGGGGGGGGGTGGGGGGGGGGGGGGGTGGGGGGGGGGGGGGGTGGGGGGGGGGGGGGGTGGGGGGGGGGGGGGGTGGGGGGGGGGGGGGGTGGGGGGGGGGGGGGGTGGGGGGGGGGGGGGGTGGGGGGGGGGGGGGGTGGGGGGGGGGGGGGGTGGGGGGGGGGGGGGGTGGGGGGGGGGGGGGGTGGGGGGGGGGGGGGGTGGGGGGGGGGGGGGGTGGGGGGGGGGGGGGGTGGGGGGGGGGGGGGGTGGGGGGGGGGGGGGGTGGGGGGGGGGGGGGGTGGGGGGGGGGGGGGGTGGGGGGGGGGGGGGGTGGGGGGGGGGGGGGGTGGGGGGGGGGGGGGGTGGGGGGGGGGGGGGGTGGGGGGGGGGGGGGGTGGGGGGGGGGGGGGGTGGGGGGGGGGGGGGGTGGGGGGGGGGGGGGGTGGGGGGGGGGGGGGGTGGGGGGGGGGGGGGGTGGGGGGGGGGGGGGGTGGGGGGGGGGGGGGGTGGGGGGGGGGGGGGGTGGGGGGGGGGGGGGGTGGGGGGGGGGGGGGGTGGGGGGGGGGGGGGGTGGGGGGGGGGGGGGGTGGGGGGGGGGGGGGGTGGGGGGGGGGGGGGGTGGGGGGGGGGGGGGGTGGGGGGGGGGGGGGGTGGGGGGGGGGGGGGGTGGGGGGGGGGGGGGGTGGGGGGGGGGGGGGGTGGGGGGGGGGGGGGGTGGGGGGGGGGGGGGGTGGGGGGGGGGGGGGGTGGGGGGGGGGGGGGGTGGGGGGGGGGGGGGGTGGGGGGGGGGGGGGGTGGGGGGGGGGGGGGGTGGGGGGGGGGGGGGGTGGGGGGGGGGGGGGGTGGGGGGGGGGGGGGGTGGGGGGGGGGGGGGGTGGGGGGGGGGGGGGGTGGGGGGGGGGGGGGGTGGGGGGGGGGGGGGGTGGGGGGGGGGGGGGGTGGGGGGGGGGGGGGGTGGGGGGGGGGGGGGGTGGGGGGGGGGGGGGGTGGGGGGGGGGGGGGGTGGGGGGGGGGGGGGGTGGGGGGGGGGGGGGGTGGGGGGGGGGGGGGGTGGGGGGGGGGGGGGGTGGGGGGGGGGGGGGGTGGGGGGGGGGGGGGGTGGGGGGGGGGGGGGGTGGGGGGGGGGGGGGGTGGGGGGGGGGGGGGGTGGGGGGGGGGGGGGGTGGGGGGGGGGGGGGGTGGGGGGGGGGGGGGGTGGGGGGGGGGGGGGGTGGGGGGGGGGGGGGGTGGGGGGGGGGGGGGGTGGGGGGGGGGGGGGGTGGGGGGGGGGGGGGGTGGGGGGGGGGGGGGGTGGGGGGGGGGGGGGGTGGGGGGGGGGGGGGGTGGGGGGGGGGGGGGGTGGGGGGGGGGGGGGGTGGGGGGGGGGGGGGGTGGGGGGGGGGGGGGGTGGGGGGGGGGGGGGGTGGGGGGGGGGGGGGGTGGGGGGGGGGGGGGGTGGGGGGGGGGGGGGGTGGGGGGGGGGGGGGGTGGGGGGGGGGGGGGGTGGGGGGGGGGGGGGGTGGGGGGGGGGGGGGGTGGGGGGGGGGGGGGGTGGGGGGGGGGGGGGGTGGGGGGGGGGGGGGGTGGGGGGGGGGGGGGGTGGGGGGGGGGGGGGGTGGGGGGGGGGGGGGGTGGGGGGGGGGGGGGGTGGGGGGGGGGGGGGGTGGGGGGGGGGGGGGGTGGGGGGGGGGGGGGGTGGGGGGGGGGGGGGGTGGGGGGGGGGGGGGGTGGGGGGGGGGGGGGGTGGGGGGGGGGGGGGGTGGGGGGGGGGGGGGGTGGGGGGGGGGGGGGGTGGGGGGGGGGGGGGGTGGGGGGGGGGGGGGGTGGGGGGGGGGGGGGGTGGGGGGGGGGGGGGGTGGGGGGGGGGGGGGGTGGGGGGGGGGGGGGGTGGGGGGAGGGGTGAGGGGTGGGGGGGAGGGCGGGGTGGGGGGCTGGGACGCTGGGGGGGGGTAGGGGGGGGGGGGGGGGGGGGGGGGGGGGGGGGGGGGGGGGGGGGGGTGGGAGATAGGCCTCCGTCTCTATGGTGACGGGGGTACGTACTGGCCGTTCTTTCCCACCATTCTAGCATAGAGTTCTCCTTCCCAGGACAGGTCCGCCTTTCCGCTTCCTTAAGCCGAGGGTTCGCCCGCCTCCCTGCGGGAATCTTCTAGGTGCGCGCCAAGTGCATTGTGGGAAGGGACCGTTAGCTGGGCGTGAGCCGGCAAGATGATGGTGAGTGAGAGGAATGGAGGGGGAGGGTTATCGTTTTCCATCGGCCTCCGGGACGGGTCGGGCTCCTTCTTGGCGGCGCCTTCTGGGCCCGGGGGAGCCTCTCCGGTGGGGACAAGGCGGTATTGGCGGGGGCGGAGCGGGTTGAGCGGCCCCAAGAGGGAACTACGGAGCCCCCCTCCCAGCCTTCCCCGCGCGTCGTTAAGGGAGGCTTGAGGCCAGAATGAGCTTCGCAGGCACTACCAATCCCGGCAAGCTTTTCGCGAGCCGGCTCTCGTCGTGGAATGGAGGGTCCCCCGCGGGGATTGCTGGGAAGTGTAGTCGTTGCGGAGATGCGGGCGCTGTTTCCGCACCTCGTTGCCTGGGGATCTCATGGTCGAGGTCTCTTTTGCTGCTAGGCCGCGCACCCCGGTCTCTGGCACGGCGGTCTGCGATGGCCTCCCAGTTCATGCCCCTGAATGAACCGAATGCTGGACCTGACGGGCCTTGGTCTGATGCAGCGTGGCTTGCCTTATAGTTCTTATGCATACAGAGCTCCGAATTTGTCGCCTTATTGAGCTTTCTTGTACTTCTCTGTATGGAACACAGTGTGCTTAACAGTACTGACCTTTCCCGTGCAAAGGGCTATATCTATTGCACTGTGCTATGCTGGCCACATTAGAATTATAGAGTTGGAAGAGACCCCAAAGGCCATCAAGTCCAACCCCCTGCCATGTAGGAACACACAATCAAAGCACTCCTGACAGATGGCCATCCAGCCTCTCTTTGAAAACCTCCAAAGAAGGAGACTCCACCACCCTCCGAGGTAGTGCATTCCACTGTCGAACAGCCCTGACAGCCAGGAAGGTTTTTCCTGATGTTTAGGTGGAACCTCTTTTCCTTCACCTTGAACCCATCCCTCCTGGTCCCAGTCTCTGGAGCAGCAGAAGACAAGCTTGCTCCCTCAACAACATGACATCCCTTCAAATATCTAAACAGGGCTATCATGTTCCCCTTAACTTTCGCTTCTCCAGACTAAACATCCCCCGCTCCCTGAGCCTCTCTTCGTAGGGCATAGATTCCAGACCTTTGACCATTTTGGTTGCCCTCTGGATTTTGTTGGCTTATTAATGTCGCTACTTAAATTGTGGTGCCCAGAACTGTACACAGTACTCTAGATGAGGTGACCAATGCAGAGTAGAATAGTACAGTTACTTCCCTCGATCTAGACTCTATACCAGCCATTCTCAACCAGGGTTCTGTGGTACCCTGGGGTGCCGTGAGCATGTCCCAGGGGTACCACGGCAACACTACCGCCCCCCCTCATTTTTGTGGTGTCTCCCACCGGCACCAGCAAGGACATGGAGCTGGCCCATGGGGCAGGGCCTGCCACAAGGTCAGCAGCCACCCCCCCCCCCCAGTGCTACCCTTCACCCTGGGAGGGGAAGGTGGGGTGTGTGGCAAGCAGGGGCAATGGGAGGGGAAGGTGGAGGGTGGTGGCAGGGGTACCGTGAGATATGAAGAGTGAGGTCAAGGGTACCCTGACCTCGAAAAGGTTGGGAAACACTGCTCTATACTCTTATTGATGCATCCCAGAATTGCATTGGCTTTCTTTGCTGCCGCATCACACTGCTGACTCATGTTCAGTTTGTGGTCTACTAAGACTCCCAGATCCCTTTCACATGTACTGTCGCCAAGCCAGGTGTCACCCATCCTATATCTGTGCATTTCATTTTTTCTGCCTAAGTGTAGAATTTTACTAAGTGTAGAATTTCTGTTGAAATTCATTTTGTTAGTTTTGGCCCAGCTCTCTGTCCAGATCATTTTGAATCCTGCCCCTGTCTGATCCAGCATGGCTTTCCCTATGTTCTTATGCGTATAGCGCTTCGAATTTGTCGCCTTATTGAGCTCTCTCGTACTTCTCTGTATGGAACACAGTGTGTTTAACGGTACTGATCTTTCCCGTGCAAAGGGCTATAGCTATTGCCCTGTGTTATGCTGGCCACGTTGATGATCGCTGTGTTTGCATTGTCAATCTCAGGAGGATTTTTGTCTAATCCCTTGCCTCGCTTGCAGCCCACACCTGTGATCCTGCTGAAGGAGGGCACGGACACCTCTCAGGGAGTCCCACAGCTGGTCAGTAACATCAATGCCTGCCAGGTCATTGCAGAGGCGGTCCGCACCACCCTCGGCCCCCGGGGCATGGACAAGCTCATTGTCGATGACAGAGGTAAGAAGAAGAAGAAGAAGAGTTTGGATTTATATCCCCCCTTTCTCTCCTGCAAGGAGACTCAAAGGGGCTTACAATCTCCTTGCCCTTCCCCCCTCACAACAAACACCCTGTGAGGTGGGTGGGGCTGAGAGAGCTCCGAGAAGCTGTGACTCGCCCAAGGTCACCCAGCTGGCGTGTGTGGGAGTGCACAGGCTAATCTGAATTCCCCAGATAAGCCTCCACAGCTCAGGCGGCAGAGCAGGGAATCAAACCAGATTAGATACATGAGCTCTTAACCTCCTACGCCACTGCTGCGTGCCCAGCTTCTGCCAATTCATACAATTATTCGTACAATGGCTTTCCATAGTAATTTCTTCCAGCTGTCCCTGAACTGTTAGACTTGAACAAATGTGTAAATCTCTTTGGGTTCATAATTGTTTAGATTTTATAGAATCATGGAAGAGACCCTAAGGGCCATCAAGTCCCTGCAGTGCTGGAACACACAATCAAAGCACGCCTGACAGATTTGGGAGGGTGACCAATGTTGTTTGGGTGAAGTGTCAGGTACCCTTCTGACAGGTGGGTGCTTCTTGTCTTGCACTTCTTGCCTTGAGGAAAAAATAGCTTTGGGCCATTCTGTCGCTAAGAAGGTGGAAGAGAGTAGCTCTTCGCTACCTTAAACAGGTGGTGTCTGTGGGCATGGAGAAGAAGAAGAAGAGTTTGGATTTATATCCCCCCTTTCTCTCCTGCAGAAGACTCAAAGGGGCTTACAATCTCCTTGCCCTTCCCCCCTCACAACAAACACCCTGTGAGGTAGGTGGGACTGAGAGAGCTCCGAGAAGCTGTGACTAGCCCAAGGTCACCCAGCTGGCGTGTGTGGGAGTGTACAGGTTAATCTGAATTCCCCAGATAAGCCTCCACAGCTCAGGTGGCAGAGCTGGGAATCAAACCCGGTTCCTCCAGATTAGATACATGAGCTCTTAACCTCCTACGCCGCTGCTGCTCCTAGGGGCAGTATTCACACAAGGAACTTCTGCATCTGTACTAACAATCCAATAATCTTAATGCCAGGACTCATCTAAGGAATTAAGTTCTATAGATCTATAAATTAGATATGCTACCTCATATCAGAAAGTCAGAATTCGGGGTGCTGGAGAAAAGGGTGAGTTGGGATCGGGAACACAGTTACGCTTTGGAATGTCTTTTATCAGCTGGGTCTTTATCGACCTAATAGCATTACTAGTTGCTGTTAAGCCCTTTAATTTATCTGAGTGGCTTGGTGTGGCATAGCCAGGAGGGTTTGTCCTCTGCCCTGGTGGTTAGGGTTTCTCTAGTTGGTCACTGTATGAAACAGGATACCTGGACCGTTTGGACTGATCCAGCATGGCTTTCTGTGTGCTGTTAACTTTGGCATTAACCCAGACGGGTAGAGTCTCAATTGACTCAGCTTACTGTTGGCTGGGACATCGTATCAAGATGCTTGTTTTTCACCTCTGCTTCAGGGAAAGCGACCATCTCCAACGATGGGGCCACCATCCTGAAACTTCTAGATGTGGTGCACCCTGCTGCAAGGACACTAGTGGACATCGCCAAATCACAGGACGCAGAGGTGGGAAGAATGGGGCAGTCTTCAAAGAGGGACAGAAGGTGGTGCTCAGATAGCTTCCCTTTCTTAAGCCTTTAGTGCAGGGATGTTGAACATGTGGCCCGGGGGTCAAATCCTGGTCCCTTGAGGGAGCTTATCAGGCCCAACTTGCCAGGCCAGATTGGGAATGATGGAGGTGGGGGTGGGGAGGTTGTCTCAGCTGGCTCGCGGACTTGATAAGCCTTCTCAAGGTAGCCACCCCACCTCACTCCCAAGCTCGCCAATCCAGGCACCCTCAGTGCCATTCTGGGGCCAGCCAAGACAGCCACCCCTGTCCAAGAGCCACCCGATCAAATCACCTTCATCTGGCCCTGGCAACAAATGAGTTCGACACTCCTGTTTCAGTGGGCATCACATGTGGCCGCTGTCTAAGCACCCTGAATCATCCTTAAGCCCAGAAACCTTCTGTCTCTTGGAAGGAACTTCCTTGATGTTGATTTTGCAGTGCCAGGTAAGATGCTGGCGCCTGAGGAGAGACAGATGGGGCCGAGGACACTTAGCTGCCTCTCGAGCAGTGACATCAGGAAGGGGGTGAGAGGAAAAGCTGGCTTGTTGGCGAGTCTCCCAAGGGGGAAAAATCAAATTTAAGTCTACAAATGTTTCCCCTACAGGTTGGTGATGGCACCACTTCGGTCACCCTCCTAGCTGCTGAATTCCTCAAGCAAATCAAGCCTTACATAGAGGAAGGCCTGCACCCTCAGATCATCATTCGGGCCTTTCGCACTGCCACTCAGCTGGTAAGGCGCCTTGGGGTGTCTGTGTGGGTTTGCTGACTGCCCAGATTTGTTCAGAAGGGAGCGCATGCTAAGAGATATTGGGGGGGATCATAGACTCATGGAGTTGGAAGAGACCCCAAGGGCCATCAAGTCGAACCCCCTGCCATGCAGGAACACACAATCAAAGCACTCCTGACAGGTGGCCATCCAGCCTCTCTTTAAAAACCTCCAAAGAAGGCGACGCCACCACACTCCGAGGTAGTGCATTCCACTGTCGAACAGCCCTGACTGTCAGGAGGTATTTCCTGATGTTTAGGTGGAATTTTCCTGATGTTTAGGTGGAGACTCCAGAAGAAGAGTCCTGAATGGGTGCTAAGCATAGTTTGGGGCTAGGAATAAAAGCTGAAATTTGTGTTTAAAAAGATTTTTTTAAAAGCTCTAGTGATTTCTGGACTATCCATGCGGCTGTCTTGGGTTTAATCTTCGGAATCTAGCGCAAGTGTGTCTAGCCTCCTTGAGCCTGTGGCCACCTTTGGAATTCCGACACAGCGTTGTGGGCGCATCCGCAAAATGGCTGCCACAGCTTACCTTCAGGAGCCCAATGAAGATGCGTGTGCTGTGGGGGCAACTGCTGCCAACCTGCCAGTTTTAAAAATCCACCCAGCCAATCAGGAGCCTTGCTGGCTAAAAGCCCCACCTGGCCCTGCCCACTTTCTAAAAATACATGGCAGGCAAACAGAAAGGTGTTGATTGGGGCCATGGTGCCCTTAGAGTAGAGAGTCATTTTTCTCTTCCAGCGCTTATGATTGAAAAGTCGCCACTTGTAATCAGACATACCGTGGATTGAATCGGCAGTTCTGCTGGAAATGTGCCACAATGTTAATCTTTGGTATGGAAAGTAGAGATAGCGCAGATAGAGCTTTATTTCCTGTGTATACCTTGCTTCGTTAGACATTGGCTTGATATTCTTTCTCAGTGGCTGAGTCGCTAGCGCCACAAATGCCAGCCCAGGGTGTGACTCCTGCACTTAACTGAGCAGGAAGGGCACATGGGCATAGTCGAGATAACTTGCCACTATGCGGTGCTCATAGCGAGAGCTTCAAATCGGAGCAAGCGTGTGTAGTGTGTGAAAGATCAGGGTGAGCGGCAGACGGAGGGTTGGAAGACCAACTGATTGTCACTGTGTTTTGGCAGGCCGTCAGGAAGATCCAGACAATTGCAGTCACCATCAAGAAGACGGACTTCGAGTAAGTTTCTGTCTCATCCAGATGTTGCATAGAAAGAATCAATCTTTAGCTTCCCTCTGTTCTGATTGGCTTATTGCATATTTGTACTGACACCTGAAACAATCTTGGTGTGTGTTGAAGTAATGGGAAGTGTGTGCCGTTCTGCCGCATCAGCACAGTTGGGTGTTGGGAGTTTTGTTGTGTCCTTGAAAGCAGTGATGTTGCCCAGGCTGGTGATGTTGTTTGTGGGGCTACCCTTGAAGAGTGCCAGGAAGTTAAAGTTGGTACAGAAAACTGCAGCCAGAATATTGACCGGCTGGGTTGTAGCAATCCATATGACTTCAGTCTTTTCCCCTTTCCCCTAGCTCCCAGTTTGCTTCCGAACCCAATTCAAGATAGTGGTATTGTTTTTCAAAATAATTATTTTACTAATTAAAGAAATACAGAAAAAATAAGAAGTTAAAGATAAAAAGCATAAAGCAATACAGAAAAGTAAGAAAAAGATAAAAAATAAGTATAAAGAAATGCAGAAACAGAAAAAAGTTAAAGATAAAAAATAAGCAAGTATAACAGCCGTAATGCCCTCACAGTTGAAAAGATAGTTATAACAAATACACGTATTGACTAATACAATCAAAATCAGATATAGTCTATATCAAATGGGCCTGCATTTATACTCTTATAATATTATAAACTTTATAATCTTATTGATAAAGATAAATTAACTGGTATGCTGGATAGAAACAACCCTAATCATTAATCGTTTAAGGCCTAGCTAAACTTAGCTATATTCTTATTGTATATGTTTAAAAAAAGAAATTAATCAACAAATACATATAATAATATGTGCATAATAAAACTATTCCAGTGGCCCAGGAAATCTTTACGCTAATCAGAATATTAGAATGTTAGTTATCTGCTAGTTTGTATGTGTGGGTGTGTATTCAATATTATTGAAGATATGAATAGAAACATTATGAATAGTCATGTAAAAGGTGCTAGTATTGACCTTTAAAGCTTTACGCAGCTTGGGGCCAGCATACCTTAAAAATATGTACTCCCAGATAAACCTACTCAACCACTCCAGTGATCTTCAGAGGCCTGCTTCAGTTGCTTCTGCTGTCTGAGGATAGGTGGGTGGCAACCCAAGAAAGGGTCTTCTTGTTCGTGGCAGCAAATGTTTGGAACTTCCTGGCACAGAGATTTGGCTGTCTCCCTCTATTGTTGTCTTCTACCAGCGAGTCAAGACATCTTTGTTTTATTTGGCGACCATTTACTGACATTCAACAACTCTACTTTCCTGTTTGTGTATTTATTTTAAATATTATATATACGTGTGTATGTATTATAGTGCCTTGGGGACCCTAAGTTGGGTGAAAAAGCATTATTCAACTGTTTTAAATATCCTACTATGTTTAGCTTGCTGAACCTAGGATCTTTTAACGTGTCATTTTAAGACTGTTGCTTTGCTTCAGTTATGCCTTTAGATTTCTCCTTGGTCCTACAACCCTCGTTCCATTCTGTTTATTGAGTGTCCATTCTGTTGATTGTTTCGACTCGCTCATGGATAATCTGCCGTGGGTCCAAGCCAGACAGATGGACTATAAATAACACAGATTAAAAAATCAATCAATCACGTGAATGTTTGCTCTCAAAATAAACACTTGGAAGTCCAGTTGTTACATGTTGACTGAGACCACTGGTTGGTCCAGATCAGCTCTTGGGTAGGGATCTTGCCTATCACCTACTGACTTGAGAGCTAGCGTGGTGCAGTAGTTAAGAGCAGTCACTATCTCTGAGCCACAGCTCCGTCCCTTGCACGTCAGCCATGTTTTCTCAGGTTGGGGCATGAAACATAGGCGATTCCGCACACGAGTAAAATAGGTTCGACCCAGTTCCCTGAGAAGGGTACTAACCTAGGTCGAAGCCATTGTTGTTCCCCACTGCAACCAGCTTGATCCCAGCTCGGAGGGCGGAATCATCCTATGCCTCTTCGTCGCTCTGTTCCGATTGGCTACTGTTCTACGTTCACGTTCCGTCTATCCCCACACACGTTATAAAAAAAACTACCACAGGAATGGAGGGACAAGGGTGGCGTTTTTTGATTGGCCAGCTGTACGCATGCCCAAAACACTCAGCTGTGATTGGCTGAATGGGGGACTCCTTGCACCAGAGATTCCACACTTTTCTGGAATCTAGCTGAGTTCGAGCGTGGTTCCCTGAAAAAGTAGTAGTTCCCAACTGGAGTTGGAAATTTGACCGTTACATGGGGCGAAGCTGGTACAAAACTCGAACTTAGGTCGATAACGCAAGTGCAGAATCGACCATAAAGTGCTGTTCAGTCCCTGTGGATGCTCCAGCATCCAGTGACCCTCAGCTGTTCGCTCCAAGGCACAAGCCAGCGTGCAAACGCACAGCCTTTATGAAGAGTTCCGCCAGAGACCTCTTTTGCCCGTCCTGAGCCCTTCATTCACCTGTTTGCTACCTTGCTTTTGATTGCTTCGAAGTGGAGTTTCTCTGTGTCCTTTTGTTCAATCCAGGCTGACCCACCATTTCCCCCCTCCGTTTCTCGTTGCCCCGCATGCACCAACAAACCGGCTTCAAAAGACCAATAGCTATTGATTTAATTTTATCACATATTTATCCTACCCTATCCCAAAGGGCTCAGGGTGGGTTACAACATTTAAAACACAATACAATATTTAAATGCAGCATAAACACTGTAAAACACCTACAGTATTTTAAAACAGTAGATTAATAAGTGTATAAAAATAGATGGCGACTTAAAGACCCTTCCCCACTCCCACCCCCCCACCCCTTTTTGGAGGCTTTGCGGGTGGGGGGATTGGGGAAGGGAAGAAGGTAGCGGCAGCTGGGAGGGGGAGGAAATGTGGAAGAGAAGACTGGAAAGAGCCAACTGGCTTGGAAAAGCAGCAGTCGTGTCTTACTGGAGGCTTGGGAAGGGAAGGGAAGGAGGAAAGAAGGCAGCGGTTTCTGGGGGGGAGAGGGGAGAGATGAGGAAAGGAAGGCAGCCTTGAACGACCCCTGAAATGGTGGCTGGCAGCGTGGCGTGGGTGGGGGAAGGCGGGGAGTCGGGAGAAAACTGAAGGAAACGCCAAAGCACGATGCCCTCATTCGCTCTCCCTGCAAACTGAGGAAACAAATCATGCTTCAAGAGGTTTTCAAAAACTCGGCCTTTCTCTGATCTGAGGCGAGGTGAGTGCTGAAGTAGGGGGAAATGACCGTCAGCAACGGTCAAACCCCAAGGGAACGCACACTTAAAGTGAAGGAGATCACATGTGCATAAATGGCCCCAGCGTGGAACAGGAGGGGGTGTTAAAATACATTTGCCGACTTTTGTCTGCTGAAGCAAAAGTAAGTCGAGTGTCTTTGGCCCTCTAATCGTTTCTGGCCAGGGCTCCAATCCTTTATAAGGTTATGACTCGAAAGAGCTTTGGGTGGTTCTGCTGTCCCTTGGTGGGGTGCGTGCTGTTGGAAGGCGTGCTGGCATTAATGCATGCGTGTGTTCCCCCTGCAGGGAGTTCAAAGGTCTTTTGGAGAAGTGCGCTGCCACCGCCCTGAGCTCCAAGCTGATCGCCCAGCACAAGGACTTCTTCGCCAAGATGGTGGTGGACGCCGTCATGCTGCTGGACGAACTCCTGCAGATCAAGATGATTGGGATCAAGAAGGTGCAGGGAGGAGCCTTGGAAGTGAGTTCCCGCCTTTCAGACTTCAGTACTTATTGCATTTTTCCCTCTGCACCCTGACTGTGTCTCAACTCAGTCGCCCAAAGATTCAGTCAGAATCTGAGGTACCACAGGAAGAAGAGGAAGAGTTGGGATTTATACCCCACCTTTCCCTCCTGTAAGTAGACTCAAGGTGGCTTACGAGCTCCTTTCCCTACCTCTCCCCGCAGCAGATACCTTGTGAAGTAGGTGAGGCTGAGAGAGTTCTGAGAGAACTGTGACTAGCCCAGCAGGAATGTAGGAGTGCGGAAACACATCTGGTTCACCAGATAAGCCTCTGTTAGGTGGAGGAGTGGGAAATCAAACCTGGTTCTCCAGATTAGAATCCACTTGCTCTTCACCACCGCACCTCATTGGCGCTCAGAGTTCAGAACTATTAAATCAATAAGTGCTGTCGAAGTTGTGTTGTCGAAGGCTTTCGCCGCCAGAAATTGAGTGGCTGTTGTGAGTTTTCTGGGCTGCGTGGCCGTGGTCTGGCAGTTTTGTTCACGCAGGCGAAACGTTAGGAGTAAAAACTACTAGACCTCGGCCACACAGCCCAGAAAACCTGCAACAGCCTGTTCAAGTTAATTCACGTATTTCCCATTTTTCTTGAGCACTTATTTTGTGAAGATTTACTTGAACTAGAAGCTCTGGTTCTGTTGCTCAAGTTGCACAGAAGGAAATTTTTCTGGCCCCAGTCTGTCCAATGAGACCAGACCCCTGTGGGACCTTAGGCAGTTCCGCAGGGCTTGCAAGGCAGAGCCGTTCCACCCGGCATATAGTTGAAGCAGCTGTGGTACCATCTGGCCTCCCCCATTCTAACTTTTCCTCCCTTTTTCCATCGTTTTCCCATAATTAACACTTAAGGGGTGAAATGTTTGTAACTCGCCATCTTGTGATTCCTATTAGATGTATTTATTACTGTTGATTTTATTGTATTGTCGAAGGCTTTCACGGCCGGAATCACTGGGGTGCTGTGTGGTTTCCGGGCTGTATGGCCGTGTTCTAGCAGCATTCTCTCCTGACGTTTCGCCTGCATCTGTGGCTGGCATCTTCAGAGGATCTGAAGATGCCAGCCTGGAAATGGCAGGCTAAACATCAGGAAAGAATGCTGCTAAGTACAACCATACAGTCTGTCAGGCTCTAGCACCTGTTGATTTATGTGTTAAGTGTTGTTGTTTTAGATGTTTACATTGTGTTGTCATGATGTGAGCTGTCCTGACCCCAAAAGAGGAGGTATGGCATAGAAATCTAACAAATAATACTAAATAATAATAATATTATTATTATTATAATTAATTGGTACACAGGACTGTAGGAAAGAGGAGCAGGTTAAAGATAATAATATTCCCTGGTTGTGTTAAGACCAGGACCGTGGCAGGTGGATTTTCAGAAGCCTTCTGGGTCTACCCAGACCTCAACTCCACCTTTTCTCCCCAGGATTCCCAGCTGGTGGCTGGTGTGAGCCCTCAAAGAAGAAGGAAACCTTCTCTTAACGGCTTTGAAGGCTTTGAGATGCAGACCAAGAAATACAAGTCACCCAAGATTGCCCTGTTGAACGTCGAATTGGAACTCAAGGCCGAGAAAGACAACGCCGAAGTTAGAGGAGTCCCTACAACAGCGATGGAGGGTAAAAGGCATTGGACTAGCCCGTAGATGTTGGGTTCACTTACTAAAGTTGCTTGCAACGTTTGTTGTTGCGTTATTTAAATCCATTCATTCCCTTTTGTTTTTATGGCCACAGATTCATTTTTTGTTGTTTATTCCCATCGAAATTTATTTATTTGCGTTATCCCAGATATTATACTTTTTTTTTCAATAAGCCTTTATTGGCATACAGAACATACAATATAAATACAGTTAAAATTACTAGATAAAACTTCACACTGGATCATAAGTGTGACCTCAGCCAGAAACTTTGCCACTCTTGAGTATAACAGTCAAGGTCATTTACAGTTTAAGAGCATATTTACTTTATCAAAAGCTCCGTCAGGAGTTTCTATAGAAGTCAATGATTTGTAATAATAAGCTGGATCTTGGATCTTGATCCGGTAAAAGTGGGCAGTGGAGGAGGATAATGCTTGAATGGAATCAACACTGCCCTGAATGCGAGGGGGCAAAGCCTCTTATCGTTTGGTAGACCCTTGAAGTCTTCCTCTATGGGCCGCGGGATGGCACTGATGTTAAAATCTAGCCAGCATGTAAGGCTCTCCCTATATATAGGGTTAGTAAGCGCTTCGCAATATAGTAGTCCTGGGTTTTCCCTGCACAAATGGAACTGCCACGTTCATTGGCGAAAAGCAGGATTTGTTGGCCAAGCTCTGCGCAGTTGTTGATAATCCATTTTTTAGTAGCCGCTCTTTGATGAGGGCACCAGATATTATACATTTCCCCATGTGGATTACTGGCATAGGATCAGAATATCTGTGTGGACAGATACTCTTTAATAGGGAATGGCGAGACTGGGAATGCTGCCATCCCTTGCTTCAGGTCCCAACCATTTGCCTTTGGGGCTAAAATATTTTTAATGCCTCCCTTCTTCTGAGGGGGGGTTAGGCTGGACGAGAAGGTTCTTTCGCTTCCAACATGGAAGGCTTTAGAAGAAGAACTAAGAGCAGGATTTATGGGGAGAGCAGGGACTAGAGAGAAGAAGTTTGGATTTATACCCATCTTTCTCTCCTGTAAAGGAGACTCAAGGAGTTTACAAAGCTCCTTTCGCTTTCCTCCTGCCCACAACAGACCCCTTAGCCAGTGGGGTAGGCGGGGACTGAGAGAGTGCCAGAGAGAACTGAGCTAGCCCAAAGGTCACCCAGCAGGGAATGTAGGAGTGATACAGAAGCAGCTTTGGTTCACAAGATAATCCTTTTCCACTCAGATGGAGGAGTGGGGAATCAAACCCGGTTCTCCAGATTAGAACCCACATGAGAACATAAGAACAAGCCAGCTGGATCAGACCAGAGTCCATCTAGTCCAGCTCTCTGCTACTCACAGTGGCCCACCAGTGCCTTTGGGAGCTCACATGCAGGAGGTGAAAGCAATGGCCTGCTGCTGCTGCTGCTGCTCCCGAGCACCTGGTCTGTTAAGGCATTTGCAATCTCTGATCAAAGAGGATCAAGATTGGTAGCCATAAATCGACTTCTCCTCCATAAATCCATAAAGCCCCTTTTAAAGCTATCCAGGTGAGTGGCCATCACCACCTCCTGTGGCAGCATATTCCAAACACCAATCACACGTTGCGTGAAGAAGTGTTTCCTTTTGTCCTAATTCTTCCCCCCAGCATTTTCAATGGATGCCCCCCCTGGTTCCTAGCTGTTGTGAGAAAGGGGAGCAATTTCTCTCTGTCCACATTTTCTACCCCATGCATAATTTCATAGACTTCAATCATATGTCCCCCCCTCAAGCCTCCTCTCCAAACTAAAGAGTCCCAAACGCTGCAGCTTCTCCTCATAGGGAAGGTGCTCCAGTCCCTCAATCATCCTTGTTGCCCTTCTCTGCACTTTTTCTATCTCCTCAATATCCCACGTGCTCTTAACCACTACATCACGCTGGCTATGAGTCAGTGTGGCTGTCTGCTCCCTCCAGTACTAGAGGCAGTATTCCTCTGCATGCCAGCTGCTGGGGAGCGCAGGCGGGAAGATGTTCCTGTAGTCTTACTGTTCATGGGCTTCCTAGAGGCAGCTGGTTGGCCACTGGGTGAACAGAGTGCTGGACTTGATGGGCCCTTGATCTGATCCAGCGGGGTCTTCTTATGTCCCCCTCCTCTCCATCAGATAAGAAGGGGCTGTGCCTCAGTGACAGGGCGTCAGTTTGGCATTTAGAAGGTCCCGGTTGCCATGCAGAAGGTCCCCAACGTCTCCAATTAAAAGGACCAGGCTGTATGTTGTGTGGAAGAACTCCACTGGAGAGCTTCTGTCAGTTTGAGTAGACCAGGGGTCTGCAACCTGCGGCTCTCCAGATGTTCACGGACTGCAATTCCCATCAGCCCCTGCCAGCATGGCCAGTGGCCCTTTAGCAGGGAGCTGATGGCTGCGACCATGGAGAGCCATGCGACGCGGTCGGCTGGTCGCTAAATCATGGATTCTAGGCCCTGATGGATGGTGGGTCTCATTCAACCAGAAGACCAGCTTCCATGTGTGTTCATGCTCAGAACAGGCCTGAGGGGTCAATTAAGCTGGGAGAGAATGAAAGGCAGGCCCAGGGTCAGCCCCATGTGTCATGTGAGTAAGTGGAGGGTTGAATGCAGCTCGAGTTACTGGAGGGTTAAATGCAAGTCTAGCTTGGCACTATAGGCACCGCTGCCTGCATGAAGCCCTCTTGCATCCGTTTCCCTCGGCAGGACTACCAGGCCATTGTGGACGCCGAGTGGAACATCTTGTACGACAAGCTCGAGAAACTGCACACCTCAGGCGCCAAAGTGGTGCTTTCCAAGCTGCCCATCGGCGACGTGGCCACGCAGTACTTTGCCGACAGGGACATGTTCTGCGCTGGGCGGGTGCCGAGGAAGATCTCAAGAGAACCATGATGGTGAGTTGTTTCCCTGCTTGTCTTTATCCTGTTGTCCGGATGCCCATGTTGAAGGTAGAAGCAGTAAAGAAGAAGAGTTTGGATTTATATCCCAATATCTCTCCTGTAAGGAGACTCAAAGGGGCTGACAATCTCCTTTCCCTCCCCCCACAACAAACACCCTGTGAGGTAGGTGGGGCTGAGAGAGCTCCGAAGAATTGTGACTAACCCAAGGTCACCCAACTGGCAGGTGTAGGAATGCACATGCTAATCTGGTTCACCAGATAAGCCCCCACAGCTCAAGTGGCAGAGCGGGAATCAAACCCGGTTCTCCAGATTAGAATGCACCTGCTCTTAACCACTACACCAGGCTGGCTCTCCAGATCATAGTTTGGATTTATATCCTGCTTTTCTCAACCCTAAGGAGTCTCAAAGCACCTTACAAACTCCTTCCTTCCTCTCCCCACAACAGGCGCCTTGGGAGGTAGGTGGGGCTGAGAGAGTTCGGAAAGAACTGTGACTGGCCCAAGATCACCCAGCAGGTTTCATGAGGAGGAGCGGGGAAACAAATCCAGTTCACCAGATAAAAGTCCTCTACTCATATGGAGGAGTGGGGAATCAAACCCGGTCCTCCAGATTAGAATCCACCACTCCTAACCACTACGCCATGCTGGCTCTCAAAAAGGGACCTCCTAGCAACTTTTGAAACAGCACATGGGGGGAATGGTGAATGTAGAACTGTTTCCAGTTGACGAGGGTCATCCAGGTGAGCCATGATAGGCAAAACAACTGAATGGAAAACTCCTGGTGTCCTTTTACCGCTGTGCTATAGAGTGTCTTAACCTACTGCATCTGTGTATGGTTCTCCAGTTGCACAGTGGCAGATAGGAAGGCACTCCAAAGGGTGATCACTACTGCTCAGAGGGGATTATCGGCTGCCCTCTCCCTCCTTGGAAGAACTCTACAATTCCCAAAGCCTAAAAGAAAGCCCAAAGAATATTCTGAGAGACCAGTCTCATCCAGCACATCTCTTTTGAACTGTTATCATCCGGCCAGGCGATACAGGTCTATCAAAACTAGGACAAAGAGGCTTAGAGACAGCTTCTACTCTGGGGCGCTGTGGCGAAGCGTGCCTGAACTCAGCTTAGCCGATGTTGCTGTGTTTGGGGGCTGTGCTAGGGATGGGTGGAGGAAGGGAAAAGTGGAGATGAATTATGAGCCTGAAATTCCAGTAGCCGAGGAATGCTGTAGCTGAATTTAGGACATGCGTGCACTGAAATGCAATAAAATGCTTATGCTTAAAACCACCCACAACTCTGACAAGCTTAATATGCTCTGACTCTGGGCAATAATAGGTTAAAAAAACATTCTAAAAGTTAATATTTGGAAAATCTTGTTCAGTAAGCCTCGGGTTGGTTTTTAAGCTGGTATTTCTGTGGCTTCAGATTCCATACTGACCCCACACTCTCTTTTGTGTCTCTCAGGCCTGTGGAGGATCCATCCAGACCAGCGTCAGCGCCCTGACCCCTGACGTCCTGGGGCATTGCGCACTCTTTGAGGAGGTGCAAGTTGGAGGAGAGAGGTAAACGGAGACTGCTTGGGTGGCTAAAGAGTGGGGAAACCCCTGGCTACTGGGTGTGTGTTCAAGTGACTCGCAGACCTCACCACCCTATTCCCAGACTGGAATTTTTCTTCTTCATCTCATTGGTTTGTTTAATGTTTACCCTTCTCTTTCCTGTCAGAACGCGCTCAGAGCGACTTGCAGCATATGATAAAATTACAAATAAAGTGAAAGCATGCAACAAGTTTCAATGCAGAATCCAATGGCACTGAAGCCAACTAAAGGTGGAGCAATTTCAAAACAATCCCCCCCAGACCCATAACAAATCTATAACCCCTGGCACACTAACTAGAAGGGGAGGGGGACCTGGGAGGAGAAGAGAGGCCAGAAAGATGGACACTCTGTTACTGCCCTCAACTATAGCAGGGGTCTGCAACCTGCGGCTCTCCAGATGTTCATGGACTACAATTCCCACCAGCCCCTGCCAGCATGCCATGCTGGCAGGTGCTTGAATTCAAAGATGTAGTCCATGATCTGGAGAAGCTACAAATTACGAACCCACAATTTCAAAGCTTTGTGGAGCCACTCAGTCTTTCAGACGAGATTGGTCCTGCATCTGGCAGACAGTTCCATCAGTCCAGAGGCAGGGTTGGAAAAGCCCTGGCCCTACTTGAGGACCAAGGTGGTGACATTAAAAGGGATCCAGCAGGAGGTTGTTATTGGCAGACATATGGGGGACATATCCTTGTCCTTCCATGGCTGGTGTTTGCCACCAGCGGTCCTAAGAAAAACCCTAAGAATGCTTTGTGGGCTGAGTAGCCTGGTTTGCATGGTAGAAACTCTTAACGTTTCTGTTCCTTTCCAAAAATTGACTGTCATAAGAACATAAGAACAAGCCAGCTGGATCAGACCAGAGGTCCATCTAGTCCAGCTCTCTGCTGCCTCGCAGTGGCCCTGCCAGGTGCCTTTGGGGAGCTCACCCGCGTGCAGGAGGAGGTGAAAGCAATGGCCTTCTGCTGCTGTTGCTCCCGAGCACCTGGAGAATGTTAAGGCATTTTGCAATCTCAGATCCAAAGAGGATCAAGATTGGTAGCCATGGCGACTTCTCCTCCATAAAATCTGTCAAAGCCCTTTTGCAAGCTATCCCGGGTGAGGTGGCCATCACCACCTCCTGGCAATCTTCTGAAGCACCAATCCTTTCGTTGCGTGAAGAAGTGTTTCCTTTTATTAGTCCTAATTCTTCCCCCCAGCATTTTCAATGGATGCCCCCTGGTTCTAGTATTGTGAGAAAGAGAGAAACATTTCTCTGTGTCAACATTTTCTACCCCATGCATAATTGTATAGACTTCAATCATATCCCCCCTCAGACGTCTCCTCTCCAAACTAAAGAGTCCCAAAGAGTGGGGAATCCTCGCTCTGTCCTCGCTCTGTCCTCTGTCCTCGCTCTGACTGAGCTGTGGTACATACATTGGAGTGGATCCCAAGCAGCAGATCCCAGCCAACACTGATATTTTGCCAGCTCCTTTCTCCTGAATCGTGCAGAACTTGGCAGCGGGGTGCGGGAGAAGAAGACTTGGATTTATATCCCCCTTTCTCTCCTGTAAGGAGGCTCAAGGGTTTACAAACTCCTTTCCCTCCCTCCCTCCCTCCCTCCCCCCGCAACAACCCTGTGAGGTGGGTGGGACTGAGAGAGCTCCAAAGAACTGTGACTAGCCCAAGGTCACCCATCTGGCACATGCTGGAGTGCACAAGGTAATCTGGTTCCCCAGATAAGCCTCCACATCTCAAGTGGCAGAGCGGGGAATCAAACCTGGTTCTCCAGATTAGAATGCACCTGCTCTTAACCACTACACCGCGCTAGAAGGCGTCATCAGTAGACTGGCAGAAATGGCACTGGTTGAAAGACGTGAGAAAGGGAATGGTGGAAATCGACCCTTGAGTTCCAACTCCCTGAGCTCATTTCTTGGGATATGTGATAAGGGTGCCTCTGAGCATGTTCAGAGCAGTCTTCACTCCCTGCTTAGTAAGCTGTGGCAACTCATGCATATCCATAAAGCTGGCCGATGACCCTGGACTAGTCACACCCTTCCCAGCCTCATCATAATATTGGGGTGATGATAGAATGTGTTTGCGGGCCCCACTCACACCACCCTGTGCTCCTTGCAGAAAAGGTGTGGTAAAACCTAACGGACATCTAGGATGAGAAGCGATACATCCAAGCAGGGCCTGGGACCTCTCGCCAGAAAACTAGCCAGGACTGGCGAACCGTTGGGTGTTTCCATTCATAGAAGCAGCATGGTTGTATTTCATCATGCACTGGATGCGGCTGTCAAAAATATAAAGCAAAGTAGAACCACAAATGAGTAGACTACTTTTTTGGGAAAAAAAAAATATTTTCCTAGATTTAAAGTTAATTATTTCAATTTATATAGTATGTAAATCTTGCTTACATCTGTATCGTCCAATCATCCAACATCTTAAATACCAATGAAGATTTTCAAGTCTAAACAGAATCTAAAATCTGAATTCGGCATTTTATTCTTTTACATGTGATTTATTATCTCTCATTAGATGAGTCCTTTGTTTATATAATCTCCCAAAATCTCACCTTCTTCCATACTCTGTGGACTCTGTTAATATACCAAGACTTTGCCATGGAAGAATATTCAATTGAAATTCAATTTTATTAATTTTTAACAAATAAAATCAAAATAGCGAAATTGCAAATACAACATTCTTCAATATTCTACTGATTTGTTCATCCATTCTGTAAGATCTGCAGAAGTGGTTAGATTACTGAAATGCTGCAAGGTTCATGGGGAACGTAAAGTAAAACCATGCACAGTAAAACCTGAATGCAAAATACAAAGCTTCTCATCTACTCTTTCACTATAATTTATATCTCCTACTGATGACTAGTGTCAGAGGGTAGCTGTGTTGGACTGTAGTAGAAGAGTTAGATTACAGTCCTGTAGTACCTGAAAGACCAACCAGATTTTTATTTATTTATTTATTTATTATTGGATTTTTATACCGCCCTTCCCCGAGGGCTCAGGGCGGTGTACAAATAAATATATGCAGACAGGGGCTCTCAAAAGGTTTGGCTTTGGCTCTCAAAAGGTTGTACCCCCAATATCGGGTTGGGTTTCAAGTGCTACTGGACTTTAATCTAGCTGAAGTCTAGTCTGTTTCACTGAGTGGTCAAAACAAAACAGCCAGTGATTAGCAATGTGATGTTCTAATCATACGCTGTTCAGTTGGAGTGGTTTCTTCACAGAATTGGAGACTTCCTTAGGAAAATGTCAGTCTTCCATTCCTGCTCATTCAGAGTTTCCCTAGCAAGATTTAGCAGTTTTGAACTATGGCCTATCCTCTCTCAAACACCTTAGTGAAGTAACTGCAGTTTGCTGAAGTAACTGAAGTTTACTTTTATTTTTTATTTATTAGTTGGATTTATTATACCGCCCTATCCCCTAAGGCAGTGGTGTCGAACCTTTGGCACTCCAGATGTTATGGACTACAATTCCCATCAGCCCTTGCCAGCATGGTCAATTGACCATGCTGGCGAAGGCAACTGTCGGGTATGATCAACATCTGGAAGTGCTAAGAATTCACTACTACCCTAAGAAAACTCTGTGAAGCGTCTTCAGCAGTAGTTCCTCTAACAGTGGTAGGGACTTTGTGGAAGTTTCCTACCTCTGTGTGGAACTGAGCCGCCTGCAGGAGCTCCTTCTGCCGGCAGCCGCTCGAACTGTGTGACATCAATTTGGTGTCAGTGCGGCCATGTGGCTTACAGAGAACATTGGTCTTCATTCCCCCTCCCTGACAGATGCACTCCCTCCCACACACCTCTCCTGGCTTACAGAACTTCTCCCTTTTTCTCACTTGTGCGGTGGCCTGTCCTCCTCTCCCTTTGACAGGTATAACTTTTTCACGGGCTGCCCCAAGGCCAAGACCTGCACGATCATCCTGCGCGGCGGGGCAGAGCAGTTCATGGAGGAGACGGAGCGTTCCCTCCACGACGCCATCATGATTGTCAGGAGAGCCATCAAGGTACAGTTTCTCAACCTCTGCCCAACTGGACTTGTTGGTTGCTCTTTGCTCGATTCCCCCATTGGCCACGAAGGATCACCTTTGGGCAATCTGGCAGAGAACCTGTGTGAACCGGGATTTTTATTATCATTTCCCCATTGAGTCTCCCCTGAGACTGAAAAGATAGGCATGGCTGATTGATGACCACTCTTGGGGAATGTTAACTTGAGCGGGGGGAGTGGACTAGGAAGACATACTGTTGTGGATTTTCTGGGCTCTGTGGCCATGGTCTGGGAATTTGGATTTCTGACATTTCTGACATTTCACCCACATCTGTGTCTGGCATCTTCAGAGGCATGTTACAGCAAAATGTGTTCTCTCCATGAGCCAGTGTGGAGTGATTGTGTGGTGGGGTATATATCTATTTGTATATACTCCTTATTTATATATTTCTCTGGAGATATATACATACACACCGAGAGAAAGGAATGTATACCCCACCACATAATCACCCCACACTCAGAGAAAGGAATATATGCAAGTATACATTTTATATGTACCCCATATTTATATATTTCTTTGGAAATGTATATATACACATGCAGAAAGGAATGTATACCCCACCATATAATCACCCCACACTCAGAGAAAGGATTATAGACAGGTATATATATTTTATACATCCCATATTTATTTCATTTGATTTTCATTGTAACCTTTAATGGCATATAAATTATTAGACATCCCATATTTATATATTTCTCTGGAGACACACACACACACACACACACACACACGAGCGAGAAAGGAAATATACCCCACCAAACAATCACTCCACGCTGTGTTATGGGGAGAAACACATCTTACCATGACTTGGCTCTGAAGGTGCCAGCCATAGATGGTTGTGTCCATGAACCGCCTCCCAATAACCAGTTTCAGAGTAGCAGAAATCAGGTTTATCGCAGCAGAATAGAAACTTGTGTGAACTGGTACACTCCAAAGGGTTTAGCTACATTTTGGCAGTCAGATCCACAGTGGCAACCTATGTGCCCCAGCCAAGCACCCCCCCCCCCAATGGTCATTTCCCAAAAGCGAAAGTATTCCCAGCAACTCAAAGCAGTCTCAAATCACAGCGCAGCACTCTCCATTGTCAGGATCTAATAAGTGGCCAGACGGTGCTTTGCTGGCCTAAGAGAAGTCTTTACTGCATTTCTAAACAAAGAAGAAGAGAAGAAGAGTTTGGAGTTATACCCGACTTTTCTCTCCTGTAAGGAGACTCAAGGTGGCTGACAAGCTCCTTTCCCTTCCTCTCCCCACAACAGACACCTTGGGAGGTAGGTGGGGCTGTGAGAGTTCTGAGAAAACTGTTACTAGCCCAGGGTCACCCAGCAGGAATGCAGGAGTGTGGAAACACATCTGGTTCACCAGATAAGCCTCTGCCACTCAGGTGGAGGAGTGGGGAATCAAGCCTGGTTCTCCAGATTAGAATCCACTTGCTGTTAACCACTACACCATAGGCAAAAGGACCTTTGGTGTCACACATCCTCCCGGGCTTCCCTGGGTGGTGATGGCAAGACACAAGACCTTGGGCTTGACATAGATGCGGGCAAAACATTACGAGCAAAAACTAGCAGGCCACGGCCACACAACCCAGGAAACCCACAACAGCCGGTGCATTCCGGCCGTGGAAGCCTTCGGCAAGACGTTGTGTTCTCTGACTTTCTCCCTAAACTTTCATAGAATCAGAATTCAGAGTAACCAAAGGCTTTCCACTGGCCTCCTGTGCTGGCCTCCTGCTTAGATCGGTCTGTGGTCAATTATTTTTTCCATGGGGCCGCATAAGAAACAGAAAATATTGTGGAGGGCCAGGCCAAAAGGTGGGGGGCGAGGCGCTTTTGAAAGCCCCGCAGAAGCCGGCAGCCAAGGCAACCGGCTTCTGCGGGGCTTTCAAAGGCGCCTCGCTCCCCAGCACGGCAGGGGGGCCAGTCAGGGTCATCCGGCGGGCCGGATGTGGCCCGCGGGCCGTATAATGCCCAGGTCTGGTCTGTGGTGTAGTCCACGGGATGTGACCAGAAGAGCAGAAATTCCAACAAGCTATACCATGTTGTGGTAGCCCCGGGGCCCCTGAAGCTTAGAGGAAAAGATGGCCCCTTCCAATTCTTAAGATTCTAAGGTGCCATGTTGTTTTGTAAGTGAGATTTCTCTTGGGGTCACTTTGTATGTTGTTGAAAATGTGAAAATGCTTCTCCACATTGAACGTATGCTTGGCGTCACACTCCAATTTGTCGTTTTGTCATGTGTGAAGGGGCCCCAAGCAGCCTGCTGGGGGCTACAACAGTCTGGCTCCCTCTCTGCATGGATTTGTGGCCTCTTTGGCGGCAGATTCCGAAAGTCTGGTCTGCAATCGCACCACAGCTGTGCCTCTCCTGTCTGTGCCAGCCGGCTGGCATTTGCGATCGACTGGCTTGACTCTGGCAGCTGCTCTGGCCGTCTCAAATCCACCAGCCGGGTCCGTGTCGGGCAAGCGGCCAGCGGCTTCCATCTGAAGGGCATGGGCTGCTGTGGTTACAGAATCCCTAGAGAAAAAAGTTGCTTGTTTTCACCATCTCGTTGTTGTGCTGTTTTAGAACGACTCTGTCGTGGCCGGCGGAGGGGCCATCGAGATGGAACTGTCCAAGTACCTCCGCGACTACTCCCGGACCATTCCGGGCAAGCAGCAGCTGCTGATCGGGGCGTACGCCAAAGCGTTGGAGATCATTCCTCGCCAGCTCTGCGACAACGCCGGCTTCGACGCCACCAACATCCTCAACAAACTGCGAGCCAAGCACGCACAGGTTAGATCCGACAGATGTGAATTTCCAGTCACTTGGCTACATCCCTCTTTTTATTCTGGTTCCCCTGCCTCGGCTCGGCTTGGCAAGCCCAGGAAGAATGCCCTCTGAACTGTCAAAGGCTTTCATGGTTGGAATCACGAGGGTGTTGTGGGTTTTCTGGGTTGTATGGCCGTGTTCCAGTGGCTTTTTCTCCTGACGCTTCTCCTGCATCTGTGGCTGGCATCTTCAGAGGATCAGGAGAAAATGCTACTGGAACACAGCCATACAACCCGGAAAACCCACAACACCCTTCCTATTATCGTTTCCCAACTCTGTGTGTGTTTGTGTGTGCGCGTGCGTGCACGTGCACGCTCACACACTTTAAAATCATTTTGCATGCTCCTCTTTGGGAAATCCTTTCTCATATATAGTTGGCTTCGGCTATGACAGGTGTATTTTCTGCGTTCCAGGGCGGGATGTGGTATGGCGTGGACGTGAGCAACGAGGACATCGCCGACAACTTCGAAGCTTTCGTGTGGGAGCCAGCCGTGGTGCGCATCAACGCTTTGACAGCGGCTGCCGAGGCCGCGTGTCTCATCGTGTCCGTGGACGAAACTATCAAGAACCCCCGCTCGACGGTAGACGGGCCCCCTGCAGGCCGCGGCCGAGGGCGAGGCCGGCCCCACAACCATTAAGGGGTGGCTCTGCCGGCATGGGGTGGGGAGGGGGGGAAGTTTGGCAGTTGAGAGGCGATCTGTCTGGTAAATTACAAACCAGTAGGCACTTCTTACACTGGAGGAGGAGGGGATTGGGTTTGGTATGTTTCCACTTTTGATGGGGGGAACGGCCGTTGCAGAACTGCTCTTCTTTCTCACAATATGCAAAGTGTGGCAAATCCCCAGAGCTGCCCACCCTTCGCATACAAGTTTAGAGAGCCTGGATCACATCAGCCTCTCCTCCTCCTCCTCCTCCCCCCGCCCCAGATCTTCTTCCAAGTTCCTCTTTGGCCATCAGTTTCAAAGCTTCAGCCCCCCCAACGTCTGTAACGTCAGCATATTGCTGGAAGGGTCGGGAGGTCGGCTGCTGACTGTATTTATTTGTCTTTGTGCTGGTGGGCGTGAGCCCTGACGCCAACCAAATAAACAGTTTGAAACCCTGCGGCCTGGTCTGTGGTCTTGCCTGTTTCCTTCTCTCCCTCCCCCATGATTACAAGGGTGACTTCCCCTGGTTGCACAGTGGCAACTTCAGCATTCATCCGCAAGTGCTTCGAGTGCAAATTCTGCAGGCCCCCAGAAAACGCCTGGAAACGCCAGTTGCCGTGGCCTCCGAGCAGGGAAAGCCCTCAGGCCGGCGATGGTGAACTTATGACCCGTTTGTCAAAGGTTAAAATAAACACCAGAACACTGTACCTAGGCTGCAACAAGGCACAAGGTCCATCCAAGCAATGTTTTAATTTCTATTTATTCAAAGTAACTGCCACTATTAGATTTTAATGGGGTTAAGTTATATTTTGTATTTATTTGCTGTCGAAACTTGATAGTTCGAAACTTAAATCCTCCAAGGGCGTAAACCTATTAGACAGTTCAAGGTTGTTAAGCAAGGCTTCTGCCTCCGACTGACCTCGTAAATACAAGTCTGTTTTGGTCTGCTTCGGAGGTTTTTGCTCACGAATACCAGGCGAAGACCGACTCCGCTTTTTATTCGGCATTTTGTTTTCTCTCAACACTGTCAGTTATCAGCTTTAGATAGTTGGTAGAGGTTCCAGTAAAGGAGAATATGAACTAATGCTGAAAAAGCCGTAGGAGACGCCACCCTCTTCGTTCAGGACGTCCATTTGTGCCGTGAATCACAGCCACTCATCCTTAATATTCTCTTTAGAGTCAAGCTCGTATTATGATTGTTAAAAATTTTAAACTTATCTTAAAATGTGGAGGAGCTCAGGAAAGATTGCCTGCACTGCTTGTCTACCGGAACCGGAACGGGAAAAACCATAAAGAGAACAGTTCTGTCATTGTGAACAGCCATATTGTGAGCTGCCTCGAGCCCTTCGGGGGTGAGGCGGCCTATAAATCGAATGAATGAATGAATGAATAAATAAATAAATAAAAATATTAAACAGCATGCAAAGCGAGAACCAGCAGATCTGCAAAACACAGTGAATCTCTCCATGTCCTCCAAAAGAATCGTCTATAAGAGAGCAGGTCTCAGACACTGATCATACGAACAGCGTCCAGTGAATCCAAATTCATACAAGCTCCCCGGTGTATGCTTGTTTCGTGGACGTCAGTCCACTTCCTCAGCATAATATTTCAGGTTTGTCCATAATATTCTGAGATATCTTTGGGATATCTAGCCTGGAACCATAATCATAACAACTGCTCAATAATCTATTCCACCATTCTAAATACATATTACGTTTCCTCTGGAATGGGCGACTAAACGATAAAAGGTCTGGAAGCCATGCCCAGCGAGGAGAGCGAGCGAGCTGGGGATGTTTAGTCTGGAGCAGAGAAAGTTAAGGGGTGACATGTTTAAATATTTGAAGGGATGTCATGTTGAAGAGGGAGCAACTTTGTTTTATGCTGCTTCAGAGACTAGGACCAGGAGTCATGGGTTCCAAGTACAACAAAAGATTCCATCTAAACATTAGGAAGAACTTCCTGATGGGAAGGGCTGTTCAACAGAAATACGCTGGGGCTTTCCGCACTGACAGAGTTGTACTGGTTTCTATCTAGGTTCACCTCAGTGTATCCGCACTGCA
Source organism: Sphaerodactylus townsendi (assembly GCF_021028975.2). Classification (NCBI taxonomy): domain Eukaryota; kingdom Metazoa; phylum Chordata; class Lepidosauria; order Squamata; family Sphaerodactylidae; genus Sphaerodactylus; species Sphaerodactylus townsendi. The sequence goes on along the minus strand of NC_059434.1, from coordinate 85,947,033 downwards.
AATGAGCTCAATGTTGTTTTGTCTCAATCCCCCCCCCCCCTCAGAACTGCGACATCCCTGTCGCAGTTATGAACCGCACCTTTCTGCTGGAACAAGGTTGATACCGCTTCGAAGCTTCGAAGTGCGGACGCATCGAAACGACACCTCATCCGTTCAATGAATCAGGAGCCGCTTTTGTGGCATGCACAGAACGGGAGAGTCGTGGCGGGCATGTAACTGTAAACTGTAAAAACTGTAAAAAAAAAAAAAGAACGCTCCCGTTTCCCATGGTAACACAAGCTCCAATCACGATCGAGGGGCGAAACAGGCACCAAGATGATCCCGCCCACTTAGCTCGGTTCCAGGGGGCCAAGTAAGTTGCTGTGCAGACAGCCTGGAATCGCCCCCCACTGAAGGGAACCGAGTCGACCTTAGCTCCCTTCTGTAGTGCGGAAAGCCCCGCTGTCTCAGAGGATGGTGGAGTCTCCTTTGGAGGTCTTTAAACAGGCTGGAAAGCCAACGACTGATTGTGTGTTCTTGCATGGCAGGTGGTTGGACTTGATGGCCCTTGGGGTCTCTTCCAACTCCATGATCCAAATTTAATGTCAATAAAAATACGATAAATATTACCAGTGTTAATAAGAACTAGAAAAAAGTGACTATTACAAATGTTGTAAAAGATATAATTATGAACCAAATAAATTTCACAATATATATATTGACATAATCAAAAGTTGAAGCATTATAAATGAATAAAATCAAATATACATACTAGTCCCATGTTTTGAAAAAACTTACATATTGTATAAATTAAATGCAATCCTGTAGACGTGTCTCCCATTAAATCAGGCTAAGCGACACCCCGATTTGCTCTTTTGTTCTTTGTCAAAGCTGTCACAGCATGACGTTTGGGGTGACACACCAGCGCTCACCAACGCCCGGCAACAGCTATTCTCCCCGTTTTGAGTTACCAAAGAAACCGAAGGAACGAAAATACAGGGAATACGTGACCCTGCCTCACCCCAGAGCTTAAAATGGATCCTCGTCCTCCGTGATCTGTCATCTTCAGAATTGTAATTGGCGGTGACATGAATATGTAAAGGATTGTTTCTTTGGTTCGAGGGCGAGGGGGTGACATGCCGGCAGTCAAGCCTTTTCCGAATTTTTGACACGCCAAGCACAAACGGTTTGCCGCCATCGCCTTAGGAGATTGAGCACCGCCCGCATTGTGGGATGTTCAGCTTTAAATAATCCACGCTCTGGAGTTTCAGGGCAGTCTGAATAGCCCGGCTTAGGCCAGGCTTGTCAGAACTTTGAAGCTCAGCCAGGTCAGCCGCCGAGGAAGACCAGGGTGGTGGAGCCAGGGAGGAAGGGATGGCAAACCATCTCTGGCATGTGGATGGGGTCAATTTCTCAATGGATGCAACGTTAACAACTCCACAAACAACAAACGCGCTGCATCAACCGCTACTTTATCAATTGCGCTAAGCCCACATAAAAAGTGCAATACATAAAGTGCAACCAGTGAAAGGTTCAAACAACATCAGAGCCTAGACTCTTACAATACTACACATATCACATCACCCTACAACATAGTCAAGGTGACTAAACGATGTCTTCTTCACTCGGTCCCATGTCTTCGTCCGTATAGGTACTTGGACGGGACCTCTTCTTTGAAGATAATCAATCACTTATCAATAGCTGCATATACTGCATTCCAGTCAGTAGAAGTAGGTCTATATGGCAATGCGGACCGGTCTGAGCCAAGTCCGTCAATTAAATATCCAGACCGGTCTTGGATCTGTTTAGATGGAACAACAACAGCAGCAGCAGCAGCAACAGCAGCAACAGCAACAACAGCAACAACAGAAGCAACTGGAAAAAACTTACAAGATACAAGGATTTAAGGATTGAACTACAAAGACTCTGGCACAAACCAGTAAAGGTGGTCCCAGTGGTGATCGGCACACTGGGTGCAGTGCCTAAAGACCTTGGACGGCACTTAAAAACAATTGGCGCTGACAAAATCACCATATGTCAGCTGCAAAAGGCCACCCTACTCGGCTCTGCACGCATTATTCGTCGATACATCACACAGTCCTAGATGCTTGGGAAATGTCCGACGTGTGATGTGATACAAAATCCAGCATATTGATCTTGTTTGCTGTGTATAACTGTTTTTGTATCAATAAAATAATAATAATAATAATAATAATAATAATAATAATAATAATAATAATAATAATAATAATAATAATAAATAGCAATCCTTACAACAGCCTTGCCAAGTGAGCCAACACTACCATATTGTCAAGCGGAGTCTGAGTTACGTCCCTCGAAGCTCACTGGCTTGCACTGTCTTGGAAGTCCCTCTGCTTGGGGTGGCTCTGCGAATGAGGTGGCCGAGGTGACCTTTGAACCCGTGACTTCTTGCTCTGCACCAACTCTGACGGGCTGCTGGCTCGGTCTGTTCCTTGATCCACTTGAAAAAACTGGGTGAGATTTTTTTTTGTTGTTGGGCAACCCAGGGCTGTGTGAGAATGGAGAGGCAGGATTTTCACCCCCATCATGGCTGGTTTTATGAGACTCTCTGAAAGGCTGGTTTTACGAGACTCTGAATCCCCACTACGGTCCCTTCACAGTAAGTGCCTGCACGTGCTCATTTCTGGAACCCCATGGGGACTGCAATGAAATCAAGGCAGAGTCCCCACCGTTTTGTCCCCTGGGGCCTTGGCCCTTCCTTCTCTGAACGCCTGCCTTCTCTTCTGAGCAGGTCCGGCGTGTTCCTCTTCCCCCCCTGTTGATTCTGTTGGTAGAAAGCAAATTGCTTGCACTAATTGCCAATTTGTACGGAGGCAGCCCCGGACTCTGTTTGGTGAGTTACTTAACATGTCTGAATTTAGCAGGTCATTAAAACTGTGCACTTGCGCTAATGGAGACCCATTTAGGTTTTGTCCTTCTAGCACATTAGCCGTGACTGAGAGGAGATGTGATTGCGCATAAAAAACCCTTCGCGTGTCTGTGAGAATGAGCTGAAGAGCTTTGTATAGCCACGAAAGCTGGCAGGCTACATTACTAGCACAACAAAAAGAAAAAGATCAGAACAAAACAATAAAAGATCAGAACACCGCCCAGAGCCCTCCGGGGATGGGGCGGTATAAAAGCCTAATGAAATAAATAAATAAACAAATAAACAAAGATCAGAACAAAACAATAAAAGAACAATCTATCTGAACAATCTATCTGTCTAATCTGTTTGTCCTCTTCTGCGATTAACCAAAAAAGAAAAAGGAGATGATTCAGTGATTGTAATTGGATATTAATGCTAAATTGGACTTCCCTGTTGGATTCCTGACTGCAACTGTGGGAGGTTTATGTTTTGGTCCTTCTCTATCTATGATGGAGCTTTGATTATATGTTTTAATTATATGTATGTTTTTAGCTGATGTTTTATCTGTACACCGCCCTGAGCCCTTCGGGGATAGGGCGGTATACTAAATTTAATAATAATAATAATAATAATAATAATAATAATAATAATAATAATAATAATAATAATAATAATAATAATAATAATAATAATAATAATAATAATAATATACGTGTCTGTGAGGTAATATATTACTTTACAGGAGTTGGTAACTTATACCAGAACACATTCACCTGTTGGATTTCTGACTACAGCTAACGAAGATATTTTCTTGAGTCCTCCTCCATGATAAAAGAAAAAAACACCATGTAATTGCTTCAAGAAAAAGTAGATTACTTAATGAATGGAGTTGGACATCAAGACTATACATTATATTCACCTGTTGGATTTCTGACTGTATTTTATAAGTTTAAAATATGTTTCTATGTATTTATTTATGTGGTTAGTTGATTAGCTATGTGGAATTAACTATATGTATTTATGTGGTTAGTTGATTCACTTCATTAAGCTGTATTGGGTCACACGCTTACATTGTTGGGGATTGTTGTTATATTTGTTTCAACATTTAATACATGTTCATTTAAAATTTCCTAAGCAGCAGTGGCGTAGGAGGTTAAGAGCTCGTGTATCTAATCTGGAGGAACCGGGTTTGATTCCCAGCTCTGCCGCCTGAGCTGTGGAGGCTTATCTGGGGAATTCAGATTAGCCTGTGCACTCCCACACATACGCCAGCTGCTGGTGACCTTGGGCTAGGTCACAGCTTCTGGGAGACTCTCCTCAGCCCCACCCACCTCACAGGGTAAGTTGTTTGTTGATAGAGGGGGGGGGAAGGGCAAGGAGAGATTGTCCAGCCCCTTTGAGTCTCCTGCAGGAGAGAAAGGGGGGATATAAATCCAAACTCCTCCTCCTCCTCCTCCTCTCCCTCCTCCCTCCCTCCCTCCCTCCTCTTCTTCTTCTTCTTCTTCTTCTTCTTCTTCTTCTTCTTCTTCTTCTTCTTCTTCTTCTTCTTCTTTAATACCTTCTTCTTCTTCTTCTTCTTCTTCTTCTTCTTCTTCTTCTTCTTCTTCTTCTTCTTCTTGGGGGGGGGGGGTGGGGGGGGGGGGGGGTGGGGGGGGGGGGGGGTGGGGGGGGGGGGGGGTGGGGGGGGGGGGGGGTGGGGGGGGGGGGGGGTGGGGGGGGGGGGGGGTGGGGGGGGGGGGGGGTGGGGGGGGGGGGGGGTGGGGGGGGGGGGGGGTGGGGGGGGGGGGGGGTGGGGGGGGGGGGGGGTGGGGGGGGGGGGGGGTGGGGGGGGGGGGGGGTGGGGGGGGGGGGGGGTGGGGGGGGGGGGGGGTGGGGGGGGGGGGGGGTGGGGGGGGGGGGGGGTGGGGGGGGGGGGGGGTGGGGGGGGGGGGGGGTGGGGGGGGGGGGGGGTGGGGGGGGGGGGGGGTGGGGGGGGGGGGGGGTGGGGGGGGGGGGGGGTGGGGGGGGGGGGGGGTGGGGGGGGGGGGGGGTGGGGGGGGGGGGGGGTGGGGGGGGGGGGGGGTGGGGGGGGGGGGGGGTGGGGGGGGGGGGGGGTGGGGGGGGGGGGGGGTGGGGGGGGGGGGGGGTGGGGGGGGGGGGGGGTGGGGGGGGGGGGGGGTGGGGGGGGGGGGGGGTGGGGGGGGGGGGGGGTGGGGGGGGGGGGGGGTGGGGGGGGGGGGGGGTGGGGGGGGGGGGGGGTGGGGGGGGGGGGGGGTGGGGGGGGGGGGGGGTGGGGGGGGGGGGGGGTGGGGGGGGGGGGGGGTGGGGGGGGGGGGGGGTGGGGGGGGGGGGGGGTGGGGGGGGGGGGGGGTGGGGGGGGGGGGGGGTGGGGGGGGGGGGGGGTGGGGGGGGGGGGGGGTGGGGGGGGGGGGGGGTGGGGGGGGGGGGGGGTGGGGGGGGGGGGGGGTGGGGGGGGGGGGGGGTGGGGGGGGGGGGGGGTGGGGGGGGGGGGGGGTGGGGGGGGGGGGGGGTGGGGGGGGGGGGGGGTGGGGGGGGGGGGGGGTGGGGGGGGGGGGGGGTGGGGGGGGGGGGGGGTGGGGGGGGGGGGGGGTGGGGGGGGGGGGGGGTGGGGGGGGGGGGGGGTGGGGGGGGGGGGGGGTGGGGGGGGGGGGGGGTGGGGGGGGGGGGGGGTGGGGGGGGGGGGGGGTGGGGGGGGGGGGGGGTGGGGGGGGGGGGGGGTGGGGGGGGGGGGGGGTGGGGGGGGGGGGGGGTGGGGGGGGGGGGGGGTGGGGGGGGGGGGGGGTGGGGGGGGGGGGGGGTGGGGGGGGGGGGGGGTGGGGGGGGGGGGGGGTGGGGGGGGGGGGGGGTGGGGGGGGGGGGGGGTGGGGGGGGGGGGGGGTGGGGGGGGGGGGGGGTGGGGGGGGGGGGGGGTGGGGGGGGGGGGGGGTGGGGGGGGGGGGGGGTGGGGGGGGGGGGGGGTGGGGGGGGGGGGGGGTGGGGGGGGGGGGGGGTGGGGGGGGGGGGGGGTGGGGGGGGGGGGGGGTGGGGGGGGGGGGGGGTGGGGGGGGGGGGGGGTGGGGGGGGGGGGGGGTGGGGGGGGGGGGGGGTGGGGGGGGGGGGGGGTGGGGGGGGGGGGGGGTGGGGGGGGGGGGGGGTGGGGGGGGGGGGGGGTGGGGGGGGGGGGGGGTGGGGGGGGGGGGGGGTGGGGGGGGGGGGGGGTGGGGGGGGGGGGGGGTGGGGGGGGGGGGGGGTGGGGGGGGGGGGGGGTGGGGGGGGGGGGGGGTGGGGGGGGGGGGGGGTGGGGGGGGGGGGGGGTGGGGGGGGGGGGGGGTGGGGGGGGGGGGGGGTGGGGGGGGGGGGGGGTGGGGGGGGGGGGGGGTGGGGGGGGGGGGGGGTGGGGGGGGGGGGGGGTGGGGGGGGGGGGGGGTGGGGGGGGGGGGGGGTGGGGGGGGGGGGGGGTGGGGGGGGGGGGGGGTGGGGGGGGGGGGGGGTGGGGGGGGGGGGGGGTGGGGGGGGGGGGGGGTGGGGGGGGGGGGGGGTGGGGGGGGGGGGGGGTGGGGGGGGGGGGGGGTGGGGGGGGGGGGGGGTGGGGGGGGGGGGGGGTGGGGGGGGGGGGGGGTGGGGGGGGGGGGGGGTGGGGGGGGGGGGGGGTGGGGGGGGGGGGGGGTGGGGGGGGGGGGGGGTGGGGGGGGGGGGGGGTGGGGGGGGGGGGGGGTGGGGGGGGGGGGGGGTGGGGGGGGGGGGGGGTGGGGGGGGGGGGGGGTGGGGGGGGGGGGGGGTGGGGGGGGGGGGGGGTGGGGGGGGGGGGGGGTGGGGGGGGGGGGGGGTGGGGGGGGGGGGGGGTGGGGGGGGGGGGGGGTGGGGGGGGGGGGGGGTGGGGGGGGGGGGGGGTGGGGGGGGGGGGGGGTGGGGGGGGGGGGGGGTGGGGGGGGGGGGGGGTGGGGGGGGGGGGGGGTGGGGGGGGGGGGGGGTGGGGGGGGGGGGGGGTGGGGGGGGGGGGGGGTGGGGGGGGGGGGGGGTGGGGGGGGGGGGGGGTGGGGGGGGGGGGGGGTGGGGGGGGGGGGGGGTGGGGGGGGGGGGGGGTGGGGGGGGGGGGGGGTGGGGGGGGGGGGGGGTGGGGGGGGGGGGGGGTGGGGGGGGGGGGGGGTGGGGGGGGGGGGGGGTGGGGGGGGGGGGGGGTGGGGGGGGGGGGGGGTGGGGGGGGGGGGGGGTGGGGGGGGGGGGGGGTGGGGGGGGGGGGGGGTGGGGGGGGGGGGGGGTGGGGGGGGGGGGGGGTGGGGGGGGGGGGGGGTGGGGGGGGGGGGGGGTGGGGGGGGGGGGGGGTGGGGGGGGGGGGGGGTGGGGGGGGGGGGGGGTGGGGGGGGGGGGGGGTGGGGGGGGGGGGGGGTGGGGGGGGGGGGGGGTGGGGGGGGGGGGGGGTGGGGGGGGGGGGGGGTGGGGGGGGGGGGGGGTGGGGGGGGGGGGGGGTGGGGGGGGGGGGGGGTGGGGGGGGGGGGGGGTGGGGGGGGGGGGGGGTGGGGGGGGGGGGGGGTGGGGGGGGGGGGGGGTGGGGGGGGGGGGGGGTGGGGGGGGGGGGGGGTGGGGGGGGGGGGGGGTGGGGGGGGGGGGGGGTGGGGGGGGGGGGGGGTGGGGGGGGGGAATTGCTGAGTTTTCTCAATAGTCTCTGGTGAGGAACTTTGTCAAAAGCCTTTTGGAAATCCAAGTAGACAATGTCCACTGGTTCCCCCTTATCCACATGCCTGTGGATCGAAGGTAATGCTGAACTTTAACCATCACAATGTCATGTAACGCCTTGGCCGCTACCTGGTGGAATAAGCTCTTATGAGAGATCAGGGCCCTGAGAGATCCGAACCAATTCCACAGGGCCTGTAAGACAGAGCTGTCCCGCCAGGCTTTTTCTAGAGGCCAGCTGGGTTGACGCCTATCAAATACTGGTCCCGTGCGATAATGGTTTTTAGTCACCATCTTTTATTCTTGGTCTATTCTGTTGTTGGTATTTTATTGTATTTTTATTGCATTTTGTCTTAATTATTACTGATTTTAAAAATTGTGTTGCTGATTGTTGTGTGCTGCTCTGAGCCCTTTGGGGATGGGTGGGGTATAAATATAAGAAATAAAGAAATACTAGCCTGTCCTACTAGGCGTTCGTGAAGAGAAGTGCCAAGTGCCGGGAAAGAGGGTTGCCCGTTTGCACCCTTTCTTTGTACCCTTTCTCTGCCTCAATACTTGAACAATGGGTATTCCTTTTATTCATTTACTAGCAGAAAATCCCATTGTACAAATACGATGGGCTCTAGAACATAAGAACATAAGAACAAGCCAGCTGGATCAGACCAGAGTCCATCTAGTCCAGCACTCTGCTACTTGCAGTGGCCCACCAGGTGCCTTTGGGAGCTCACATGCAGGATGTGAAAGCAATGGCCTGCTGCGGCTGCTGCTCCTGAGCACCTGGTCTGCTGAGGCATTTGCAACCTCAGATCAAAGAGAATCAAGATTGGTAGCCATAGATCGACTTCTCCTCCATAAATCTGTCCAAGCCTCTTTTAAAGCTATCCAGGTTAGGGGCCATCACCCCCTCCTGTGGCAGCATATTCCCAACACCAATCCCCCTCTTGGCCCCGCATCACCAGTTCCCTTCAGAGGCATAGCTCCAAGGGGGCATGGGCGTGTGTGATGCACCAGGTGCGCGTCCCTATGGGGGGGTGTGGTGGGGGCGTTCAGGGTGGGACGAGGGCATGGCGGGCGGAGGACGCATCAGTGCACCGGGTGCTTTCCCCCCTTGCTACGCCACTGCTGCTCATCCTCCTCTTCCAGCAAAGATCAAGGAAAGGGGGATGAGAGGATGAAGTGATTGGTTGGCACTGGAGAGTGGCTGTGTAGGGTCTGTGCTGGAACTAAGTGTCAGAGTATGAAAAACGTGAGCGAGAGAGACAGTAGTCTGTGCTAGAGGCTGACAAAGACACAGTCTGAGCTAAACTGGGAGAGACAGTCAGTCTGTGTTGTGTTATATGAAGTGCAGAACTGCCAAAGAAATGGGAAGACATTGAGATACTAGAAGTGGACTCATAGAGTTGGAAGAGACCCCTAAGGGCCATCAAGTCCAACCTCCCCTGCCATGCAGGAACACACAAAGCACTCCTGACAGATGGCCATCCAGCCTCTCTTTAAAAACCTCCAAAGAAGGAGACTCCACCACCCTTCGAGGTGGTGTATTCCACTGTTGAACAACCCTGACTGGAAGTTTTTCCTGATGTTTACATGGAATCTCTTTTCCTTCACCTTGAACCCATGACTCCTGGTTCTAGTCTCTGGAGCCGAAGAAAACAAGCTTGCTCCCTCACTGACCTGACATCCCTTCAAATATCTAAACATGGCTACCATGTCACCACTTAACCCTCTCTCCTGCAGGCTAAACATCCCCAGCTCCCTGAGCCTCTCTTCGTAGGGCATGGATTCCAGATCTTTGACCATTTGGGTTGCCCTCCTCTGGACCAGTTCCAGCTTGTCAATATCCTTCTTGAACTGAATTGTCGTCAAATCCTAATATAGTCCCAGAAATGCCAAGGAGAGAGTGGATTGATATAAAGGAAAAGTCACCTCAGTGGAAGATGTTGCCTGCTTGATTTGTTGTAAATTATTTCTTGAAATGTTTAAGTTAAGGAACATACACAAATAAAAGTTTAATGTGTCAAAGTGTAACCTGGAATCCCATTCTAGTAATTTCCCCAGAACCCCATCGCCCTTTGAAACTGCTTTAAAGCTCGAACACACGACTTCAGGAGAAACTATAAAGGGGTTTGGAATTAAATTCCCAGTGGCAGCAAAGTATGGTTAGAAAAGAAATAAATACACATTATTTTGCACCTATTATCTTTATTTACAAAGAAACAAGACAGCGGGCATTGCAGTTTGTTTTGCTGCATTATACTACTCTTTTCCTGATCTCTAAGGTGCCACTGGACTTGAATCTAGTTCGTCATATGTTTGGGGACCATTTACCGTCTTTGTATAGTTTCAGCAAGTAGCTATGGCTCATTCCGCACATGCAGAATAATGCACTTTCAAACTGCTTTCAGTGCTCTTTGAAGCTGTGCGGAATAGCAAAATCCACTTGCAAACAGTTGCGAAAGTGGTTTGAAAATGCATTATTTTGTGTGTGCGGAAGGGGCCTATATTGGTCTATTGTGGAACAGCTAGATTAGAGTCCAGTGACACCATATAGACCAATAAGGTTTCCGAGATCTGAGCTTTCAAGATCCGCTGAAAATCCTGGTGCTTGCATGAGAGCTACTGGACTTGAATCTACCAATCTCTGGATAGGAATATTTCCCTGTTTACCTTTTGGAGAGATGGTTTCATCACTCACCCTCCCAAACATACCCTGGGACCCATTTTCTAGTGAAGACTGACCTTAATCCAGAGGTGGGATCCAGCCGGTTCTCACAGGTTCCCGAGAGTTGGTTACTAATTATTTGTGTGTGCCGAGAGGGGGTTACTACCCTGTTTCCCCGGATATAAGACATCCCCGGAAAATAAGACGTAGTAGAGGTTTTGCTGAAGTGCAAAATATAAGGCATCCCCCAAAAGTAAGACGTAGCAAAGTTTTTGTTTGGAAGCATGCCTGACGAACAGAATACAGAAATATAAGACATCCTCTGAAAATAAGACATAGTGCATCTTTGGGAGCAAAAATTAATATAAGACACTGTCTTATATTCGGGGAAACACGGTAATTGGTGATTTTGCCACGTGATTTTTGCCTTAGTTACACCCCTCCTAGAGGCGGGGTGAAAAGGAACTGCACCTGGGGTACGCGTGCCCTGGGTCCCTGCCACAGCCCCGCCCCAGAATGCCCCACCCCCGGAATGCCAGGCCATGCCCCATCTTGCCCCGCCCAGCCCCATTGGCGCTACGCCACTGTTTGAATCCCACCACCATGGGAACCTGTTACTAAAATTTTTGGATCCCACCACTGCCTTAATCCTTGAGCGGTCCTGCTGAAAAGGAAAAGAGAGCCAGCCCACTTAATTTTAAGAACCTTTATTCACCAATTAATCATAAAATAGCTCTTATAACATGTAGCTGTTTTTCCTCTTTAAATACGCATTGTTTACATTCGGCAAAGTTGAAAAGCAACAACATCAAGGCTCATTTACAGATGATGGTTCTTGCCCCCCAAAGTGTCCAAAAAAAAATGAAGGTCTCCCGATGGGGTTGAGAGAGTCACCGGAATGAATGTCGGGTCACTCCCTTAGCGAACGAAAGCTCCCTTCTTTTCTGTCCCCGTATGTTCCTCTCTCGTCTCACTTTGCCCTTTGCCAATTCGTCCTTCGCTGAAAGAAAACCCACCTCTTTGACACAGTGCAAAGGTTTTCCTTCCTGTCTCACAGGCCTGGCTCCAATTCCCTGGATGTGGTGGTTCTCAAAATATGAATCTTCCAATGGCGGACAAGATACAAAAAGCCCTGTATCGTTCATCCAACTTTTTGTCCAGTGTGGGTACACAAGGAGATCATCTCTCTTTCTCTGATGTGACGCTTTTGTGGCAGGGATGTCCCATTTTCTATTTGCAATGGAATATCTTATATTTGGGGGGGGGGAGTGATGATTGCAAGGCTTTGCAATCAGAAGCAATGGCAATTTCTAGACAGTGTTTTTTAAATCCATTCCACCTATGGGACAGTCTTCCTCCAGCGGAAGAACTCTCCTCCTTCCAGAAGAAGGTCTTGTCATTAGTAGAACGGAATTCACTCATCGAATCATAGAGTTGGGAGAGACCACAAAGGCCATCCAAACCAACCCCTGCCATGCAGGAAGACACAATCAAAGCACTCCTGGCAGATGGCCATCCAACCTCCAAAGAGCCTGGAGATTCCATTACCCTCTAAGGCAGCGATGGCGAACCTTTTCGAGACCGAGTGCCCAAATTGCAACCCAAAACCCACTTATTTATCGCAAAGTGCCAACATGGCAATTTAACCTGAATACTGAGGTTTTAGTTTAGAAAAAAACAGTTGGCTCCGAGGCGTGCATTACTCGGGAGTAAGCTTGGTGGTAGTCAGTGGCTTTTCTTTGAAGCAACCATGCAACTCTTCCAACTGGTGAATCATGACCCTAAGAGGGTTTACTCAGAAGTAAGCCCCATTGCCAGCAACCAAGCTTACTACCAAGTAAAGGATCGCGCTTTAGTTCTTCGCATGAAAATCAGTGGGGTTTAACAGTGCTTAACAGGGTTACCTACACTGCTTCCCCAAACCTAGGACTTAGGTTTAATGCTAATAATTGAGCCCAGAGGCCCAGGCCAGCCTAGATGAATGTGTGTATGGGGGGCGACTCTGTTTGCGCGTGCCCACAGAAAGGGCTCCGAGTGCCACCTCTGGCACCCGTGCCATAGTTTCGCCACCACTGCTCTAAGGGAGCGTCCACTGTCGAATAGTCCAAACCCTCAAGAAGCTCTTCCTAATGTTTAGGTGGAATCTCTTTTCCTGTACTTTGAACCCATTACTCCTTGCTCCATCTTCAACATGACATCCCTTCAAATATTTAAACATGGGTCTGTATTGCCTACTCAGACTGGCAAAGTCCAAAGTGTGATTCTTACTGCAGTTACTGTAGGGCACGGGCAGCCATTTGAACATGAGATATATACATGCATAGTGGCAGTTTTTTGGAGAGAGGTGGGGAATGAGGTCTAAGAACTCTGTTACACCTGTCTGATTCTTCAGTCCTACCCCCACTGCATTGTTCTGTTCATTAGAGATCTTTGCTGCTCGACTGAATTTTCAAAATCTTCTTTTGCAACCCGCTTTGAGGCCCAGGGAGAAAGGTGTGCCATAAATGGGGTAGTAAGATAATAGTAACAATAACGTCTTCAATCCATTTCAAAGTTTGAACTGCAAGTCCCCCTTCCAGGCTACAGAACTGTGATTCACTCCACAAAGTGTGAAATGACTGGAAAATAAATATTGCAAATAGTTAATCTTTTTTTTAAAAAAGAAAATCTAACGCCTGGAAGGGTTTCACTTTAAAAGGCAGATCTCTTTATGTGTGAGGGCACTGTTCAATTAACGTTTGCCATTTTTTGGTATTTCAGGAGGAGGCCTGAAAACTTTAATTAAATTTAAATGCTATTAAATTTCAGACCACCAGACAGACTGTTCCCCAAATCTGCAGTAACTTCATCACTGGGGCGCAACAGAACATCTTTTGCCGTTCGTTTTTGTCAATTTCCAGGGAATTTCAACATTTGTGATATTTCGCACCCAAGTTGAATGGGTTTGCACTGACTTTGAACAAAACTGATTTTGACAAAAGTTTTTTAAAAGGTTAGGAAACCTCCCCCATGTCAAAAGCCAAGTCAAAAGAAAAGCCTCGATGAACTTTGTCGTTATCTCGTGCCCGAAAGTTGGCACTGCCAAGGGAAGACTCAAACTTTGGAGAACCACCAGCGATCCAATTAATTGGTCACGGTTGACCTGTTGATTGCCATATATCATACCTATCCCTGCCCACCCCACCCCCTTTCACAGCTCCCCACTCCCATAAAATTATGTGCTCTGTTATTTGGGATTCGTCTCAAGACACAGGGAGGGAGCATTTTGGTATCCGGAACACTGGCACGTTTTCGCTAAAGGCTAAAATATACATATATTTATATAAATAAAAAAATAGCTTAACGGATGAACCTTTTCTTTCTTTCTGGCACACTAACACTTTTTTTTTTAGCAACTTCAGAATTATTTAAGTGCTTCTGCGAACCTTTTTAGTCTTCCGGGAGCAAAATCCCTTTGATTATCTCTAAGGAGGTGCGTGCCGCAGCACTTCTGACTCTGTCACGGGTGGCTGTTTCTTCTGGGCATTTGGTTACGGTTGCCAGCTTTTTGGCAGAGGTGTATCTAGGATGGGACAGCCAGGGCACGTGCCCTGGGCGCCGCTTGAGGGATGTGCCTTTGGCCACCTGGCCCCCTGCCCATCAAGAACTCCGCTCCGTCCCGAATGGCTTCAGCTTCAAACTGCCAGTTCCGCCTCTGAAGTCCACATAAACTTCACAAGTGGTGCGCACAGTTCAACGCTGGACCCAGACAGACTGCAAGGGAGGGAGAATGGTTTTCAGTGCTTGCCTTAGGGGTTGTTTTCCATAGATACACCCCAGCGTGGTGTAGTGATGACCAGAAGTGGAGTCTAATCTGGAGGACTGGGTATGATTCCCCGCTCTTCCACGCGAGCTGTGGACTTTTATCTGGTGAACTGGATTTGTTTCTCCGCTCCTCCACAGGATGCTCGCTGGGGGACCTTGGGCTAGCAGTCACCATGCTTGAGAAACTCTCTCAGCCCCACCTACCTTGTGAGGTGTCTGTTGTGGGGAGAGGAAGGGATGGAGTTTGAAAGCTACTCTAAAACTCCTTACAGGACGGAAAGGCCGGGGTATAAATCCAAACTCTTTTTCTCAGTGAGAAATTTGGGGGGTGGAGCCTAAGGAAGGTGGGGGCTGAGGAGCATATAAGGCCATACTAGTCATTCGCCAAGGCAGCCGTTTTCTCTGAGTGAACGTATCCCTGTCGTCTGGAGACCAGCTGAAATTCCTGGAGAATGCCAGGCCCCACCTGGAGGTTGGCAAGGCCAGCATGTGCATGCCCCTCTTCCCTAAGGGAATCCTTGGGAGAGGAGTACATAGGCTTGCTTCCCTCCCCTTGTCACTTTGGCTAGGGCTACCAACTCCAGATTGGGAGATTTCTGGAGATTTGCAGGTGGATTCTGGCAACAACCCCAGAGGGATATATGATGCCATAGGATAGGGGTGTCCAACTCCGGCACTTCAGTTGTTCATGGACTACAATTCCCATCAGCCTCTGGAGTACAATTCCCACCAGTTCATGGATTGCAATTCCCATCAGCCCCAACTGGCCATGCCAGCAGTGGCTGATGGGAATTGTAGTCCATGAACATCTGAAGCACCACAGTTGGACACCTCTGCCACAGGAGATCAGTTGTAATTCTGAGAGATGCCCAGACCCACCTGGAGGCTGCCGATCCCACCTTGGATTTAAGACAAATTCACACAGATAGATGGCCAGGTAAACAAGGATAACTCTTACTAGATTCCATGCCCAAATACATACGGAAATCCAGTCTTAGTGGCTCGTGCCTTGAAATAAATACCCCCATCTGTTTCCTGGGCAAGTGAAATTCCCGAGAGCATGGAATCGGCGCACCAGGCAGCCAAACCGATTTGCATCTCACCCTCTCTGCAGGCTTGCTCCTTTTTTGCAGACGCAAAATGCAGAACGGCACAAAATTGGCTGCCCCGAAAATCTAAACAGTTCATCAATGGGATGCTGATAATTATGAGAGGGCTATCAAGAGATGACATTCTTAAATGTTTTCCCTACGCTTGCCTCAGAGGGAGTTTCTTTTGGCTAGGGGGGCCCCTGTCGGAGCTCATCCCGAGTTCAAGCTTTCATCCCTCGAACGACTGCAGACTGCAGCGTTTGGGGACTCACATGTCTGAATGGGACATAGCAGATCGACCGTGACAGGTCCAATTTTCTCGGTATCGAGTGCCGAGGGCAGGGAATTATTTGCCCGTTCAGCTGCAACACAGCAAGGGGCGGAAATTCAAGTGTGGTTCTGTGTGAACTGCTGGCCCTTAAAAACCCATCATGGCATTTACAGCTGCTTTACCTTGAACAGACAAATAGTCATTTCGGGGAAGAAACAGCGGCAACCCTATTCAGGCTCAAATACACACGGTCAAATTCACCACACTCTCCTTCAAAGTGCAGCGGACGGTTTCAAGCAACGTTTTGGCTAAAATGTACGTTTTTACTCCCCAAAGTTCAGCGGCACAACGTCGCCAATGCTAGGTACTCTCAGTTTTAAAATTGCATGCCTACTTTTCCCGCGGTTCCACTGAAATGTGACAATTTTGGGATGGGCTGTGTTTAAGATTGCCAACTCCAAGTCGGAATATTCCTCGAGATTTGGGGATGGGGCCTAGGTAGGGTGGGTTTTGGGGAAAGGCAGGACCTCAACGCGGTATAATTTCATGGAGCCCATCCCATAAAGCACCCAATTTCTTCAAAGCAGCTGGTCTATAGTTGTGCACGCAGCAACGGTGTTCTATCTTAGCTGGCGTGGTGTAGTGGTTAAAAGCAGGTAGATACTAATCTGCAGAACCAGGTTTGATTCCCCACTCCTCCACCTGAGTGGCAGGGGCTTATCTGGTGAACCAGATGTGTGTCCATTCCTACTGGGTGACCTTTGGCCAGTCACAGTTCTCTCTGAACTCTCCCAGCCCCACCTGCCTCACAAGGTGCCTGTTGTGGGGAGAGGAAGGGAAAGGAGCTTGTCAGCCACCTTGAATGTCCTGACAGGAGAGAAAGATGGGGTAAAAATCCAAACTCTTCTTCTTCTCTCTCTTTCGTTCCTCTCCCCTTCTTCGCCCCCGGTCTTTCCGTTCCCTTTCTCCCTCCCTTTCTTTAATTCAATCCCCTTTGTTTAGTGAGAGATTAATTTTATTATGCCTTGGGGATGAACCACTGCTCATTTTAATCCCGTACTTTTATCGTTCTGAGCCCGTGAAGGGAAGGGCGGCCTAGAAATCTAATTACGAACAGACAAATAAAAAATAAATCTGTGTCATCTGAGATCAGTTGTAACTCTGGGAGATTTCCAGGCCTCACCTGGAGGTTGGCAACTCTGATTGAGCCCCAGCCATTTGATTGCTGGTGATTTTTTTTTTGTTGATCTCCGCTTAAGCAAAAGATATTCTTAAAAGAACAAACCCCTCTCAAAACGTAGGCCTGGCTCACACTTTTAAGGCGCAGTGAAGATGGCTCAGAGATGGGGGAGAATTTATTCCAGCTATTGGCACCTGTTCATCATTCTCTTATCCGTCCTCACTGTGCCGTGAAGGGTAGTGGCCCGGGGTGGCGGGGAAGGCCACGATCGAACCAGACAGATTAATCGCTGCAAGAGAAAGAAAACAGCCACATATCCGTGGCTTCACTTAGGCCACCGCTCCCAAGTGGGAAATGCCACAAAAACAAGCACCAGCCTGCCATTTGTTTAAAAAAATAAATAAATAGCTAGGTTGTTCCACCAATAAATAAATAAATAAATACGTACATACATAAATAAACCTCTTGCTCTCCTCCCCCCTTCCGCCCCTCCCCGCAACCCTTCGAACCTAGAGATGAACGATCCCTCAAAGACACTGTGGCCTCCGCTCGAATAACCCTTTTTAGAAACTGTCCTGCGCCCTGGACCCCCGAGGCAACAGCACAAAACCGTGACTTTCCGTACATACGACTTCCTGCATCGTGCATGGCTTACAGGCGGTGCTCACTCGGTTTTTCATGCGCCTTAGAAAGGTGGAACTTCCGTACACCAACGATGGGATAGGAACCCCTAGTTTGTTCCTATCAGCCCTCTGTCCAGTTGGATTCCATGGTTAGGAGGACTCGCCGCATGAAGATGCTGATGTAGCACTCCCCCCTCCCCAAAGAAAGAAACATCATGGCATCCAGTGAAATGAAGTCATGCGGACATGTTCTTGGATTAATCAGGGACCCAAGGTTTGGATTTAACAACCGCAGTTCTGTGGTGGAATTGCCCACAGACGAACACAGAAAACAGAGAGAGTCGCGTCCAGCTCTTCAGTTCTCTTTGCACCGGAGGGAGAGACTGATAGTCCCTCTGACGATTTCAGAAATGAAATGATGCTAGCGGCCCCTTCCGCCATGGACAGATGAACAAAGAACCCCCGACTCCTTGTAAAAACAACCCCTTACTAAGAGCAGATAGATACATGCTGAGTAAATAGCTTTGCTTTAAAAACCTCACTTCTCGGGTTTTTCGTTTTCTTTTTAATCCTTTCCGGGAAAAACAAAAATACTGTCTTTCTTGCATTTAAGGCAAGTTTGTTCAAGTGTCTGTGCTGCGTCGAATACGACGGTTTGGCTCAGGTTCGTCGTCCCCACCAGAAAAAAAAAAGAAAGGTTTTAAAAAACTATCAAAATGGGACGTTTCAAAGGCTCTTTTCACCCTTTTGCTTATCTTTGTAGCTTTTCCCTTTCCCCTTTCTCCTATCTTTCAAGTTTTTGCTTGTTTGGAGGCATTCCTTCGAGTCTATTTTGTCCATGAACTCTCAGCTAATCTCTTCCGAGCACTTCTCCGCTGCCGTTTTTAGTGCAGAAAATTGCCAAAATGGCCGCCCTCGTTGTCAACATGCGAGCGGCACACTCCTGGAAGGCCAAGTTTCCCGGCATGCAGTGAATCTAGAATTTCAGAAAGAACATGGCCTTCTGTGTATCTTTTTCCACAGCTCCTTCTGTACAGGTGAGAAAGTGTGGGCTTTTGTACTCCCAGGGAGGAGGGGGAAAAAGACATTGTTGCGCATTGTGCAAATCTTGCAGAAGAGTTTACAAAAATATTTCAAACTAAAAAACTGTGAGTTGGCTGTGAAAGGAGGCAACCATCTCCCAAAAAAGACCTTGATCAGGATTCCATTCATAATCTTGCTTCTGATTTTTTTTCTTTGTTGTTTTCAAAGCAGTGTGACTCTTATGATGAAACCATAGAGTTTTTGGGTGGTTCCTAGAGTTACCTGTACCACTTCTTTTTTAAAAAACTGGAGGTAAAATGGTAATCATTTCCAAAAGCTGTATATGGTGGCTTGAACAGTCCCCTGTTCAATTCTGCCCACCAAAGTGCCTTTCTACTAGCCTTCTAAGGCTTCCACAAGGACCTATTCAGCCTGACCCATGCTTCTGTTTCCCCCACACAGACTAGCTTTGAAATGGCATACCTTTTCCATGCCTGAGGGATTGTTGGATCAGCATGGAATCCAGCACAAGAGTCGGCCTCTTAACTATATATTTGTATTGTCAAAGGCTTTCATGGCTGGAATCACTAGTGTGTTGTGGGTTTTCCGGGTTGTATGGCCATGTTCCAGTAGCATATGGTGACCAGACGTCCCGCTTTTTGTGGGACAGTCCCGCCTTAAAACAATTTGTCCCGCGTCCCGCAGGTTTTTTGAACCGTCCCGATTTTTGGAAGGCTGCTGCACTGCCTTTTGGGGAGCGCCCCAAAAGGTAGTGCGGCAGCCTCCCGTGCACGCAGTCGCAGGAGCACACTGCCTTCTGGGGCGCTCCCCGGTTTCCCGCCCACCCACCTATCCAGGTCCCAGTTTACAAAGGTGACAATCTGGTCACCTTACAGTAGCATTTTCTCTGTTTCACCTGCATCTGTGATGCAGGCGAAACGTCAAGAGAAAATGCTACTAGAACATGGCCCTACAACCCCGGAAAAACCACAACACACTAACTATAGCCTTAATTAAAACATACACATTGTTTTTTTAAAAAACCCACCAAGTTTCAAACTTCTATGGTTGCACTGGAAAACTTGTGTGCAAAGACTGTGAAGAAGTCTTAGGAAAAGGAACATGAACACTATCTCTGGATGTGGTGCTATGTAGGGCTCCTTCCCCCTTCTAACGGCTACTCCCGGCTGGTTTTGGGGTGCCATTCCCCCAGTTGGAGCTCCCATCACCATAGAGCGGCAGCATTGAGGGCATGATGATATACTTTCCAGGGAAAACCCAGAAATGATGGTGATAGCTCTAGGGATGGCAAGAAACTCTATGGTTTTACCTTATAATTTCTAGTGATTCCTATACCTTCCTGCCATCACTTCTGGGTTTTCCCTGGAAGTGATGTCACCACATCCAAGACACCGCCGCCCACCATATCCCTGCCCCCAACCCTCACGTAAATTACTAGATTCATCCTGGCAATCCAAGCTAGATCCTACCTAAAGAACCCAGGGAATTTCAGTTTGACCCGGGTGCTGGGGATTTTGCTAGAATCCTAACTTTCCCTGAAATAATTACATTTCCCAGAAACCTGTGGGGGAAAGGAGCGACTATTAAATCCCTTTAGGCCCATGGCGTCAATATGCCTGAACTTAAGACCTCACTCGTTTTTTGCTCACAGGGGCACAGTGCACATACAACCAAATATATAACTAATAAATTCCATTTGCACACTTCCAATCCAAAAAAGTTTGGAGCGCCTTGGGCGCAGAATTTCGATTTTTCTATTTGGCACAATGTACACAAACCCTGATATTTCTTTGGGAGAAAAAAAAAATAATAGGATTTTAATGGCCATTCTTGGCACTACCTGCTCGACCTTATCATCTCTTTCTGGTTCATGTACTGGAAAATGAACATCTATTGGTTAAGAGGAAATGCAGATAATTTGGTAGCCTCTTTTCCTGACCCAGCAATGTCCATGGATGTTCTACCAGGATTGGATGTTCTACCAATCATGCAGTTCAGGGCTCTCCAAAGCGGTGTCTGTGGGCACCATGATGTTCCCCGTCACCTTTCCCAGTCTGCCAAGTATTTTTAGGACGCGTGTGGGGCTTCTGCCCAAGAGGGTATCTGATTCGCCATGGGAGAACTGGTTGGCTGAGATGTTCAAAACATCCCTTCAGTGATAGCTCCTACTGCCTTGTTGGCTTTTAATTTCCACACTCCTCTGGGTGTGCACTTTTTGGGGTTGTTCCCGTCATCCTATGCCAGCATTCCAAAGTCTCAAAAAAAGTGGGCATCTCTGATATAACTATTAGAGGCCCAGACTGTGCCGGAAAAGTGGTAGAAACCCAATGCTCTTTCAGAACTTACCTCAGGGGGGCTCAACGTAGAGGTTATATATATAAAAAAGAAGTCATTCAAGTTTGAAGCTAAAGCTTCAGCCAGGACTTCTGAAAAACAATTTACTTGGGGTTGCCAGCTCTGGATTGGGAAATTCCCGGAGATTTGGGGGCGGAGCCTGAGGAGGGGAGAATTTGGGGAGGGGAGGGGACCTCAGCCTGGTATAATGCCCTACAGTCCATCCTCCACTGCAGCCATTTTCTTGAGGAGAACTGACCTCTGAGCAGCAGTGGTGTAGTGGTGTAGTGGCTAAGAGCAGGTGCACTCTGATCTGGAGGAACCGGGTTTGATTCCCTTCTCTGCCGCCTGAGCTGCGGAGGCTTATCTGGGGAATTCAGATTATCCTGTACACTCCCACACACGCCAGCTGGGTGACCTTGGGCTAGTCACAGCTTCTCAGAGCTCTCTCAGTCCCACCTACCTCACAGGGTGTTTGTTGTGAGGGGGGAAGGGCAAGGAGATTGTAAGCCCCTTTGAGTCTCCTACAGGAGAAAAAGGGGGGATATAAATCCAAAACTCCTCCTCCTCTGTCATCTGGAGATGAGCTGCAATTCCAGGAGATTGCCAGACCTCACCTGGAGGTTAGAAACAACTGAAAAATGTGCTGCCCCTACTAGCAGCAGATTGCCAGACTGGCTCTTGGGCCACCCCAACAGTGTCAAGTTTTTTGCAAGCTCCTTCTTTCTACCTTCTGACTGATCAAGCAGCTCCTTCAGGGTCAAGCTTCCCCTCTCAAGTAATCAAAAAAAAAAGATTATATTTTCCTGGCGTTTGCACTGGGAACTCAGACGTGGCTGGTTTCTTGCTCCCGACAACGACATAACTCCAAAATGGCTGCTGTGTGCAGGAACCAATAACGACGACTCCAAAATGGCTGCCGCGTGCAGGAAACCGATTCAAGCGGAGAGGCAGGAATTTGTCCGGACGGCACTTGTGGAAAGGTAAATCCTTGGACAAAAAAGACCTGCCAGATTTTCCTTCCCTACTTGCTTGCGATTCAGGTAGAAAGGAGGAGCTGACGGAAGATGGCTAAATGCACAGCCACTATGCCTCTTGCGTGCTCTCCAAGGGGCTTTCCGCACTGACAGAGTTGAACTGGTTTCTACCTAGGTTCACCTCAGTGTATCCGCACTTCAACTGAGCTCAACGTTGTTTTGTCTCAGTTCCCCCCCCCCCAGAACTGCGACATCCCTGTCGCAGTTATGAACTGCGACTTTCTGCTGGAACAAGGTCAATATCGCTTCGAAGCTTCGAAGTGCGGATGCATCGAAATGACACCTCATCCGTTCAACCAATCAGGATGCGCAGAACGGGAGAGTCGTGGCGGGCATGTAACTGTAAACTGTGAAAACTGTAAAAAAAAAAGAACGCTCCCGTTTCCCGTGGTAGCACAAGCTCCAATCACGATCGAGGAGCAAAACAGGCACCAAGATGATCCCGCCCACTTAGCTCGGTTCCAGGGGGTGCTGTGCGGACAGCCTGGAATCGCCCCCCCCACTGAAGGGAACCGAGTCGACCTTAGCTCCCTTCTGTAGTGCGGAAAGCCCCCAAGTCTGTGCTGATGCAGAGAAAAGGGGCATTTGATGGAGCTTCCATTCCAAAGAAAGGAGCTTTTTCGATGCCTGGGAAGGGCAGAAGCTGATTAAGAACTGTCCCACAACATCACTGGATTGCTGGCAAAACGTTGCATTTCTTGAGAGGGAAACAGACCACGGCTTTCTTGTGGATCCAGTAGAGAAATCAGCCATGCCCCTTATCTCCGAAGATGGGACCATGTGCTCTTTCGCTGGTCTCCTAAATGTCGAGAAGAGACAGTCCCACAGTCCAAGGCTCTTGATTTTGCTCCATGATGGTATCAGGTGGTAAGAGAAGTTCTCTCCCTCTAATTCTGTTTTGCCTGGTTTTCAAAACAATAACCAGAAAGTGAAATAAACAGGAATCCTGGAGTTCCGCTGTCACCGAGCCAGAATTCTACCACTTTATATATATATATAAATTAAATACCCAAGAGAAAAGTCTGTTTGAAAAGAGATGAAATGGGACTTCGGGAAGGAGCTGGGGAGCAAGGAATACTCAATCATTTCAATGAATGAGAGAGGAGAAGCCAGAGGGTAGAGAGTCTAGCTGACTCATCGCCCTTGGCCAATAAAATATCGAACCTCCTGCCTCCGGAGAAAAAACAGAATTCTAAAGAAAAGGTTGCTTTGCCACCAGAGATCCAGTCATCCCGAGAGCATGGGGTTTGAGTTCCCTCATTGCT
Source organism: Sphaerodactylus townsendi (assembly GCF_021028975.2). Taxonomy (NCBI): domain Eukaryota; kingdom Metazoa; phylum Chordata; class Lepidosauria; order Squamata; family Sphaerodactylidae; genus Sphaerodactylus; species Sphaerodactylus townsendi. The sequence continues at coordinate 85,924,203 of NC_059434.1, read as the reverse complement.
TCCGTAAGACATGACAGGTAAGGGGGAAAGGGAGAGGGCGAACAGCGCCCCCTCTGGCAAGAAATCCCGCTTGTTGTTGTGATAGCACCATCATCTCCACCATACATCCTGCCCTCCTGCATGGAAAAGGAGAGCGTCGCTTCCGGATCCAAAGGCCTGCTCCCAAATTTTGCGTGCCTTCCTGGCTGTGTTCTGATACGCCGGTCCAGAACGGAGGTGTGCGGGAAGCTGGTGTTAGCTTCAGAATGGTCTCTAGCAACAAACCGACAGAAGAGTAGACGTTGCGCTTGGGAGTGTGGGTTTTTTTCTTTCTTGTGAAGGTTAGCAGCCCGCTTCCACCTTAACGTGTAGGATCTTTGAAAAGCCTGGCCTCTTCTTCAGGGCCTGAAAGAGAGCACGGGAAGAGAAAGGAGTCAGTGCAGGGACTTCTGCCCTTGGCCGGCCAGCTCCAAGCTGGGACATTCTTGGAGGTTTTGGGATGGAATCTGGGGAGGACCAGATTTCGGGAGAGAAGGGACTTCATTGGGGTGCAATCGGGGGCATAGCTAGGAAAAATGGAGTCTGGGGCAGACTCCGAGTTTCCCACCCCCCCCATGGGCCACTGTGCCCCACTTACCTTAGCTGGGGGCGGGGCCTGGTGGGGCGGGGCCAGCAGCAACCTCTGTTGGGCCTGGCGGGGCAGGGTGAGGGGGGAAGGAGGAGGGGCATGGGGCGATATTCTGCCCTCACGTGACCCCAACGGCAGCCACCCAGGGCGCCTATCCCCACCCCATCCCATGGAAGCTACGCCACTGGTTGTAATGCCCTGGAGTCCACCCTTCAGGCCAGCCATTTTCTGCAAGAGAACTGATTTTTGTGGTCTGGAGATCAGCTGTAATTCCAGGAGATTTCTAGGGCCCACCTGGTTGTCAGGAACCCAACCTGAGCAGGTTAGAACCATGGAACTCCCTTTCCCAAATTCTATCTATCCCTATGTTACAGGCCACTTGGAGGCTTTTGAAAACATCTGCTCGTTCCAGAAAGCCTGTGAGCGGGGTTATATTTTTCCCTGACTTTGTAATGCATTTCACGTTTGGGTGCTGTCAAATGGTATTTCTACATAGAACTGGCCCTTTCCGCACAAACCTTTTAAAACATTTTGAGGCTGGAAATAAAACATTTCTTCCATAAAGTTCCACATTGTTTTTACCACCAGACGTTTCATTTGCAGTCTCAAAACGTTTTAAACGATTGCTCTTTTAAAACGATTCCTTGGCTGACATGTTTTGAAAACGTCTTCATTCCAGGGACCTAGGGCCTGTCATATTGTTGGTATTTGCAGATGTCTATCACAATTCAGACATGAAGGGGTTAACTGTGTGCATGCTAATTAGCTACTGAGGTCAAAGAGTTTTATGGCCAGTCCATTGATGAGGCTATTGGTCAGCTAGCCCCGGCATTGCCTATGTGGAACTACCGTGTTTCCCCGAAAATAAGACAGTGTCTTATATTAATTTTTGCTCCCAAAGATGCGCTATGTCTTATTTTCAGGGGATGTCTTATTTTACGGTGTTCTGTTCGTCGGGCACGCTTCCAAACAAAAACTTTGCTATGTCTTACTTTCGGGGGATGCCTTATATTTCGCACTTCAGCAAAACCTCTGCTACGTCTTATTTTCAGGGGATGTCTTATATTCGGGGAAATAGGGTAGTCACGTAGACAGAAAGTTATAAAGTAAAGTAGGTTTCTTTGTTTGAGCACACTGCAAAAGCCAACAGACTGCATTGCTAAGATGGGCGCCACGTGAAACCACGAGGTGCAAACTATGTAGCCAAGTTAGTGCTAGAATAGAATGCTGTTCTTTGTTTTCTTCCATGTAACCCACCCTAATAGCTAGTAAACTCATTTGTATAAAACCAGCAACTGTGTATTGGTCTCTTTTATGGTCCTCTGCTAAACATATTAAGTTACAGTCAACACATATCCTGTTCTCAGCCTCTTCCAACTCTACAACCTATAAACATGCCCATTGTGAAATGTACAGCCAACACTCAAGCAGAATGGCTAACACAGGAGGCCTTGTGTAGCTGAAACGCTGCAATTCCTGTACCTGAAGTTTGTTAACCATTTCCTCAAACATCTTCTTGGCTTCGGAACTGTTTGGTTCCTTAAAGTAATCGGCAATCCCGACCTGTACCACAATGGACTTCAGGTTCCGGCAAACACCTTTAAGGACAGAGAAACGCTTTTGGTGTGAAGATCAGCAAAAAACGTACGCAATCCCTGCAAACAGACAACGTTGCCAACCAACCAGAATAAAACTCATATGACTGCCCTTGTGTTGTTTAATGACACTAGAGACAGAAATTTGGGACTAATGTTTGTCTTTAGGGTGTTGTAATTTCCCGGGTTGTATGGCCATGTCCCAGCCACAGATGCAGGCGAAATGTCAGGAGAAAATGCTACTGGAACACGGCCATGCAACCCGGAAAACTCACAACATCCTATTGATTCCAGCTGTGAAAGCCTTTGACAATACAGTGTTTGTCTTCTTGCATATATATCAATCTCTCTATATCAAGCCAAATTGGAAAGCATTGCTACAAAAGGCAAGGGAGAAAATTGCATTGGCAACTTCGGGACCGCATTACCCCATATGTCCCGGCTTGTCCTCTGCGATCAGCAGAGGCGAATCTACTGGAGATCCCTGGCCCCTCGATGACGCGGCTGGCCTCCACACGGGCCAGGGCCTTTACAGCTCTGGCACTGGCCTAGTGGAACACATTACCATCAGCTATTCAGGCCCTGCGGGACCTTGGAGAGTTCCGCAGGGCCTGTAAAACTGAATTGTTCCACCGGGCCTTTGGAGAGCCCAGCCGCCGATAATGCCCCGCCCTCCCCCCCTTGCTAGTAGGGTCCCCTAACATCACTGGGACCCCTCCTCATTTTTTGGAAGAGGGTGGTATATGGGCCTCGTGGGCCCCTATTTTAGAATGTACTTGTTTTAAGATTTTTATGTTTTCTGTATGATTTTGTGTTGTTCACCGCCCTGAGCCCTTCGGGGTTAGGGCGGTATAGCAAGTTTAATAAATAATAATAATAATAATAATAATAATAATAATAATAATAATAATAATAATAATAATAATAATAATAATAATAATAATAACAACAACAACAACAACTTAGAGTGGGATAGAATTATTTGTTTTTTTTATTTCCTGCAACATATATATGGGCTCTGAAAACTTATAGTAATATGGATTTTAATTGAGGGGGTCCTATGGTGTAATGGCCTTTGGCTACAAACACTAAAGTGTATGGTGTGGCAGTAATACAGTTGTGCTTTGCAGAATAAGCGATTTCATGCTGTAGCTATATTTGTGATTTTGAAACAGCATAATTATATTGTCAAAGGCTTTCACGGCTGGACTCAACTTGTTGTGGGCTTTCCAGGCTGTTTGGCCGTGGTCTAGTAGATCTTGTTCCTAATGGGCCTTTCCCCACTTACGGTTTGCAACGCGCTACTCTCAGCGCGAGCGATTTCCGCCACGGGGTCATGTTCCCAAGGTGCCGTTTCTTCAGCGTCAGAAATGACGCGCGCTGAGGGGACGTGAGAGCACAGAGTTGGGGCGGCTGCGTTGTTGCCGCCCGGACTCGTGGGGAGCTGGACCATGCGCTATTTGGGGAGAGTAGTGCGCAGCAAACGGTAAGTGGGGAAAGGGCCAATGTTTCTGGACACAGTGTGTAACACACTTCTCTCTGTGAAACACCTCTGAAAATGCCAGCCACAGATGCAGGCAAAACGTTAGGAACAAGATCTACCAGACCATGGCCAGACAGCCTGGAAAGCCCACAACAATCGGCATAATTAATAGTCCTCATAAATGTCAGGGGGTGTTTACTACAGAACTAGTGATACACCAGCTTCATAACCACTCTCTTGCTCTCCCAAAACTGCAGGAAAAGTCTTCTTTGTAAATCCATTGAGGAATGGATTATTAGCTGGTTGTTCTGTGGCCTGATTTGATGCAATTTTTTCTAAATGGAATACTTATAATTATCTGTGAGGTGAACGAGTAATTTCTGTTTTGCGACTGGCTCAGAGAATGATTGCTGCCTTCTATTTTTGTGAGGCGAAGTTTGCACCAACGGCTGAATAGTTTAAGATGCTTCCTGTCCATTTATATTTAAATAGTGGCACAGCCAACTTTAATTAGCAGATCAACAAAGGAGATCAATTAATAGATTAACATATTAAAATTTCAGTTATGAATCAGTGGAGGCCAATTTTAATCTGCAAGGGTGGGAGATAAAGGAGACCCCTGTTTAATTTTGAGGCTCCTTTTGTTCGGGTGAAATTATGGCAGGAGAGAATGAGAACAAAAACAGAAATGATGAACTTTCAGTGATTGTAAGTTCTCAGGCTTCCTTCATTTTATAAGTATAAACTGATGCACATCGGGGCAAAAAAAATAATCTTAACTTTGCATATTCATTCATAGGGTCTGAACTGGCAGGGACTGACCAAGAACGAGATTAGGACTAATAAAAGGAAACACTTCTTCACGCAACGTGTGATCGGTGTTTGGAATATGCTGCCACAGGAGGTGGTGATGGCCACTAACCTGGATAGCTTTAAAAGGGGCTTGGACAGATTTATGGAGGAGAAGTCGATTTATGGCTACCAATCTTGATCCTCTTTGATCTGAGATTGCAAATGCCTTAACAGACCAGGTGCTCGGGAGCAACAGCCGCAGAAGGCCATTGCTTTCACATCCTACATGTGAGCTCCCAAAGGCACCTGGTGGGCCACTGCGAGTAGCAGAGAGCTGGACTAGATGGACTCTGGTCTGATCCAGCTGGCTTGTTCTTATGCTCTTATGTTCTTATGTTCTTATCTTGCAGTTGCAACAGACAGCAGCAGAGGTGTAGCTAGGGGGGGTACTGGGGGCTGGAGCTCCAGGTTCCACTTCCTGGGGGTGCCCTGTAGGGCCACACCTCTCCTTGCAACTGTGGCAGCCCCCCAACTCCCTGTGAAGTTTGGGGCAGGGGCTCAGTTGAACGCTGGTGAGCAGGGCTACATGGAGATTAGGAGTGGCAAGAGCCCATATGATCTTGGCTTAATTTAATTAGGCTTGGGTCCCGCTTCAAACTGCAGGTTTCCAGTCTGCAGTTTAGAGCTCTATCCAAGCCTTGCTGAGGCCAGAATCAGACGGAGCACAGGGGCTGTCCAACTCTAGCTTTATACCAGTGATGGCGAACCTTTTTGAGACCGAGTGCCCAAACTGCAACCCAAAACCCACTTATTTATCGCAAAGTGCCAACATTTATTCTTATTGCATTTTTATATTTATTATTGCATTTTTATACCGCCCTCCCCCTGAATACTGAGGTTTTAGTTTTGGAAAAATGGTTGGCTCTGAGGCGTGCGATACTCAGGAGTAAGCTTGGTGGTAGTTGTTGGCTTTGCTTTGAAGCAACTGTGCAACTCTTCCAACGGGTGAATCATGACCCTAGGAGGGTTTGCTCAGAAGAAAGCCCATTGCCAGCAACTGAGCTTACTCCCAGGTAAAGGATCGTGTTTTAGTTCTTTGCATGAAAATCAGTGGGGTTTAACAGCGCTTAACAGGGTTACCTATGCTGCTTCCCCAAAACTAGGTCTTAGGTTTAATGCTAATAATTGAGCCCAGCAGCCTAGATGGGGGGGGGGCGGGCGATTCCCCCGCCATGATGAACTCTGTTTGTGCGTGCCCACAGAGAGGGCTCTGAGTGCCACCTCTGGCACCCGTGCCATAGGTTCGCCATCCCTGCTTTATACTATTGGCTGCGCCCCAAGCTAGAGCTGGACAGCCCCCCTGCCCTATCTGATTCTGGTCTTGGGTACAATATTTAAGAGAAGTCCCCCAGGTGGGCTTCCCATTTCCTCATCTTCAAGAAAGTGGACAAATCTTTGCTCCCTTCTGTTCCTCCTCTTAATCCCTGGGACCCACACAACCTGGGAATTCTCCCCACTGCTTGCCCTTCGGAACCTCAGACCCCTTTCCGGTTCCCACTCACTGTTGAAATGCAGCAAGGCTTTGGGGGTGACTGGGGTGAACGTCAAGACCAGCATCTCCAGCCCTTTCAAGCCTTCCCGGCACACCTCAGCAGCCACCTCTTGGTTCACCTCTGTCACGTGGTCCAGCTCCAGCACCTGAAGGCGCATGCAGTTCCGGGCTGGGAAGAAGGAGATGCGTTCAGCAGCGAGGTGGCTCGCGGGCTCATTCAAAGTATGCTCTCCCTCCAAGCAACCATATCAATGTAAAAGGTTTAATCACCCCCACTCTGCACGAGGCGTGTAAAGGTCTACTAGAATCTATCAATCCTTATTTATCTTCTGATATGTAATAACATAAAATAATCTCTGTGTTCTTTCTTACAGGTAATAATTCAAGAAGAAGAAGAAGAAGAAGAAGAAGAAGAAGAAGAAGAAGAAGAAGAAGAAGAAGAAGAAGAAGAAGAAGAAGAAGAGGAGGAGGAGGAGGAGGAGGAGGAGGAGTTTGGATTTATATCCCCCTTTCTCTCCTGTAGGAGACTCAAAGGGGCTGACAACCTCCTTGTCCTTCCCCCCTCACAACAAACACCCTGTGAGGTGGGTGGGGCTGAGAGAGCTCTGTAGTGCTGTGACTAGCCCCAGGTCACCCAGCTGGCGTGTGTGGGAGTGTACAGGCTAATCTGAATTCCCCAGATAAGCCTCCACAGCTCAGGCGGCAGAGCTGGGAATCAAACCCGGTTCCTCCAGATCAGAGTGCACCTGCTCTTAGCCACTGCTCTTAGCCACTACGCCACTGCTTACATTCACTGGGCATCACAACAATCCATAAAGAACCAATACCTTACACATAGATATGCTTGACAAAATCATACATTAGGTGTTTACCATACGAAATGAAATATACCACTGAGAACTGTAATGTGCTTTATAAAACTATATGTAGGACAATATAAACTCTGGATAGGTTATTATTTTGGAAAACCTTTCTCAAGCCCAACCTGTAAAGGATAAAAATAAAGCAACATTTAAGAGAACGGACCTCTTTCTTCACAAAAAAGACATAGAGAATATCGCAGGTAACGTTGCTCTCATGAGCTCCCCGAGAGGCAAAGAACTGGTACTTGACCTCCGAATTGTTCCCAGAGCTTCACTGGATTATTTATCTACAATAGCAAATGAAAGTCTTACAGTACATGTGCACAAAAATGCCATGGATTGTGTTAAATGTAAAGCGGAGAGACTTTTCAGGGTAGCTCTAATAAAAAGGAGCAACCTGTGCTAAAAGGCCATCTTAGCAGATGAGAACTTCGTTGCTGTCCATTGAAGACCTAAGCCATAGGTGTCAAACTCGCGGCCCTTTGGGGGGGGGGGGGGGTGGCTGGGGGGGGGGGGGGTGGGGGGGGGGGGGGGTGGGGGGGGGGGGGGGTTGGGGGGGGGGGGGTTGGGGGGGGGGGGGGGGGGGGGGGGGGGGGGGTGGGGGGGGGGGGGGGTGGGGGGGGGGGGGGGTGGGGGGGGGGGGGGGTGGGGGGGGGGGGGGGTGGGGGGGGGGGGGGGTGGGGGGGGGGGGGGGTGGGGGGGGGGGGGGGGGGGGGGGGGGGGGGGTGGGGGGGCGGGGGGGGGGGGGGGGGGGGGGGTGGGGGGTGGGGGGGGCGGGGGGGGGGGGGGGGGGGGGGGGGGGGGGGGGGGGGGGGGGGGGGGGGGGGGGGGGGGGGGGGGGGGGGGGGGGGGGTGGGGGGGGGGGGGGGTGGGGGGGGGGGGGGGGAAAATGCAACCTGAACAGGACCTTGAAGTGTGATGTTAAATGTTGGTGTTATATGTTATATGTTAAGAAAGTAAACCATTTTGTTTTTAAAATTTGTTGTTGCAAACTCATTCCAAGTTCTGCCCCACAGAACCCACAGATAGAGGTTACACATAGGTCTACCAGTAGAGAGATATTCACATCTCAGGTGCACTGCGCATGCCTTCTTCCTCATAGCGTGCAAATGTGTGATGCATGAGAAAGGAAGATTTTTTCCTTGGCTTCATCCACAGGGCGACACCCCTTCCCATTCCCAACATGCAAATATTAGCCGATCACACCCTCTCTCTTTTTTTTTAGTTCCATAGAAACCCATTTCCCAGACAGGGGAAAAACCCAGACTTACCTAATGAAGCTAACCCCTGAACACCACAGCCTGCCCCACCGACACCCAGCGCCCTCAAATGCGGCCAACACCGTCCAATCATCTGCAGGCAGCGGTTGCTAAATCGTGTTGGTTGCTGGCTGGAAAATATATTTTTTTAAAGCACAGAAGAAGCTGATCAAAGCATCCCAATTTACATATCATTAACAGAGGCAAATTAGGAAGGGAATGTGTCACCTCCTTTGGCTTGTGGGAGTTTTCTGGGCAGCTTGATTAGAACTGGGAAAATAGATGTAATTTAACTTCTGTTATGTTTTCTGCGGAACAAACGGCAGCAAAGGGCTTTTCCGGAGGATAATTTCTTTGCACTTCGTTGGGGGGGAAAGGCAGAAAATGATACAAGCTTATTTTTCAAATTGCATCTGGGTATTTCTATGCTGCCAAACTATTTCTCCCTTGGAATTTTCTTCGGTAAATGGACTCTGTTTCTTTGCTCTGCTGGATCGCAAATCTAACGCGATCCACAGATAATGTCTTCATAGCAGACATCTCGGCAATCCAGCTCATAGGTTCCAGCCCAAACATCACAGGGAGCTCCGTGTATAGCCTATTGTGGGTTTTCTGGGCTGTGTGCCTGTAGTCTAGTAGTTTTGCTCCAGACTACAACCAAACAGCCTGGAAAAAAACACAGCTGCCAGTGGATTCCTTCATCAACACAGCTCCATGTATTTTTGTTTTCATTAAAAATTAGCCTGGTTAGGCTCTGACTGAGGGCTCAGCAACTACTGAACTGTAAACTGCAATCTTGTGCAGCTTCGCTTGAGCTTGGAGCAGGGGTGGGCAATTATTTTTTTCCATGGGGCCGCATAAGAAACAGAAAATATTGTGGAGGGCTGGGCCAAAAGGCTGAACTCAATTCTGCATCATAGGGGCTGATAAGTGACAGACAGGTGCACAGATCAACTTGGAATCAGTGGCAACAGTTCTGCATACAACACTATTTGGCACAAAGAATCACAGGCTTAACCTACCTGCATAGTTGTCCACTGTGACAATCAAGCAAGTGGGGAGACTTAAGTCCCTTGACCCACTTTTTCATCAACTGGTGCTTTTGAATGCCCCGCAGAAGCCGGCAGCCAAGGCAACCGGCTTCTGCGGGGCTTTCAAAGGCGCCTCGTTCCCCAGCAAGGCAGGGGGGCGAGGCGCTTTTGAAAGTCCCGCAGAAGCAGGCAGCCAAGGCAACCAGCTTCTGCAGGGCTTTCAAAGATGCCTCGCTCCCCAACAAGGCAGGGGGGCCAGTCAGGGTCATCCGGCGGGCGGAATGTGGCCCGCGGGCCGTATAATGCCCAGGTCTGCCTTGGAGGCATGTGAGAAGAGAGGACAGGGTTAACTCTTCAGCCTGTTGCATTTTCAGTCATCAAAATCGCCCCCCCCCCCTCGCTCTGCTATTAACAGTTTAAAGGAAACAGATTAAACACTTTCCAATTGTTAATAGCAAAGGCGAAACCTCAGTTTTGATCAGCAAAACCAAGAGGAGTTTGAAGGGTTAAACTCCATCTCCTTTCCCCTCATGGCCTCAAGGTAAATTGAGGCTTCAGGAGGCCACAGTAGCCATTTTATAGATGGACGGAAATGCTTGATCTTCCTCATGTCCATTTGAGCTCTCAGTGGAAGCTTTTATATTTATACAAATCTGAAGGATTTTTGTTTATTGTAAGCAGATCTGTGTTGTTTGTGTTTAATAAAAAGGTTTAATAAAAGGGCACAAAAATAAGTACACGCACACATATACAGTTATCCCATCTACATCTCTGGGGTTAGGAACACAGAACTCCTCACGATCTAGAGATCCACGTAAAATGTTTTGGCCTTCCTTTCGTACCAAAGAAGTCTGAATTTTCTTTTTCTTTTGACTTAAAAAAAGAAATTGTGTATATTTATGGTATTGAAAGACAAAATATATTGATATTATACAATACTAGACACATATTTTATGCATTTCTGAGTTACGTTGTCTGCTGCCCTTCGTGTGTCGTCTGCAGCTTCCGCAACATTCCCCCCAAATTCCGCAAGACTCCCCCCAAATTCCGTGATAGGTCAAATCTGTGATAAGGAAAGTCAAGATGTGGAAGGGATAACTGTATATAATGCATTGGAATAACAGAACATATAAATGCCACATCTTCATCATCAACAACAACACTAACACCCCACCTTTCTGTCCTATGGGGATCCTAGGAGATTTACATCATTCTTTTATCCTCTGTTATCCTAACAACAACCCTGTGAGTTATCTTATTTTGAAGGTCAAATTAGACGAGAAGGCACCCCAAGTCCAGATGGGCTATGTTTCATAGCAGGGGGCTCCCATCAGGAATTCTGTTCAACTGTGCTGCGGTTGCCCAATTCTGGTTGGGTGTGCCCCATCACCATCTTGGATCAAGTAAAAAGCATAAGGATGAAGGCAGGAGTTCCTTCTCCCACTGTGCCACAATAGTCCAGGGCAGAATCTGGTACCTACAGTTCTGTCAAAAGGAGTTTTTAGTGGGAAACCAAGGCTACAACATGGCAACACATCACTCCGGGCCCATCTGTGAACATCGCTTCATTCAGTTTGGTCCTGAAAATGGACTTGATGGAGTCAAGTTGACCAGCAAGCTGTGGGGATTCGAACCTAGTACTCTCATATCTTCGTCTGACACTCTAATCCAGGGTCTTCAACCTATGGCCCTCCAGATGTTCATGGACTACGACTCCCATCAGCCCCTGTCAGCACGGGCAACTGGCAGCGCTGATGGGAATTGTAGTCCATGAACATCTGGAGGACCATAGGTTGGAGTCCCCTGCTCTCATCACTACACTATTCTGGCTTTCATGTCCACTCCAACCATGCATTTTGCTATTGCCTTTTATAATATGCATTTTTTTAAAAAAAATACCCCCACAATGGGAACGCACAGGTACTTGTCTTACCAAGGATGAAGCGGTGCCACCTGTAAAGAGATTATGTCTCGGCAGCCGGCCCCCAACGCCCAGATGACCTCATGGCCAACGGGATCTGTAGAACTCCTATTAACAAAAAAGCAGAGGAGGATGGAAGACCGTAAGCACCTGCCTGTTTGACAGGAGACGCTTGTCTCCATCAAGGGGAGAGCTCCGCCTTTCCACTGTGGAGTAGATTGTAGACAACAGGTAGTTTAGTGATATACATTTACATTTCTTCTAGGATTAGGCTCTTTCCTGCTCTTTTTTGATACCGTAAGCTGCTTTGGCATGGACCTAGATAGCTCGCATCTTGTCATATCTTGGAAGTTAAGCAGTGCTGGACCTATTTAGTACCTGGATGAGAGGAAGTAAAGGGTTGCTATGCAGAGGCAGGCAATGGCAAAGGCAAACCACCTTTAGGCTGTCTTTTGCTTTGAAAACCCTACGAGGTCACCATAAACCACTTGGAGGCACTTTCCGTGACCACCAAGCTGCTCTCGGTTTACACTGCGTGGAGAAAAGTGGGTTAAAAAAGCATCTAAATGCAAATGCACAATAAATAATTTCCCCCCTTTCTGTGGGCAGGTGACTGACAAACAGTCTCTTCACCCTCTTTGGTCTCAGTTAGAACTCTTCCCAGCTGAAAAGAAATACCTCATCGGCTACCCCTGCCATCTATTCCAGACCTTTAACATGAAAGTCATTTCAGTTCCAGATCTGTACAAAACAATATTCCATTCCAACATCCTGTGAGGTAGGTGGGGCTGAGAGAGCTCCAAAGAACTGTGACTAACCCAAGGCCACCCAGCTGGCATGTGTTGGAGTGCACAAGCTAATCTGAATTCCCCAGATAAGCCTCCACAGCTCAAGTGGCAGAGTGGGGAATCAAACCCAATTCTCCAGATTAGAGTGCACCGGCTCTTAACCGCTACACCCAGTGGTGGGATCCAAAAATTTTAGTAACAGGTTCCCATGGTGGTGGGATTCAAACTGTGGCGTAGCGCCAATGGGGCTGGGCAGGGCACGACGGGGGCGTGGCCGGGCATTCCGGGGGCGTGGCATTCCTGGGCGGGGCTGTGGAAAGGATGCAGCCGCTGCGCCGGTCCTTGGGCGGGAAACGAATGCACAGGCGCAAGCTGCCACGCACGCCGGGGCACTTCCTGCTAGACTGCTTCAAGTTCTGTGCGCTACTGCTGAGAGGAGGGGCGTAACTAAGGCAAAAATCACATGGCAAAATCACCAATTAGTAACCCCCTCTCGGCACCCACAAATAATTAGCAACCTACTCTTGGGAACCTGTGAGAACCTGCTGGATCCCACCTCTGCCTCACCGGCTACCCCTGCCATCTATTCTAGACCTTTAACATGAAAGTCATTTCAGTTCCAGATCTGTACAAAACAATAATCCATTCCAACATCCTGTGAGGTAGGTGGGGCTGAGAGAGCTCCAAGAAGCTGTGACTAGCCCAAGGTCACCCAGCTGGCATGTGTGGGAGTGCACAAGCTAATCTGAATTCCCCAGATAAGCCTCCACAGCTCAAGTGGCAGAGTGGGGAATCAAACCCAATTCTCCAGATTAGAGTGCACCTGCTCTTAACCACGACACCACGCTGGCTCTCTCTATACCCCTTTACTGCATTTTGTGCTTCTAATCCCCTTGTGAAGCCCCCTAAACCAGTGCTAATCATGAATTCCTGTGTCAGTGAGTTCTGTAAGTAACAACCTGTGTGTCCAATTGTGCGATCGATCCATCGATCCATCTCTCTCTCTCTCTCTCTCTCTCTCTCTATCTATCTATCTATCTATCTATCTATCTATCTATCTATCTATCTATCTATCTATCTATCTATCTATCTATCTATCTATCTAAAGGACTTGGGACTCTTTATGGAAAATGTATTTTGTTTTTCCTTGGGTCTTTCGTGAGCTAAATCTATACACTAATAAAAAAGAAAAAGACTATTTCTATTTGGAACACTTTAATGTCACCCTTCCTCTGAGGAGCCAGAGATTATTCTCTCCTTGGTTTTATCCTTACAACAACTTGGTTGAGAAGGTTAAGCTAAGAGAGAACGACTGAACAAAGATCACTCACGATGACCGGCTAAATCTTATCCACCCCGCTCTTGTCACCACACCATACTAGCTAACAATAAAACCAGGAAAAAGAGAACAAAGAAGCCCCAGCTGCAGGTTGGTAACCCCAGAGGATGAGCATGTTTCTGCGAAGAAGGGAGGCTAAAATGACCAAAATAAGAACGATCGGGAGCCTCGGAAGAAAGTTCCTGCTCCCCTCCCTCCCAATTTGGAATGACCCAATTCTGCGCTTCAGAGGAGCCTAAAATAAGCCAGAATTGTATTATCTGGAACGCTCATCCATCTCAGAGAAAGCTGCCAGCGAAGGCTCCCAGACCGGATTGGCTCGGCCTTAATTAAAGCGCCTGAGTCACGGTGATGGGTTCAGGAGCTACTAAAGTGCTCAGGTGAGACTGAATATTCCAAGCGGATGGAGAGATCTGCAAAGATGGCTTATGTTGACTCGGCCCATCACCTCCTCAGAATCGAAGCAACGCTCGGGGGCCTCTGGCAAGAGGTTTCCCCAAGCCCTGCAAGGGAGGTCTGGGAGAGAACCGGCCTCCCCATAAAGTCAGCCCCTCCCAAGATCTATGCTGCGCCATCCAACAAGAGACTGCTGCCCATCCAATCAACCGTTGTACTATATCACTTGCTCAATGGGACCCCCTTTCATGGGCCAGATGCAGTGGTGGGATTCAGCCGGTTCGCACCGGTTTGGCCGAACTGGTAGCTAATTTTTTCCTTAGTTCACTGAACCGGCTGAATCCCACCGTGCAGAGGCGTTCCTCCCATTGGGCAAAGTGGGCAGTTGCCCAGGGCCCCACCTTGTGGGGGGCGCCAAAAATACAGGTGGGATTTTTTTTGGATTTTTCTGTGTTTTTTCTGTTTTTGGCCTGCAGGGGGCGCAGTTTTTAGGCTAGCAGCACCAAAATTTCAGGGATTTTTCAGGAGACTATCCTGATGATATCACCCATGTTTGGTGAGGTTTGGTTTAGGGAGTCCAACATTATGGACTCCCATAGGGAGTGTCCCCATCCCCCATTGTTTCCAATGGGAGCTAATAGGAGATGGGGGCTACACCTTTGAGGGGAGGGAGTGGACAAGAGAGGCAATAAAGCGATGGGCATTTGGGGAGTGGGCCGGAACTGGTTTTGCAAAAGCCAGGGGTTCAATGTTGGCTCCCCAAAAGGCTTCTGATTGATGAAATCCAGAGTCTGTCATTGAATGAATCATAGACCTGACACAGAGGGATTTTTCGTTCCTTAAAATCAGCTCCTTTACTTGCTGTCTTGCGTCTTATAACCAGAGCCTAGCCAGAGTTCTAGAGCCGTTTCTCCCCCTGCGTTGTGTTCTGAAAAGAGCTCCCCACCTCGCCTCGCCACCACAGCTTCTTGCTGGTCCCCAGATGTCTCTTCCCGCAAGCCAGCCTCTTCATTGAAAACCGCCTCTCCCACCGATTCAGGCTGAGCTAATTACAGGCTTTCTCAGGGCAGTCCTGACACGGAGACAATGCTGCGCCTCCCCAGTCGTCGGCTAAACCGCTTTGCCGTGGCAACCCTGCCAAGGATAAAGCCGCAGCCCGGATGTCAGCAGAGCGTGGGGGCTCATCAAAAACTTTCTCCCCTCCTCCTCCATCTCTGCCCCAGACTAGGGGGAGACAACGGTCATTTGCTTACACCTCCACTATCTTTTTAATGCTGCACTACACAGTGTGTGGACCCAGACACTTGGGTGCACTGCCAAGGATTGTTTCTAGTGGTCTGGTGTATCCGAATCCAGGCATTGGACACCCTATATCCCCCTGGGAGATACGCCCCTGCCCAGCCTTCCCCCAAGAAACTGACGGGGATGTATATGGTTTTCCACTCCTCTATTTTATTCTCACAACAACCCCATGACGTTAGATAGGCAGAGATGAAGATGCGCCCCAGGTCGGCCTTGTGGGTGACAGAGGATGTGTTGGGGTGAGCCAGCGAACCCAGCAGAGTCTCAGACAGTGCACAGGGATGCCTGCGCCATCTGTTGCCCTCTGGGCAAGCAGACTCACCGGTCACAAGACCCCCGTGACTCACGGGTCACAAGATGTCCTGGACAAAGGGACAAAAGGTGCATACCCCCAGGTATGGATTAGGCCCACACAGGAACGTTTCCTCCCACATGTACGCAGCCCCTATGAGTCATGTATTGTGCAACATTCTCCCGCTCTCCCGCCTTCCCTAAAACCCTAATAAAAGGTGCCAGGGACCCCAGTTCGGCAGAGTAGCCAGATCCACGGATCACGCTATATCACCACTGGCTTCTCTCCACCAGATGATATCGCTGCATCTCGTCTCTTCATTGCGTCGCCCGTTACGACTTCAAGGATGTAAATCTGGGTCTCCCCAGTTAGCGTCTTCCCAGTACCCACAAAAACAGATGGCTGTCCAAAATACTTCCCGGAACTGCTTCCATTCAATTGATTTTTGCCACTCTGCGCTGCCTTGCCCCAGGTTCCCCAACTTAACGCTGCGAACTTTGTTCTGAAGGTCAAACCTGCACCCTGGCCGAAGTCCCATCTGCCGACTTACCGGTAGGTGACGGCTTGAAGCGCCCGGCAGTAGCAGCTGGCGAGCCAGAGGGAGCGATCGGTCAAGATGTTGGGGCAGTGAGAAATGCGGAGGATCAAGAGGTTACTACCCGTGGCCTTTAACAAGGACTCCAGACCTGCTTCCAGGCAGCCCCTGGGGAGAAGAAGCAAATGGCAGGTGGAATTCAGACAGCGACACGCACCTGCACGGCAACCTCACATCCGATTTAGACCCCTGGAGCGACTTCACATCAGCAACTATGTGGTTCGTTTCCCTGCTCTTTCTTGGCCCCAGACATCTGTGCGGGGTGGATTTATTCGTGAATAACCTCCTTTCCCCAGTTGGGACTCACACACATGAACACACATGGACATGTCCTTTACCAAGTCACATCCGTGGTCCGCGATTGCCTTCTCTGATGGCAGCAGATCTCCAGAGCCTCAGGTGGAGGGTTTTCACATCACCTACTGCCTGTTCCTCTTATCTGGACATGCTGCGGATTGAACTTGGGACCTCCCGCATGCCTAGCAGAGGTTCTGCAACTGAGTCAGGCCCTCCCTCAAAGCACTTTATAAGAACATAAGAACATAAGAAAGAGCCTGCTGGATCAGACCAGAGTCCATCTAGTCCAGCACTCTGCTACTCGCAGTGGCCCACCAGGTGCCTTTGGGAGCTCACATGCAGGAGGTGAAAGCAATGGCCTGCTGCTGCTGCTGCTCCCGAGCACCTGGTCTGCTAAGGCATTTGAAATCTGAGATCAAGGAGGATCAAGATTGGTAGCCATAGATCGACTTCTCCTCCATAAATCTGTCCAAGCCCCTTTTAAAGCTATCCAGGTGAGTGGCCATCACCACCTCCTGTGGCAGCATCTTCCAAACACAAATCACACGTTGCATGAAGAAGTGTTTCCTTTTATTAGTCCTCATTCTTCCCCCCAGCATTTTCAATGGATGCCCCCTGGTTCTAGTATTGTGAGAAAGAGAGAAAAATTTCTCTCTGTCAACATTTTCTACCCCATGCATAATTTTATAGACTTCAATCATATCCCCCTCAGCCGTCTCCTCTCCAAACGAAAGAGTCCCAAACGCTGCAGCCTCTCCTCATAAGGAAGGTGCTCCAATCCTTCAATCATCCTCGTTGCCCTTCTCTGCACTTTTTCTATCTCTTCGATATCCTTTTTGATATTTAGAATGCTGCTCTTCCCGCCTAGATTTTCTTGCAGCCTTCTCTCTGCTTGCAGTTTACATTGAGAAGCTTACAAATATCCCAATAATATTCTAAAGTATTGAGAAAGCAACGGTGCAAAAAGCTCAGCAGGGACGTGATCGCACAGAGGCCCTTTCCCCACTTACCTTAAGCCCCGCGCTACTCTCCTAAAGTAGCGCGGGGTCCAGCTGCACTCCCCACTTCAGGGGCGGCGAGAACGCAGGCGCCCTGACGCTGCCTCTCTCGCGCCCCCTCAGCGCGCGTAATTCCTGGCGCCTTTTCAAATGGTGCCTTTTGATGACCCTGCGCAGAGTGCGGGGTAGTGGGGAAGACGGGGCGCGCTGGGAATTGCGCGCGCTGGGAATTGCGCGCAGCAACCCTCCAACAAGGGTAAGTGGGGAAAGGGCCAGAATCTACCCTCTGAAACATTTTCTTGGGGGAGGGGGGCTGATCTTTGTAGCATGGAGATCAGTTCCAATTGCAGGTTGCACCATAGAGATTTGTTCCTCTGAAGGAAATGGCTGCTATTGAAGGGTGGACTCTATGGCATTATGGCCACTAACGTGGATAGCTTTAAAAAAGGGCCTGGACAGATTTATGGAGGAGAAGTCGATCTATGGCTACCCATCTTGATCCTCCTTGATCTGAGATTGCAAATGCCTTAGCAGACCAGGTGCTCAGGAGCAGCAGCCGCAGAAGGCCATTGCTTTCACATCCTGCATGTGAGCTCCCAAAGGCACCTGGTGGGCCACTGCGAGTAGCGGAAGGCTGGACTAGATGGATTCTGGTCTGATCCAGCAGGCTAGTTCTTATGTTCTTATGTTCTTATAGGCCGCTGAGGAATCTCCAAAGATTCCCCATCCCAGAATTGGGCGCTCCACCCCTTGCCATCACTTTTCTGACCTGAAATGGCCCCATACACAAACATTTATCCCAAGTGGCTCATACGTGTATAGAGCTATAATTATTTATTTAATTAATCTTGGTATTATTGATTTTATTTGAGCTCTATTGTATATCTTGTTGTTCACCGCCCTGGGCCCTCCGGGGGAGGGCGGTATACAAGTATAATCCATCCATCCATCCATCCATCCATCCATCCATCCATCCATCCATCCATCCATCCATCCATCCATCCATCCATCCATCCATCCATCCATCCATCCATCCATCCATCCATCCATCCATCCATCCATCCATCCATCATCCATCCATCCATCCATCCATCCATCCATCCATCCATCTATCATCCATCCATCTATCATCCATCCATCCATCCATCCATCCATCCATCCATCCATCCATCCATCCATCCATCCATCCATCCATCCATCCATCCATCCATCCAATGTAAGGCTGCCAGTAGACCCACAAGCCGCCATTTCCCAGTTCCAGCCTGGGGGGCTTCCCCTCTCGCACCCACCGTGTGCTTTTCATGTAGTCCTCCCGCGTCTCCTTCTTCCCCCTCTGGCGGGGCTTGAGGTTCTGCAGGGTGAGGGAGTGTGTTTGGGTGCACCATTGTGACAGCATGACCAGGAACTGTGGGGAGAGCAAAGAGAGAACAGTGCTGAGTCTTGGAAGCTCTGCCTGTGGGAATGAGAGCCTCTGGAAGTGAATTCATCTTCTCTTTGTGCTAGAAGGTATCTGATGAAATGCTAGTGGGCCTGGGGCCGACTGGAGAAAGGCTTTGCTCAAATGGAATCTACTCTACCCATGGAATTCATGGCCACAAGATGCGGCAAGGGCCACAAACACAAATGGCTGTAGAACTGCTTGAGATAAGTTCGGCGAGGGCACGGATAGCAATGGCTCCCAGCCACAAAAGGTGAAGAGCCCAGGTATACAGAGGTAATGTCCCTCTGAGTATCAGATGCCAAGATGGCTGCAGCCGTTCATGGCCCATTGCCATAACTATCTAGAAACATCAGAATGGCCACTATTGGAGGAGGAGGGGGGTTGGATTTATACCCCACCTTTCTCTCCTGTAAGAAGACTCATGGGGGCTTACAAGCTCCTTTCCCTTCCACACTTTGTGAGGTAGGTGGGGCTGAAAAAGTCCTGAGAGAACTGTGACTAGCCCAAAGTCACCCAGCAGGAATGTAGGAGTGCGGAAACACATCTGGCTCACCAGATAAGCCTCTGCCACTCAGGTGGAGGAGTGGGGAATCAAACCCGGTTCTCCAGATTAGAATCCACCTGCTCTTAACCACTACACCACGCTGGCTCTCTTGGACGAAGGAAGAGAATCAGGGGAAGCGAGTGTCCTGGAAAAATTTTATTCCACTCTTAAGATTTCTATGTAAGGATTTTTAATTTTTAAAAATCTCCTGAGGTGGGGCGCCCCCTGACAACCCTCCGACCAGTTGCCACTACCTGGCAACCCCGTGCCCATCGCAATGATGAGTTTTGCTAGGCTTTATGATAACGGTTACTCTGGTGTTTCGTATATGGCTCTCCTCGCTTCGATACTGGCTGCGCCTCCATTTTCGATCAGAGCAGGACAGCCTAACAAAGCGAATGCTTTCGGATTCCTATCTCTCCACTTGGAGTCTTTTGATCAAGAAAAAAATTAATTCGTTAGGCTTCGCTTTAGATTTTTTCATAAACATGGACGAAGCGCAACTAGTCAAACTTCTGTCGCTAAGGATACTTGACGCCGAAAACCAACTGCTTTCTACTCAGCACATGAAGGGCATTTTACCAGAGGGTTCCTATCTTCCCCCCTTCAGTAAAGGGCTACCAAGGTATTTCTACAACATATCTTCACCGTATTCTTGATCGCATCTTAATGCTAGCTCCGGACTGAACGCCCTACCCTCAGCAGTCCTGAGCGGCAGATTTCTCCAGATCCCATACCAACAAAGAACGTGTCCCTGCTCACAAAAAGCCATCGAAACAATCGAGCACATCCTCCTAGATTGCGAACTATGTGCTTCATCTAGAAGACAATATATAGACCCATACGCTGAGAACTAGGCCTACTCATCAGACAAGGTCAAATCTTTCTATCTGCTTTGTGACCGGTCTCCTCAGAGATCCCTAGACGTTGCCACATTCCTGGCGCTGGCACAGCGGATTCGCCACAGATTTTAGCTTGTTTATTTATTGATTGATTGTTTTAACTGCCGGAAATGTCTTTTACTTATTGTATTTACTCATTTTAACGTGATTCTCCTCAACCTCTCTGTTGTATTTTAAACTCATGGCAATAAAAGGTCGATGATGATGATGACGACTCTGGTGTTCCTGGGCGCATGCCCGCTTGAGATACCTTCGAGGACACCCTGGCGTTCTCTAGCAGCACTCGGGTCCAGACGGCCGGATGCCGGGCCACAAATTTCCAGTCTTTGCAAACCTCGGCGGCCCTGAGCAAAGTCTTGGTGTCGAGGTACGTGAAGATGCAAAAGAGGGCGGCTCGCATCTTGAGGATCTCGGGGCGGATGACTTCGTTGGAGCGGGCCGGGCTGCCTCTCTCCGGTCGGACGGCCTTCCCGCCTCCGCTGTCAGACCGGGCTGGGAAGAGGAAGGAGCAAGACACAAATGGCCAGTCATGATGTCCGCTGCTTCTCAGGTTACACACACAGACATCTTTAGAAGTCGGAAGAGCCCCCAGAACCCCTCTCCCCGCAACTCGAGCCGACGTAAACGCACACGGGACTGGGCTGCCGGAAACTTTGGCACAGATTGGTTAAGAATAATTTTTAAAATTAAAAAAAAAAATCCAAGGAAAACAAGGGAGTCTGGGAAGGTTGAGGTCTGGGGCGGAGAAGGACCTCGAGGGACGATTCCCCACTGTCTAGCTTCCAACTGAGTTCGACCTTGGTTCGGGGAAAAAGCTGTACCTCAGAACTGGAATTAGAAATTAGAAACTGGAACTCAGCGGCAGTGGGGAGTTGCTGGGACGAACCTAGGTTGACTCTGCCAGTGGGGAATCGCCCATGTAGGGCATATTGCTATAGAGTCCACCTTCCAAAGCAGCCGGTCTCTTCAGGGGATCTGATCCCTGCGGTCTGAAGATCCCTTGGGAGATCTCCAGGGAAGAGACTCACCTGGTAACTTTGAGCTGTTTCCAGGTCTGGTCAAGTTCACTGGTTGAATCTCAGGCGGAACCCTCGGCTCCGTCTCCCACACCTCTGCCTCCGACTCGGTGGTCCTGGACCCCACATCAGAGACGTCTCCTTCTTCCCCCTCCGTGCTGTTGCGGTACGGCCTACGGTGCCAGTTTTGGATCGCCTGCCGGCGCAGACCCGCACCACGGATTCCCGAAGACTTGTCGAACCCGCCGTCGGAGTCTCGGTTCTGGTACTGGTTGCCGTCGGCATTCTCGCCCCCCTGGTAGAATTCGGGGCTGTCGCTGTCATAGCATCCTGAGCTTTGAGAAACGGCTTTGGCACGGCTGGAAGCCCTGGGTGCAAAGGAGCGAAGAGTCAGAAGGAGAGCATCTACACTGACCCCACCGGGCTGGAGAACGCACACAGTTCAGTCTCCCTCTTTGAAGCAAGTTTATTGATTTACTCTACTCTGTTTCACATAAAGATGTTAGTAGATTGTATATGGCCGAGGACTACATTTTCCAGAAACCTTTGCTTTTTCTGGTGCATTGCCAAGAACACACTGCTGAATTATATGTATAGATTATTGCAACATCCACATTCCAACTCTCTGCCCAACAAGGGTAATCAAGGTGGCTAACAATTCAAAACATCCAGGATAAAATCAGATTTTGAAAACGTTAAAATCAACCTGCTCAATGCACATCATCGGAACAATTTTTAAAGGGTTAAAATACATACAGAAAATAAAACCAGGAATTAAAACACTGGTTAGGAAGGAAGAATCGTTGAGGGAATCTCAAATGAAACAAACAAACTCTACACCGATTCTTAGCCCTTTCTGCACAAACCTTTCAAAATGTCTTGAGGCAGGAAGTAAAACGTTTCCCCCATGGAGTTCCGCATTGCTTTCTCCCCATTTGGTTCTGAAAATGTTTTCTTTCCAGCCTCAAAATGTTTTCAGTGAATAGCCCTTAAAAACGATCCCTTAGGCTGACACGTTTTCAAATGCTTTGCTCCTATGCAGTCCAATCCAATCCAAAAACCTTTATTAGGCATAAAACTGGAAGTCACATAAGAAAAGGGGGTGCAACAGTAAATATTATAATGATAGAACTACCACTACTGTTGCACTCTGGCTATAACTAATATTTCAAATACATATATCTATATACATGAGTTTATATTTATCATTGTTCATATTTTTTATATTTCATTAGTTATAAATACAATCATTTCTTGTCGACTACATCCAACAGGTAAGTTCAACTTATTTTTTAACAATTATAACAAATAGATTCAGGGTCATCCGTATTAATTCTGGTAAGTATTTAGTTCATACTGGAAGTACCAAACTGGAAGTACCGAACATTCCAGGTACAATAACAGGATCATTGTTACACATCATGTGAAACACGGATTAAAAATGTAGCAACTGCTTCCGAAATTTCTACATTAGAGCTGTTCAATAGCTTAGACATTTTTAGTTTGTCTGAGAAAAACATAAATTTTGAAGGTAATAAAGCTTTCAGGCCGGTTCTAATATCATTATACCTCAAACAGTAAAGCAGGATATGAGGAATTGAGTCCATAGTGTTGGGACAGTACCGACAGTCTCTTTAAAACATTTTCCACGCCCCTAACTTCTCCCTCAGTGCCATTTTTTGAGCTCACTCTCTGGGCGTTTCCCCACTCACCATGATCCCTTCCCTTTATGTTGCCGCCAAGGCTGCTCTCAGCGCCGACAGCATCCCTGGCATGCTTCTGGCCGCCCCTACCACCCCAATTTATCGATCATCAAAGGCGCTTTGCAAGCATGTACTGCCAGAGGGATGCTGTGCGCTGAGGGGGCGCAACAGCGGCAGCGTCGGGGCGGCTGTGCTGTCGCCGCCCCTCTCGTGGGGAGTGCCAGGGGACCCCGCGCTGCTCTCCTCAAGTAGCGTGGGGCTTAAGGTAAGTGGGGAAAGGCCCTCTGTTCCCTCTCGCTTGTTTATTGCCAGTGTTTCTTTGAGCTTTTGTTATTTTGGACGGCTAAACTGGCGTATTTCTAAATTGGCAAATGGATTTCCCCAGGCAGCAGAACTAGTGACCTTCTTGTTGCAGAGGTCATGTAACTGTAATTATATTGTTTTAACTTATTACTGTTTTGGATTTAGTGTGTTTTATCGCGTTTTAACTATTGCACACTGCCCAGAGCTTTCCGGGGACGGGTGGTCTATCAAATTAATTAATTAATTAAACATATGTAAAATAAAATGATGGGTTCCAATGAGCCAATACTGCTTTGGTGCTGTGTGGTTTCCGGGCTGTCTGGCCGTGTTCTAGCAGCATTCTCTCCTGACGTTTCGCCTGCATCTGTGGCCGGCACCTTCAGAGGATCTGAAGATCCTCAGCCCGGAAACCACACAGCACCCAAGTGATTCCGGCCGTGAAAGCCTTCGACAAGACATTCAATACTGCTTGGTTCTCCCCTTCCAAGTGCACTAGAGTTGTTCTCCTGAAATTTAACAATAAAGAAGGATGTGTGAGTAAAAAAAACTCATAAGGACATTTCTTACCCAGTACTGGAAGATGACCTCTGGTTGGAAGCGGAGTAGGAGCTGTGAGCAGTGGCCCCAGGGACGGAATGCCTGTCCCTCTGTTGAGACACGGAGAGCAAAGATGGACAATCTTCAGCACACAGTTCCACCAAAATCTTTCCTCCTACTAAGCATTCCACATAACTGTGCTGCTGAGACAGGTCTTGTGAAAGATTTGGACACTGTATGTCAGATCCTGGAAACCTGCTCCAAAGAACTACAGCAGTTGGTTCTTTTACTAAAAGGCCTTACGCGGCTCCTCGGGACCTCGTGAGATTCTCGGAGACCAAAGATCACCCCATATAGTCCTCTGCACGGCCTCTTCTCGATCAAGTTGAGGCTCAATCTACTTAGTGGTCCCTGGCCGCCCCTCGGGCGATAGCGGCTTTGGCCTCCACGCCAGCTGTGGCCTTTACGGCCCTTGCCCCAGTCCTGGTGGAATGCTCTCCAGTAAGTCCTCCAGCTGTCCAGGCCCTGCAGGACTCTTGGCTTGAAGTTCCGGCAGGCTGGGCCTCGTGCAAGATCGAGAGTTCGTTCCGCTGGCCTTTTGGGAAGGAACGGGCAGCTGATGGTGCCCTCTCTCCTTTGGCCCTTGACATCTGGGCCATTTGTCATCTGATGAGACTCACCATTCCTCCCTTCTGGGGGGGGGGGATTTTAAAACTAGAATGCTGGACGCCACTCACATTTTCATTCTCCTGAGATCTATTGTATAATTATTCGAATTAATTTTTACGGTTGTATCGCTGCTTTTAAATGTTTTAATTGCCTTATATTGTTATTTCCATAGTAAGTTGTAATAACTTCCCCGGATTCTTCTCGGGATGGGGCGTATAAAAGCCCTCAGGTAAATAAAATAATAAATAAAATAAAATAAAATAAATAAAATGGTCAAAGGTCTGGATTCCATATCCTACGATGAGAGACTTAGGGAGCTGGGGATGTTTAGTTTGGGGAAGAGAAGGTTAAGGGGGGACATGATAGCCATGTTTAGATATCTGAAGGGATGTCATGTTGGTGAGGGAGCAAGCTTGTTTCCTGCTGCTCCAGAGACTAGGACCAGGAGTGATGGGTTCAAGGTGAAGGAAAAGAGATTCCACCTAAACATCAGGAAAAACTTCCTGACAGTCAGGGCTGTTTGACAGTGGAATGCGCTGCCTCGGAGAGTGATGGAGTCTCCTTCTTTGGAGGTTTTTAAAGAGAAGCTGGATGGCCATCTGTCAGGAGTGCTTTGATTGTGTGTTCCTGCATGGCAGAGGGTTGGACTTGATGGCCCTTGGGGGTCTCTTCCAACTCTATGATTCTATTCTATTCTCTGCAGCAAGATTTCCACTGGGTTTTGTGTCAGGAGGGGGGGGGGAATACTGCAGTTAATTGGGCAGGTGCATGGGGTCCAGCCCACCAGGGAAGAAAAAAAGCTTTTAAAGTTCTCTGTTTTGGGAAAGGAAACGAAAGATCCTGCGGAAGTCTTGGAGAATTTTCTCGTCTTGCTATATGTTTCAAACAAGGACAAGACTTAATAAATACAGCTGCTTTGACTTTACTAAGCCTATTCCTTTCCCATCCCTTTATGGCCCTCGGGGACCAGTTGGAAAGCCAATATTTACAGGCAGGCTCGCTTAAATTTCCCCTCACCTCGAGTGAAACCATCAATCTACTTTGCCCAGTCCTGTTTGTGACAAATTAGACTTTTGGGGAATTGTGACTACGTCTCTAGAGTGGTTTAGTGATGCCACAAATGTCACTGTAAACCTGTTTGCCAGTCAGATGTGGTCTGTTCAACATTTATGATCAGGCTGTGAACCCGGGCTGCAAAGTGGGGGATACTCATATCCCTCTTGGCTGCCAGAACTCTGATCAGAGGCAAGAAACTACCACCACCACCACCACCACCCCGCCCCCAATCCTGTCTGTGGCATTGTGTCTGCTAAAGCAAGGAAATTACATTTAATGTGTTTTAAGGTGTTATGATTGAAGAATTGTCTTCCCCTTTGTTGTTCACCACCCTCAGCCCTTTGGGGGGAGGGGAGGGCGGTCTAAAAGTTTAATTATAAATAATAAAAACGAACATAAGAACATAAGAACAAGCCAGCTGGATCAGACCAGACTCCATCTAGTCCAGCTCTCTGCTACTCGCAGTGGCCCACCAGGTGCCTTTGGGAGCTCACATGCAGGAGGTGAAAGCAATGGCCTTCTGCGGCTGTTGCTCCCGAGCACCTGGACTGTTAAGGCATTTGCAATCTCAGATCAAAGAGGATCAAGATTGGTAGCCATAAATCGACTTCTCCTCCATAAATCTGTCCAAGCCCCTTTTAAAGCAATCCAGGTGAGTGGCCATCACCACCTCCTGTGGCAGCCTATTCCAAACACCAATCACACGTTGCGTGAAGAAGTGTTTCCTTTTATTAGTCCTAATTCTTCCCCCCAGCATTTTCAATGGATGCCCCCTGGTTCTAGTACTGTGAGAAAGAGAGAAAAAACAAACATAGGGTCGTTCTAGGAATCACCAGAAACTCTCTGAGAAAACTATAGAGGTTCTGGCAATATTCCTAGAGCTACTGATGTTACTTCAAATTGTGGTTTTTACCAAAAGTGATATAAACCAGGAGCCGCCGGTGTCGTGGCTCCTGCATATCCCTACCCACAGTCCTCCTGGCAGTGACCCGGCTCTGCTGGGCAACCTTATGGTGACCCTATCAAGCAGTGGTGGGATCCAAAAATTTTAGTAACAGGTTCCCATGGTGGTGGGATTCAAACTGTGGCGTAGCACCAATGGGGCTGGGCAGGGCGTGACGGGGGTGTGGCCAGGCATTCTGGGGGCGGGGCATTCCTGGGTGTGGCAAGGACACAGCCGCTGCGCTGGTCCTTGGGCGGGAAACGAATGCACGCAGGCGCAGGCTGACACGCAAGCTGGTGCACCTCCTGCTAGACTGCTTCAAGTTCTGCACGCTACTGCGGAGAGGAGGGGCGTAACTAAGGCAAAAATCACGTGGCAAAATCACCAATTAGTAACCCCCTCTCGGCACACACAAATAATTAGTAACCTACTCTCGGGAACCTGTGAGAACCTGCTGGATCCCACCTCTGCTATCAAGGATATGTTGAGATTGCAGAGCTGCCAAACACCTTTCGACTGCCTGTTGGTCAGAAGCAGGCTTGCAATGGACTGGGGGATCTGCTGGGAGTCAGTTTTTGATGCTGCCCCTCAGTAAAATAGCTTCACAGTGAAACAGCTTCATAATAGCTCCAAAGGGAAAAAGTCCTGTTTTAATCCCAAGCTCTGTGGGGACAAATGCGACGCTTTTAATCTCCACATTACCCAAGGGAGGGGTGGGGGGAGAGGTTGTTGCTCTCTGCAGCCCCAGCCGACATCTGGGGGTTGGGAAGGGAAAGACAGAGCAAAATGTATCCCGCGGGAGATCAGAAGTTGACATTGGGGCTTTCCCCACTTATCTTCTGCTGTGCGCTACTCCGGGAAAGCAGCGCGGGGTCCAGCGGGGCTCCCCACTTGCAAGGGAAGCAACCACACAGCCGCCCCGACGCTGCCGCTCTTGCACCACCTCAGCGCGCGTCATTCCTGGCGCTGAAGAAAAGGCACCTTTTGATGACCCCGCGCAGAGCGGGGGTCGTGGGGAACCCCGAGAGAGCGGGCCAGGAATGACGCGCGCTGAGGGGGCGCGAGAGCGGCACGCAGCAGAAGGTGAGTGGGGAAAGCCCCATTGTGATAGACCGGTGGCGGCGAACCTTTGGCCAATTGGCCATGCTGGCAGGGGCTGATGGGAATTGTAGTCCATAACATCTGGAGTGCCAAAGGTTCGCCACCACTGTGATAGACGGACCACTGTTCTAATCCAGCAAAGCCCTTTTAATATTCTTCCAAACAGCGTCATGAGGCTACTGGCTTTTGAGAAAGCAGATCACATGTTGGAGGAGGGAGGGGGGGGAAGAGAAGGAAGGGCTCTTTCTGCCGCCACCCCCCCCCCCCAACAACGACAGTTTGGCATCACCCATAATCTGTTTAGAATTGCGGACATGGTCTCGGTTCACCAGCAGAAAAGGTGCACACGGTCCCCTTGTGCGCATGAGACCCCGTTTGAGCACCCCCAAACCTAAAAGGAATGGAGGGGGGAAACAAGTTTGGCTTTTAGTATTTACTCCTCCAGTTTGCTGCTTGATAAGAAGAAGAAGAAGAAGAAGAAGAAGAAGAAGAAGAAGAAGAAGAAGAAGAGGAGGAGGAGGAGGAGGAGGAGGAGGAGGAGGAGGAGGAGGAGGAGGAGGAGGAGGAGGAGGAGGTTGGATTTATATCCCCCCTTTCTCTCCTGCAGGAGACTCAAAGGGGCTTACAATCTCCTTGCCCTTTCCCCCTCACAACAAACACCTGTGAGGTGGGTGGGGCTAAGAGAGCTCCGAAGACTAGCCCAAGGTCACCCAGCTGGTGTATGTGGGAGCGTACAGGCTAATCTGAATTCCCCAGATAAGCCTCCACAGCTCAAGCAGCAGAGCTGGGAATCAAACCCGGTTCCTCCAGATTAGATACATGAGCTCTTAACCTCCTGCTGCTCCTGGCCTGGGTGGGCTGCTCCCGGCGAAGGGGGGAGTGCCGGGTAGGGGTGCCTCTCCACGGAAGAGGTGTGGGGGCAATTTTGCGCCCCCACGTGATGTAATGGATGGTGCCCAGGGTCATGTGACCCCCACGTCCCTCTGGCAGATACACCGCTGCATCTAGGAATCACCAGAAACTCCTCGCTCACTGAGGAGAACAGCATAACTACGTACCGGTCTTCCAGTGCTCTTGGACCCAGGCACGCTGCACCTCCCCAAGCTACAATTGGGGGTGGTCCCACAGCTGCTGCTGATAATCTGGAGCTGCTTCTCGGCCCGGTCGGCCCGGTCAAGAAGCTCTTCGATGAACTGCTGGAGGCGCACTTTGGCGTTGGCTTCACGGGCCGCCGTCTCTTTCAAGAACTGGTCGATCTGGATCACCTCCCTGCGTGAGGAGACAGGAGCAAGACAAACCATCAGTGGATCTAGTCCAGGGGTAGGGAACCTTTAACACTCAAAGAGCCATTTGGACCCGTTTTCCACAGGAAAAGAAAACACTTGGAGCTGCAAATAATTTTTGACATTTAAAATAAAGATAACACTATATATATTGGGGTTTTTTTACCTTTTACTTCGCTCATTCTGAGAAGTGCATGGATGCGCCCGCCCTGCTGCCTGCAGTGCAGGCAAGGAGCCGGCCACTGGGAAAGCGCCCGCCCCGCTCCAACGGGACGGGTGAGAGGGGAAGCCCAGCCGACCGCGGGCAGTTGGTGTGCCTGCCCTGCTGCCTGCAGGGCAGGCAAGGATGAGGCCGGTGGCTCGACTCGTAGAGCCACAGTGCAAGGGCAGAAGAGCCGCATGCGGCTCTCGAGCCGCAGGTTCCCTACCCCTGATCTAGAAGAAGGGGAGTTTGGATTTGCACCCTGCGTTTTTCTCCTGGAAGGAGACTCAGAGGGGCTTATGAATTCCTTCCCTTCCTCTCCCTTTGTTCCACCCACAGGGACACCGCAAACCCTTCACCAGCGGCTAAACGGTTTAAAACGATTTCCAATTATCCAAAACAATATCCGATTACGTAGCTGTCAGTTCCATTCCTGAATCGCTCTTGACCACAGTAGGTCCGTACAGCTTGCAGCTGTAGTTTTCCGGTAAGCTGTTAACTTCACTGGAATATAGACCTCCTGTGTTTTTATTTATTTATTTATTTATTTATTTATTTATTTAATTTATTTTATTAGGCTTTTATACCGCCCCATCCCCGGAGGGCTCTGGGCGGTGTACAGCATATAGGGATACAATATAAAATAGGTAAACATTTAAAAGCAGAGATCAAAAAATTACAAATTTTTGTTCCAAGAATTATATAAAAACCTCAACAAAATAGAGTGGCATCCAGCATTCCAATAATAAAAAGTCCCTCCCCCCCCTCAAAAGGGAGGCATGGCGAGTCTCGTCAGGTGACAAGTGGCCCAGATGTCAGGGGCCACAGAAAGGGGGCACCATTAGCGGACGGTTCCTCCAAAGGCCCGGCGGAACAGCTCCGTCTTACAGGCCCTGCGGAACTCGCCAAGGTCCCACAGGGCCCGGACAGTTGGAGGAAGAGTGTTCCACCAGGCCGGGGCCAGAGCCGTAAAGGCCCTGGCCCACGTGGAGGTCAGCCGCATCACTGAAGGGCCAGGGACCACCAGCAGATTGGCCTCCACCGATCGGAGATAACCATGGCAGGCTGGTGGAGCTCAGGGAGCAGATGGACCTCAGTGGAGTATAAAGCCATACACCAGGGGTCTGCACCTGCGGCTCTCCAGTTGTTCATGGACGACAATTCCCATCAGCCCCTGCCAGCATGGCCAATTGGCCATGCTGGCAGGGGCTGATGGGATTTGTAGTCCATGAATATCTGGAGAGCCGCAGGTTGCAGGCCCCTGCCATATACTCTACCCTCCCAAATATCAGCTTTCTCCAGGGGGAGCTGATCTCTGCAGTCTGCAGATCAGATGTAATTCTGGGAAATCTCCAGGCCACACCTGGAGGTTGAGATGGTTTGGGTGGGAGGAAACCATGCTGAATGGGGAGAGCACGTGTTTGCATGCAGAGGGGCTTTGGGTCGATCCCTGACGATCCCAGCTCACTAGCTGGCCTCGGGGCCGTTTCTGCACGGCAAAATTATACTGGTGTACTACCGTTTTTTAAAACCTGGGTCTATTTTATCCTAGTTTCTCCCTCTGCACGGCTGCCCGTTTCTTTCTAGGAGCTGAGTTAAGACCGGGAGGTAATACTCCAGCTTGTTTTGCACGAGCTCGGGTCTTTGTATTTACACCACAAGTGCAGCGCCTCTTGATTGGTCGACCCGGAGTGGTGACGCAGAAAAAATGAACCGGTTCTGCTCCCATGGTGTTTGCACGGCAGCGGGGTCACCCTGGGATATTTGAAAGGAATCGCCAATTTGGGAAATATCACGGGGCAACACCGGGGCAGGCCTGCTTCAGCCCCGGGAACTGTGTAGAATTCTTGGCTGCACAGGGATATTTCTCTTGCACAACCAGGATATTTTGACTCAAAGCGGAAATGACTTTGAATATCGCCGGCTGGGCTTACTATCTGCCGGGAATCAAGTGCGCTATGTTGCTTCGAAGCTGCCAGAATGTGGTTTAGCAGCATTCTCTCCTGACGTTTCGCCTGCATCTGTGGCTGGCATCCTCAGAGGATCAAGATGCCAGCCACAGATGCAGGCGAAACGTCACGAGAGAATGCTGCTAGAACACGGCCAGACAGCCCGGAAACCACACAGCACCCAACCGACTTGAATATCCTCTGCATGAGCCACCACCAGCCAACTGTCAGTTTCAATTACATACTTTATATCAGGGGTCCCCAGTGTGGCACTCATGGACACTTTTCGTGGCACCTGCCAAGTGTTCTTAAAATAGGCGGGGCCAGTGGGGCTTTTGCCCAGCAGTGTTTCGGATTGTCCTCTGGAGATCTGATTGGTTGTGCAGATTTTTTTTTTAAAAAAATAATATTTTGGCAGTAGCTGCCACCAACTGTATAATGATTTTCACGGTGTGACTGAAGATAAACTTTGCATATGCAAGACAATGGCTTTTTCTGCACAAAGCATTTGAAATGTTTGCCAAACGTTTTGGGAAGGTTTTGAACAGAATTGTTTTTGTGGGTTTTGTCTGCATAGCCCAGAAAAATAAAGCGCTTCAGTTGAAAACATTCCTTTAAGAACATAAGAACAAGCCAGCTGGATCAGACCAGAGTCCATCTAGTCCAGCTCTCTGCTACTCGCAGTGGCCCACCAGGTGCCTTTGGGAGCTCACGTGCAGGAGGTGAAAGCAATGGCCGTCTGCTAAGGCATTTGCAATCTGAGATCAAGTCAGATCAAGATTGGTAGCCATAGATCGACTTCTCCTCCATCAATCTGTCCAAGCCCCTTTTAAAGCTATCCAGGTTAGTGGCCATCACCACCTCCTGTGGCAGCATATTCCAAACACCAATCACACGTTGCGTGAAGGGCGCAACATACACGCACACACAGAGATATATCTTTGAAGTTGGGGTGACTCAACATCTACGCAGCCTCACCGATAACAGACGGCATATCAACATAGCATTGAATCTACCTCACACAGAATTTTAAAAACGAAAAATGGCTGGGTTGCATAATCGGCAGGCAAAAACGAATTCATTAGCACACAGCATTGACGGAAATGGCAGGTAGCCATGATGCCAGATGAAAAAACATCTGTAGGGAAGTTCAGAAAATGGCAGACAGCAGAGAGGATCACTGAAGTGGCAGAAAATGGCAGGTGGCCGAGAAATGAAAATGAGAGAAAATTGGGCAGGAGAAATAAAATGTTTCCTGTGCACATCTCTGCACAGCAAGCAGGAAATGTTTTGAAAACATTTTTTGGGGAGAAAATTGCTTGTTTACTGTCTCCAAATCAAATGGTTTGAGGCAGAAATAAAACATCAAAAAGTTTTGGGCTAAAAGCTGTGCGGAACACTTGGAGGAAATGTTTTATTTTCCTGCCTTAAAATGTTTTATGTGTGCCGTGTGGAAAGGGCCATTAATATGTTCATTTTAAAAGGCATCCTGTTTAGCCTGAAATGTTCAAGAGTTGCTGTTAAGACTATACATAAGCTCACTTCTTGACATCTTGTTGCTGGCTTTGCCTTTTGTGGCCGCCATTTTGTGATTGCACCCACCAACCCAGGTGGGAATTCCAAAGGTGTCCACAGGCTCAAAAAGGACCCCTGTGGAGGGGCCGGGGGACCCCTCAGGATAGTTTCATGGGAGGTACTAAAAGAGGACTGGCCTTTGAGCTGGGCATCTTGCAAAACCACCCCCTCCCCTAATTACTTGCTACACAAGCTGAGTTCTGC
This sequence comes from Sphaerodactylus townsendi, assembly GCF_021028975.2. Lineage (NCBI taxonomy): Eukaryota > Metazoa > Chordata > Lepidosauria > Squamata > Sphaerodactylidae > Sphaerodactylus > Sphaerodactylus townsendi. Next base: position 85,891,665 of record NC_059434.1, on the reverse strand, counting down.
AAGGATTCATTCAGCAAACTCACATCCCCAATTCCCTTCTGTGATGCAGAACCAACTTCCGTTGCCCCCTCCTCCTGATTTCCTTCCCTCCTTCCCCATCCGTCTCCTTGAAACATATTCATGCCAAAGAGCCCGGGGAGTCCACGCACTTGCCAAGTCTTTGGAGGACTCTGAAAAGGTCACGGTATCTGTAGCGTAGAAAGTAGGTCAGACACATTGTGGGGCTGAGGACAGGTCAGCAAGAAACCAGGGCGAAGGGAAATGCCACGCTGCTCCGAGAGACACTGAGAGCAGCTGTGGACGCCTCTGCAGTTAAAGGTGGTTCTGTGTAGTGAAACTAGATCCTGTCGGGCTGAACAAAGACCATAGCGAAAATGTAGCCCAGTGCAACACCCAACACCCCCGTATGGGCAGCCACCCTCTCCCACCACGACCAAACAATGTTTTTTTGCACCAGGTCTTGAAGTCAGTGTATGGACCCGGGGGAAAGGAGCAGGGGTGTGGGAGGCGATTTTCCACCCCCATGTGACTAAATGGCTGCAACCCGGGGACATTTGACCCCAAATGTTCCCCTAGGTGGTACGCCCCGCCTCCACCAATGCATTTGGAGTGAATCATCCCTCTCTTTCGTTTTCCTCCATCCATCCATCCATCCATCCATCCATCCATCCATCCATCCATCCATCCATCCATCCATCCATCCATCCATCCATCCATCCATCCATCCATCCATCCATCCATCCATCCATCCATCCATCCATCCTGTCCTTTTGCACATGTTCACTTTGGCCAGAAAACTTTCCTCACTGGGCAGCCTGATTGATAACCCCCAGATGCTGTTGGGTTTTTAAGGGTTTTTACAGCCAGCAGCAGCCAGATTCTGAATTCTACAGTGTGGTGCAGGGCACAAGTGCACGTGCAAAGTACCAGCCAACATGGCAGATTGGTTTGGAGCCCCACCAGCTAGCAGGGGCTGAGGTGAAGGGGCAGGGGCACTTAACGTGGAATCATCTTTAATAAGGGTCAGCAATCTCCACATGAGGCCAGGATTTCTGGCCTGAAGGCCAACAACAATACCTAGTTCCAATCTTTGGACAGATTTTGAACTAGGAGGGGTCTATTTTAGACACTCTACAGATCCTAGAGTGACTTGAGAGGAAGAAAGGAAGAAGAAGAGTTTGGATTTATGCCCCACCTTTCTCTCCTGTAAGGAGACTCAAAGAGGCTTACAAACTCCTTTCCCTTCCTCTCTCCACAACAGAAACTGTGACAAGGTCACCCAGCAGGCTTCATGTGGAGGAGTGGGGAATTAAACCCAGTTCTCCAGATTAGAGTCCACCTGCTCTTAAGCACTATACCATGCTGGCTTTTAAGTCTGGGGGAACTAGATTTGTCCACACAGGCTTGGGAAATTTCTGGAGATTTGGAAGCAATCTCTGAGTGTGATAAACAAGAAATGTGTTTTCTACTAGGAGTGAGGAGATGAGTCATAAGGGAGGATGCTTGTGGCAGGACAAGATAAGACCGCTGGATGACTAGGCTGAAAGGCAAGGCTTGTATCTGATCATAGGTATTGAACGTGCTTAATAGGCTAATGCATATTAACTTCTCCTCTGACGACAAACTGTATTATAATGAACATACAGGAAGAATATAGCAGGGGATCACATATTAAGGAGGAACATGTAAATAGGCAGACTGGAAAGTTGTGAGTTGTGATACTATTACATTACAGTCTAAATATCCTCAGCCAATGGGGGAAGAGAGAGGGTGTGGCAAATTCAGGAGAAGGGAATAAACATGCAGTGGAGATGCTGTTTTGGTGGAGTCTGCCCACGTGGGGACGGCTCCCCTTTCTTTGCAAATAAACCTACGGTACTTAAAACTCTTTTTTGTTGGCTTGATACGTGGTAAAGAAATATTGTGCACCACATGAGGAAGTTAGAAGCTCAGCAGAGATGTCACTCCAGGACTTCTGCTTCATAGAGTCTACCCTCTGAAGGTGCCCGTCCACCAGAAGAGCTGATCTTTGTAGCCTGGAGACCAGTTATAATTCTGGAACAAGTCCCTGGTCCCTTTTGGGGTTGGAGCTGCACAGTGATACTATTACATTACAGTCTAAATGCTATACTATCGATGCAGCCCAGAATCGCATTGGTTTTCTCGGCTGCCACACCACACTGCTGACTCATGTTCAGTTTGTGGTCTACTAAGATTCCCAGATCCCTTTCACATGTAGTGTTGTCAAGTCAGGTGTCACCCATCCTATATCTGTGAATTTCATTTTTTCTGCCTAAGTGTAGTATTTTACATTTAAGAACATAAGAACAAGCCAGCTAGATCAGACCAGAGTCCATCTAGTCCAGCACTCTGCTACTCGCAGTGGCCCACCAGGTGCCTTTGGGAGCTCACATGCAGGAGGTGAAAGCAATGGCCTTCTCTATGGCTTTGCCCCGAAGGCACCTGGTCTGCTAAGGCATTTGCAATCTGAGATCAAGGAGGATCAAGATTGGTAGCCAGAGATCTACTTCTCTTCCATAAATCTGTCCAAGCCCCTTTTTAAAGCTACCCAGGTGAGTGGCCATCACCACCTCCTGTGGCAGCATATTCCAAACACCAATCACACGTTGCGTGAAGAAGTGTTTCCTTTATTAGTCCTAATTCTTCCCCCCAGCATTTTCAATGTATGCCCCCTGGTTCTAGTATTGTGAGAAAGAGAGAAAAATTTCTCTCTGTCAACATTTTCTACCCCATGCATAATTTTATAGACTTCAATCATATCCCCCCTCAGACGTCTCCTCTCCAAACTAGAGTCCCAAATGCTGCAGCCTCTCCTCATAAGGAAGGTGCTCCAATCCTTCAATCATCCTCAAGTTCCCTTCTGCACTTTTTTCTATCTCTTCTGATATCCTTTTGGAGATGTGGCGACCAGAACTGAACACAGTACTCCAAGTGCGGTCGCACCACTGCTTTATATAAGGGCATGACAATCCTTGCAGTTTTAATATCAACTCCTTTCCTAATGATCCCCAGCATAGAGTTTGCCTTTTTCACAGCTGCCATGCATTGAGTTGACATTCCCATGGAACTATCAACTAAGACGCCCAAATCCCTTTCCTGGTCTGTGTCAGATAGCACTGACCCCTGTAGCGTGTATGTGAAGTTTGGATTTTTTGCCCCTTTGTGCATCACTTTGCATTTTGCTACATTGAACTGCATTTGCCATTTCCCCGTTACATTCCCCCTCCTCAACTGAAGCAAAGCAGAAGGACGCTGTGTCTCAATGGTGTGAACTGTTGAGTTGTGTTTATCTCTGTTGAGGTTCATGTTGTTAGTTTTGGCCCAGCTTTCTAATCTGTCCAGGTCCATTGGAATTCTGACCTTGTCCTCTGGGGTATTAGCTACTTTCCTAATTTAGTGTCACCTGCAAATTTGATTAGCATGCCCTGCGTTTCGTCATCCAAGTCAAGAAAGCTTATACCAGCTTTGTTGGCCTTCATGACGCTGCTAGACTCAACAAAGATTTCTGCTGCAAACTTTAACGGGTTTCCCAGAAGTCCTTGTGACATTTTTTAAAGTGTGTATGCGTGTGTGCGTGCCTGTCAAAGAAGAAAACACATTTTGGAGCATGTTGAAAAGTCTGCTGGCTGTATTTGTATCAGTGAGAAAATACAGGAACCCTTGCAGATTTCGACTCTTAACGGATGGAAATCAGATTGCCTGATACCCCCCCCCCCCAGAGGTTTCTGGGGCGCCAAAGCAAAAGTCCCCGTTCCCCTTTGGGGTTGGAGCTGCCCCCAGCCGCTACCTGCCATTCAGAAACAGCACAGCCTAAATCAGGTAATCTCAGGGTCACATAACATCTATAGTTCCATCTGGAGTGTCTCACATCCTTTTGTCCCTAATTAAAGCATCCTCCGTGGCGACCTCCATAGAATCCACACGCTGCGTCTTTGTGTGTGAGCCCCGTGGTTCACAGTTCAGGTGGAAACCATGGAGACCAAGCAGGCCTTGTAGCTTATTTTCCACAACCGCTGAGAGAGAACGAGCCGTCCTCCGCTGTGTTTCCTCATACTTGGCTGTCCGTTTGGCTTATTTGGTTGTTTACCAGACTGGGGGGCGGAGAAGGTAGCAGCGGTGCTGGAACTCGCATGGGAGGGGTGCGGTGCAACAGAATTCATGCATGCTGTACCGAAGCCGGGCCTGTTCCGGAAAATGCCGGAAACATTTCAATCCCCACCTCTGGGAATGGTGTGTGCGTGAGAACTGGGGTGCCGATATTCACACCTTCCTCCCAGTGCTCCTTGCCTTCACACTGAATTAATTTTCTCACACGGTTATTTAGCCAAACCGATCGGCTCCGTGGCGTTATATCATTACTTTTATTTTGCAATCCTTGATTGCCGCTAGAATCACCGAGAGCCAGCGTTTTGTAGTGGTTCAGAGCAGGTGGATTCTAATCTGGAGAACCGGGTTTGATTCCCCATTCCTCCACCTGAGTGGCAGAGGCTTATCTGGTGAACCAGATGTGTTTCCGCACTCCTACATTCCTGCTGGGTGACCTTGGCCTAGTCACAGTTCTCTCAGAACTCTCTCAGCCCCACCTGCCTCAGAAGATGTCTGTTGTGGGGAGAGGAAGGGAAAGGAGCTTGTAAGCCACCTTGAATCTTCTTACAGGAGAGAAAGGTGGGATATAAATCCCAACTCTTCTTATTCTTCTATGCATTACATTTACCAGTTGGTCACTGTGGGAAGTTGCAGAAGGAAGCGAGTGGCAAGTTCCTTGCAGGTACTCTGGACAGAAGCACCACAGGGTCCCAATTCTGGTACAATGTAGGAGGGGCTCCTGCCTCCCCTGCGCCATTTTATTTAACCTGAACCATCACCAGAGGGTATTTTTTAAAACCCATTTCTGGTTAAGAGAATGGTGCGGGGCGGGGGGGAATAAAAACTTCTGGACTGAAAACCCCACCCGCCATACAATGCAGACAACCACACCTTTGCATAGTAAGTTCCACCCAAACACTTACTGATTGGTTCCCCACCCTGGGACATGGATAGGCTGACCAGACGTCCCGCTTTTGGCGGGACCGTCCCGCCTTTAAACAATTTGTCCCGTGTCCCGCGGGTTCTTCAAATTGTCTCGATTTTGGGATGCTGCCGCGACTGCCTTCTGGGGGCGCAAGGCAGTGTGGCAGCCTCACGCGATCGTCGCAGGAGCACACTCGCCTAAGTTTGCCGCTGTCGCCTCTGTCACAGGGCGCAAACGGCAAGCCCCAGAAGGTAGTGCGGCCTTGCTTAGCGCTACAAGATACGCGACGCCCCCCCGTCCCGGATCACAAAGGTGACCATCTGGTCACCTTAGACATGGACAATATATACCTCACTCAACATCCCCTTCTCACTAGACACAGTATGTAACAGACTTCTCTCTGTGATACACCTCTGAAGATGCCCGCCACAGATGCAGGCGAAACGTTAGGAACAAGATCCGCCAGACCACGGCCACACAGCCCGGAAAACCCACAACAACCAGTTCTCCTACCCCATTCCACGGTCACAACCAGAAATGGGTCCCTGTGGCACTTTTAAATAATGTTCCCTTGGGGCACGCACAGCTGGCTCTCTGACACTCATTTCTGTGGTCAATGTGTGGCAAACATAATGTATAGTTTGGCCCTTAGGGGAAATGACAGTCGGAAAGGAATGGCACCATAGCAGCAGCAGCAGAGTAGAGAAGGAGATGTAGAAGCAGCCAAGTTTTCTAGGGACCCTTGAGTCTGGCTGTTGCAGGTTTTCTGGGCTGTGTGGCCATGGTCTGGTTGGGGTCTGCAACCCGCGGATCTCCAATTGACCATGCTGGCAGGGGCTGATGGGAATTGTAGTCCATGAACATCTGGAGAGCCGCAGGTTGCAGACCCCTCTGGTAGCTTTAGCTCCTAAGGTTTCACCTGCATCTACACTTGGCGTCTTCAGAGGCATGTCACAGTAAGATATATTTCTTTTCTCATGGAGAAAAGTACCAGTACATACCTCTGAAGATGCCAGTTATGGATGCGGGCAAAGCATTAGGAGCTAAAACTACCAGATTACGGCCACACAGCCCGGGTAACCCCCAATGGCCAGTTGATTCCGGCCGTGAAAACCTTCGATGGTGCATTAACCCACTACCAGTGGTGGCGAACCTTGGTTCTCCAGATTAGTGGATCACCGTTGCTTATCAGCTGGCCAGCATGGCCAATTGACCATGCTGGCAGGGGCTGATGGGAATTGTAGTCCATAACATCTGGAGTGCCAACGGTTCGCCACCATGGCACTAGACCATAGGTGTCAAACTCGCGCCCCTCCAGATGTTATGGACTACAGTTCCCATCATCCATGCTGGCAGGGGATGATGGGAACTGTAGTCCATAACATCTGGAGGGCCACGAGTTTGACACCTGTGCACTAGACCTTCCTGCATTCACCCTGAAAAAAATCTCCTGGCAAATATTCCCGGCAGCCCTAACAACATATTCTTCCAATACCTGCACGGCAAGCTGTCTGATCCGACAGCACGCCTTTAATTGAAACCGAGGTGCTGATTCGATCTCCATGCAAATGCCCTGTTTAAATAAAGATCAGGGAGGTGGGAATTACTAGAGGGAGCCATTTCTGGAAAGGAATCTATTTCTCAAGCAGCCGCCAGTCTTTTTAATATTCAGCTGGCTTTCCCTCCAGGCCTGCTCTTCCCCGGACGGCTGGGACCGCTGCATGTGCGCTGCTCCTTCACAACATTTGCACTGCGGAGACCAGGGGCCACGATGCAGAGTGGGGAGGGGGAGGAACAGCCATCTCTTGTGGGGAGAGAGACTGCAGATAGCGGGGACTTTTCTGATGTGCAAGTCGCATTTTTGCCGCTGTGGATAAATGAGCCAAGCAGGCAGGCAGGCAGTAGAGTTGAAAACGTTTTTTGTTGTTGTTGTTGGGAAGAACAGGGGTTTAGTTGCAGGAGAAGATGCACAATTCACCCGGTTGTGCATGCCCCGCGCAACACATCATTCCGATCAGCGTGGCATTGTTTGGAAATCTGATTGTGAATGGGGAACGGGCGTGCAATTAAGTCAATTGCACACAAGATTCACCGCTCTGATTTAGAAATTGCAAAGACACCCAGCGGTGGAAAAAAAAGGCATATTTGCATTTAGAGAAAAAGGGATGAATACGCATAATGCCAGCGGTTGAAATGGCAGAAAAATCCACACCAATAAGCACAAAGCTGTGTAAATCTCTTCTTGTGGATTGGGAAAAAATACACAGAACTGGAAGTAAAGGAAGCTCAGCAGAGTTCTGGGTTGAGAATGCCACATGGGTGGATCACAGGGGGCCCAGAAGGTGTTGACTCCAACGTGACTTAGTACCTACAACAGTGATGGCAAACCTTTTTGAGACCGAGTGCCCAAATTGCAACCCAAAACCCACTTATTTATTGCAATGTGCCAACATGGCAATTTAACCTGAATACTGAGGTTTCAGTTTAGAAAAAATGGTTGGCTCCGAGGCATGCGTTACTCGGGAGTAAGTTTGGTGGTAATCGGTGGCTTTGCTTTGAAGCAACCGTGCAGCTCTTCCAATGGGTGAATCACGACCCTAGGAGGGTTTACTCAGAAGCAAGCCCCATTGCCAGCAACCGAGCTTACTCCCAGGTAAAGGATCACGCTTTAGTTCAGCACATGAAAATCAGTGGGGTTAACAGCGCTTAACAGGGTTACCTACACTGCTTCCCCAAAACTAGGTCTTAGGTTTCATGCTAATAATTGAGCCTAGTGGCCCAAACCAGCCTAGATGTGTGTTGGGGGGCACTCTGCACGTGCCCACAGAGAGGGCTCTGAGTGCCACCTCTGGCACCCGTGCCAGAGGTTCGCCACCACTGACCTACAACATCGATTTCCTCACCGAGTGGAACCAAATTTGCATCCAGCTGCCAAGTTTAGCTATTTGGGTAGTGCCATGAATCACGGGACCAAAGTGATATGGGACGGGACTGGCAACACTGAGCGAAAAAGCTGACCAGATCCAACCCGTGGCAACGCTAGCCAAATTAAAATCGCTAGGTCCCCATCGCTGCAATGGTGAAGCTACTGACCCCGATTGTCTGAACCTATGTGACGGTACAGAATGTCCATCAACATTCCATGCGCACAGAGCTGTCAGACGGTTTGCAGTTCCACTTGTGCAAGAGAAGGGGCAGTTGCCAGTATGGGATGAAAACGTCACACACAGACTTTATGGGCACTTGTTCCAAGGGGTTGGCAGAGTGTGAGAAAGACAACTGGGCAGGCAGAGAACTAGAGAGGCCTGCGGCAAGGTAGCTGAAGGAAGGATGTGAAGCAGACAGAGGGACAGGGACCCAAGAGCGTTTGGGACTCTTTAGTTTGGAGAGGAGACGTCTGAGGGGGGATATGATTGAAGTCTATAAAATTATGCATGGGGTAGAAAATGTGGACAGAGGGAATTTTTTCTCTCTTTCTCACAATACTAGAACCAGGGGGCATTCATTGAAAATGCTGGGGGGAAGAATTAGGACTAATAAAAGGAAACACTTCTTCACGCAACGTGTGATTGGTGTTTGGAATATGCTGCCACAGGAGGTGGTGATGGCCACTCACCTGGATAGCTTTAAAAGGGGCTTGGACAGATTTATGGAGGAGAAGTCGACCTATGGCTACCAATCTTGATCCTCCTTGATCTGAGATTGCAAATGCCTTAGGAGACCAGGTGCTCAGGAGCAGGAGCAGCAGAAGGCCATTGCTTTCACATCCTGCATGTGAGCTCCCAAAGGCACCTGGTGGGCCACTGCGAGTGGCAGAGAGCTGGACTAGATGGACTCTGGTCTGATCCAGCAGGCCAGTTCTTATGTTCTTATGTTCAAGAGGGAAAAATGAGGAAAAGGGCAAAAGAAACAGAGAAGTGAGGCAAATTGCCATGTCAACATCTGTAGGTACAGAGTACATCTTGAAATGCCTTGAGAATGAAGAATGCCATCCTTTCCTTTAACAACTCTGTTGTTTGCCCTGGGTTTTGAGATGTTGACTGCTGCTCGTTCAGAATTTCAAGGATGCTCTTCCTAAATTCTTTCAGTGTGCAAAATTCTTCAGCTTCCTTGACCGACTCTTTGCAACTCCTGGCTTTGCGTTCGGGGAAACCTTTGTGCATTTGATGACCAACATTTAGGCCAGGGGTAGGGAACCTGCGGCTCTCCAGATGTTCAGGAACTACAATTCCCATCAGCCCCTACCAGGATGGCCAATTGGCCATGCTGACAGAGGCTGATGGGAATTGTAGTTCCTGAACATCTGGAGAGCCGCAGGTTCCCTACCCCTGATTTAGGCACTGCAGTTGTTTGTAATATATTTTATGATATTGCAGCATTGTTTGTGATTTGAATGTATATGTTAGTTGAAATTTTTTATGTCTAGTGTATATTTTAGCTGAAAAGTTTATGTCTAGTGTTTTATAGCTTAGAATAAAACGTACATTTCATACATATTAAGGGACAGTTTTTAGACTTCTCGACCTTTTCGGTCCCTAGGAACTTTTGCATTTCTCTTCACACTGCATATCATACAGTGGTTCTTCTCATGCTTATGGTGAATTCTTGAATATACTTAATTAAAGGGTGGTGGACCCAAAAAGAACAGAAACACCAAGAGAAGGAAATTAGCATCTACGTTGGGGATGGGATAGTGTGGAAAGACAGCCTGTGTAATCTGTTTTGATTTCTGCAAACGGACACAGGAAATCTAACTTGAAAACTTAATTTCTGCCTCTGGGGGTGGGCCTGCTGTTTCTCAGACAGGAAATCTGCCAACAGACCATAGACAACAGCCAGGATGCTTAAACAGGGGATGGTGGTAGAAGTCTTGCTGTCTCACCTTATTTTCATCTGTTTTCAAGCAACATGGAAAAGGGTGCAAATGTCAGTTTGGTTAAATCTGCAGACGCCCCTGATTTGAGAAACTCGTATGGAATTCAGCATCCCAAGAATTTCAGATTTCATTTAACATCCATCCCCCGCCCTGCCAATCTCCAGTGCTTAACATCAGTGGGACAATCCCAGGTGGTGTCGTGGCCAGCGTGGTGTAGTGGTTAAGAGCAGGTGGATTCTAATCTGGAGAACTGGGTTTGATTCCGCACTCCTCCACCTGAGTGGCAGAGGCTTATCTGGTGAACTAGATGCATTTCTGCACTCCTACACTCCTGCTGGGTGACCGTGGGCCAGTCACGGTTCTCTCTGAACTCTCTCAGCCCCACCTACCTCACCAGGTGTCTGTTGTGGGGAGAGGAAGGGAAAGGAGTTTGTAAGCCACCTTGAGTCTCCTTACAGGACAGAAAGGTAAGATATAAATCCAAATTCCTCCTCCTCCATCTCCTCATGTTCCAGGTGAAACCAGATTAGCTTGTGCACTCCAACACATGCCAGCTATGACCAGTCATAATTCTTCAGAGCTCTCTGAGCCCCACCCACCTCACTGGGTGTGTGTTGTTGGGGGGGGGGAGGGAAAGGAGATTGTAAAGCCCCTTTGAGTCTCCTTACAGGAGAGAAAGGAGGGATATAAATCCAAACTCTTTTCTTCTTCTCCTGCGAACAGCAGCATACACAGGCAAACAGTAACTGGGCTAAGGCACTTAGAAACCTTGCTAATGTAACCCCCATGCTCAGAATGGGTTGACCCAGTAAGGGGTGGAGACTCAAAGCAGCAAGAGGCTGCAGCAGACCTCATGTAGTTTGGAGGAGACAAGGGTACCAGACTTGGACCTTGATTTGTATAAGCCCTTAACACCTTGTTAAGGGTTTTTTGTGTTTGTAATGGGTGAGAGTTCTCCTGGAAACCTTCCTCATGTTGAATCCTGTTCATCAAGCCCTTGGAGTCTTCAGGAGCCAACCCACTTGCAAAGAAGAATTGGACTTGGCAGTATCAGTAGACTGTAAATAGAAGGACTTGAAAATGCAACCTGAACAGGACCTTGAAGTGTGATGTTAAATGTTGATGTTTGATGTTATAGGTTAAGAGAGTAAACCATTTTGTTTTTAAAATTTGTTGTTGCAAACTCATTCCAAGTTCTGCCCCACAGAACCCACAGACAGAGGTTACACTTTGTGTTATACAGGTGGGGTCTTCTGCAACATTGGTCTCATCTTATCCTATAATCCCTCCGGGACAGGACATATTACCACTACTAAAACGTTAGTGTCAATATACTCCTCAGCCCTCCTGAGATTCTTTCAGACTTCAGGTGGAAACTATTTACCTGCAACTACTCATCTCTTTCAGACAAAGGCACCTCCTATCCTATGGAGAGCCATGGATGGTAGCCCGGGTCAAACAAAGATATGATTCATGTTTAAATTCCCGTCTGCGCTCCTTCTCAAACGATGTTTGTGTTTCTGGTCCAGCCATTTGCTTGGAATTTGCTGAAGCGTCCCTAGTGGCCAAGGCTGGAAGGCACCCTTTTCTCTTCGACTTAAAATTCATCACTCACAAGAGGGCTGCTATCTGTACTATCGGGCCGAAGAGGGCTTTCTGTTCTCAGGCCAAGACTTTTTTGGGGTATGATACTTGGGAAATTACAAAAGATTATGAAGATAATTTAAAAGAAAACTAAGGCTTTTTTGTTGGGAATCAGGGAGGAGGACTTTCCTAAGCAATATAGACATTTGTCTATGTATATAAGAACATAACATTGATAGAGCCACTGCTTAATGTTTATTTAATCCAATTTGATATTACTGATTTTATTGTGTGCTCTATTTCTATGTTTTGTTTATAAATACAATTAATAAGAATAAGAATAAGAATAAGAATAAGAATAAGAAGAAGAAGAAGAAGAAGAAGAAGAAGAAGAAGAAGAAGAAGAAGAAGAAGAAGAAGAAGAAGAAGAAGAAGAAGAACATAAGAACAAGCCAGCTGGATCAGACCAGAGTCCATCTAGTCCAGCTCTCTGCTACTCACAGTGGCCCACCAGGTGCCTTTGGGAGCTCACATGCAGGAGGTGAAAGCAATGACCTTCTGCTGCTGTTGCTCCTGATAATCTGGACGAGTTAAGCAATTTTGCACCTTCAGATCAAAGAGGATCAAGATTGGTAGCCATAAATCGACTTCTCCTCCATAAATCTGTCCAAGCCCCTTTTAAAGCTATATGACAACTGCAGCAAGAACTTACAGAGTATTCAGCAATGGCAAAGCTGTTGACATTATTAAGAGATAATAGTTTGAATGCTTTTTTAAAGAAAACTGGAAATCTTTTATGCAATATCTTTTGAAAACTTATTTGAATAGAGAAGTAGTGGCAGGGTTTGAAATCTAAAGAAAAAAGTAGATTGTAATCATAAGAATACACTTAAAGAACTATTGAATTAATGCTGTAATTACATATGCATGAACCTACAGATAACTGATAAACAAAGATGAAACAGCTGGAAGTCAATATCTGATATGTAGCGTTGTGTTTTCTTTGTGTTTGTATGTTGTATGTGAGGAAAAATGTATATATTAAAAAGAGAGTTTTCAATGCTTATGGTTGAAACTGGTGGGTGACGTTACAAAAACTGAGCTTTTCCCTTGAAATCCTCAATCAAATGGATCCTTACTGCATGCACAAGCAAATCCAATTTGATAAATGGAGCACATGCTGTAGAGCACAAAGAGAGTATGTTCCCAACACTATTTGGGCTTCCAAACCTTGAAAACTCTACCTACATACTGTAAGTTTCTAACAGTTCCCAAACAAAGAATATAATTCTCTAAAGGCAAGAGTAAATGCCCTGCCATTAGAAGAAGAAGAAGAAGAGTTTGGATTTATATCCCCCCTTTCTCTCCAGCAGGAGACTCAAAGGGGCTGACAATCTCCTTGCCCTTCCCCCCTCACAACAAACACCCTGTGAGGTAGGTGGGGCTGAGAGAGCTCTGAGAAGCTGTGACTAGCCCAAGGTCACCCAGCTGGCGTGTGTGGGAGTGCACAGGCTAATCTGAATTCCCCAGATAAGCCTCCACAGCTCAGGCGGCAGAGCTGGGAATCAAACCTGGTTCCTCCAGATTAGATACACGAGCTCTTAACCTCCTACGCCACTGCTGTTAGGGGAACTAACAGGTAGCAGATGCTTGGGGCGGCCAGTGGCTCAGACGCATGAGCAGCAGCAGCAGGCTCTGCAGTATCCCCAAGCCCCAGTTCCCCCAGGGCCTGGGAGGGAAAGCGCTTGGACGGCTGTGCAGGCCAAGTCCTGGCAGCAGCCTGGCTCTGTCTTTAGCTGCCTCCCCTGCGCCATTGCACCCGGAGTCATTTGACCCCCCTGTCCCTATGTTAGGTACGCCACTGCTACAGGGATCGGTTTTCCTGGAGAAAAAGGCTGCTCTGGAGAGTAAACTGTATTGCATTGAACCCCACTAATGGACCTCCCCATCCCAAACCCCAGCAGTGGCGTAGGAGGTTAAGAGCTCGTGTATCTAATCTGGAGGAACCGGGTTTGATTCCCCGCTCTGCCGCCTGAGCTGTGGAGGCTCATTTGGGGAATTCAGATTAGCCTGTGCACTCCCACACACGCCAGCTGGGTGACCTTGGGCTAGTCACAGCTTTTCGGAGCTCTCTCAGCCCCACCCACCTCACAGGGTGTTTGTTGTGAAAATACTAAATACTAAAATATATACATGGTCCTTCTGTATCTAGGACATTCCCTTCAGCTGAAGCTAGCAAAATTACTGCTGGCTAAATGTTGTCATAATACATAGACATATGGTTGGTATTCATCTAGACTTTACGTCTTATTATTATTGTTAGCAGAAATTCTTGCATACATTCTCACACTGTGGGATCCATGTTGTTCAAAAGCATAGGTATCTTAAGAGCATCAGTGCTAGATTGTTATGTACAGAAATGGGATAAGTGCAGATTGTGACATTCTTGATTTTTTGCAAACCGTGTCTCCACCTGACCCCTATTGCATGGACATAGCCTCCTCTGTTTATCAATTTGTTGATATCTGCCAGAGAGCAGCATAGAAGGCATATGAGGGTGTTGTGAGGAAGGGCAAGGAGATTGTCAGCCCCTTTGAGTCTCCTGCAGGAGAGAAAGGGGGGATATAAATCCAAACTCCTCCTCCTCCTCCTCCTCCTCCTCCTCTTCCTCTTCCTCTTCCTCTTCCTCTTCCACTACTACTACTACTACTACTACTACTACTACTACTACTACTACTACTACCTGGCTCCACCCCCAAATCTCCAGGAAAGAAGCATTCCCACCACTACCATCCCACCTGTCATGGTCCCGGAGACCACAAAAAAGAGAGACTTACTGTTGTTTCCGGGTCAGCTCCTGCTCCTTCTGGACAAGATCTTGCTTTAGGGAAGCCAACATTTCCACGCTGACGTCCACCTGCCGGGAGAGCTCCACGGCCCGTTCTTCCAGTTCCTGCTTCTCTCGGCTGAGCCTGATGCTCTCCTGCTTGGCCTTCTCCAACTCCGAGCACTTCCGGTCCAGTTCCACTTGGAGCCGGCCTACCTGCGAGGCAATCTTCTGCTCCACTTCTTCCGTCAGCTTCTCCAGACGCTTGTCCACCTCCAGCTTCTCGAAAGCACGGATCTTGAGGCGGGTCAACCCTTCCTCGTAAGCTGCGTCCACCGCGGCCACGGCGGCCGCTGCAGTGGTGGGCGGGGTGGTGGCCGAAGTCATAGCCTTCCGGGTGAAGATCTCGGTCAGCGGGATCTCGATCTCGTGGATGTAGCGGGACGCCACCGGAGAGGAAGATGTGTCCAGCTCGTCGGCGGGAATGAGGTCGCAGGTGAAGCGCTGCTCCTTGCCCTGGAAGGAGGTGCTCTCGAAGATGTCTCGGCGGGTGGCTGGGGTCAACAGGGTGGTGTCTTGCGCCAGGGGAAAGACAGTGGCATCGCAGATGCTGTTGGTCTTGGAGAGGACATAGAGGGTCTCATAGGTGTGGTTGTACTCCAGGTGGGCCCGCAGAGACGACAAGCTCCGGAAACGCTTGTGTTCCCCGCAACGCGGACAGCGGTAGGGCAGGTCCAATGAGGCCATCCCTCAGCCAGAGCCGCGCTCCCTGCCGTGTAGCCCTCCTCCACAGGAATCCAGCCGCCGGGTGCCTCTCATGGTTCAGGGACGCGGGCGGTGGCAGGAACAGGACTGGCAGTGAAGGGAGAAAGGGGGCACCCTGGGACAGAAGGCCAGTTCCACAAGGTCATTGCTGGGGAGGGCCTGGCAAGCGAAAGCAAGGAGCGCGCCAATCCCAGCTTCCGACCCGGAGAGGCCTGGTGAGCATCAGGTCCGGCTGGCAGCCCTGGAAGAGAAAAACAGGTCAGTGGGTTAGGGCTCAGCCCAGGGACGTAACGAGGCAAACCAGAGCCCTGGGCAAAACCTGAGTTGGATGCCCCGCCCCCCCCATGGGCGGCCACCCCACCACGACCCAAATTTTTTTTTTGCACCAGGTCATTGGTGCCTACAGGGGATGCATTTTTAGACATATCTCACCAAAATTTCAGGGTATCGTCAGGAGACTGTCCTTATGCTACCCCCCAAGTTTGGTGCAGTTTGCTTCAGTGGGGACAAAGTTATGGACCCTCAAAAGGTGTAGCCCCCATCTCCTATTAGCTCCCATTGGAAACAATGGGGGATGGGGGCACCCCCTTTGGGAGTCCATAACTTTGGACTCCCTGAACCAAACTGCACCAAACTTGGGGGGTAGCATAAGGATGATACTCCTGATGATACGCTGAAATGTTGGTGCCACTAGCCTAAAAACTGCACCCCCGGCAGGCCAAAAACGGAAAACCACTAAAAATACCCCAAAACGAACCCTGCATTTTGACACCCCCCACAAGGTGATGCCCTGGGAAGCTGCCCACCTTTCCCAATGGGCATTACGCCCCTGGCTCAGCCTGGTCTGGGTGGGAACCCCCTGGGAGGAAGACTCAGACAGAGAGGAGGGGACAGTGTTGGGTCCAGGTTCTCGGGCACTCCCTGTAGATGCAGAGACTGAGCAGCCAGAAGTTCCTGCAGGACCAGGTCCCCGGGCTCAGGCAGAGCATTCGGGCTGGGATCCACAGCCAGGTCCAAGCTCTGAGACTCCCCAGCAAGAGTTTAGCTCTCAAACTCTTCAGCCTCTTGATACGGAGCCAGAGGGACCCTGACAGCTCCCCCCTTGTTTCCAGAGCCCCAGGAGCAACACAGGAGGAGACTATGTGCTAGTTTACTGCAGAGGAGACCCAGCAGCAGGTTGGCAGCTATGGGGCAAGCTAGAGTAGATGCAGAGACTTTTCAGGAGCCAGACTAAAGTAACTCAGCTGCAAGAGGTTATTTTACAAGGGAATGGGAGGCTGGCTATATAAGAGAGGCTGCAGTTGAGCTAGCTTGTGGTCGTGGTTTACTTTGCAGGTTACTATTTCTTGTCTTGTTTAGATTCCTTGCTCTGTGTACATTAAATGTCCAGACCTGCTAAGACCGGTGTGTGGACCATCCTTGGTTCCTGAGGGCCTGTCTATACCACAGCATTTCTGTGGCACCGCAGCCCTCTTTGCCTATTTTCCCAAGCTTTTTGTTCAGCTACTCCTTATAGTTTTTAAGTTCTAGAGCTTTTCTGCACTAACTGCTTGCCTTGAGGCTGTTTGCTCCGCAGTCGGGGTTTCCTGCAGTTTTCTGTTTACACAAGAGATTGGGCCCGAGGACTCACTCAGTCCTCAGGTCCATTCAACAGAGACAAGCTGGTCCAAAGCAACTGCTTTTGTTTGCAAAGGAAGACACCTCTTACAACCATCGGCTTTAGCCAACAACAAGAACTAGAAACTGAAACCATCAGCTCCACCCAGTAGGACCAAACTAAACCACACAGATAAAGGAGGTGGAGCAGTCTTCCATTATATACATATATACACAATAAATGAACCACACTAGCAGAGTCCCTTTTGCATATCATATTTGCATTTTAAAAAGGTCCTTTTCGTCTCATCTCAAGTAGTCCTGCCAATTCAACAGGGGCAAAAGTTTAAATTCTGCATGCCTTGCTGTTTTCCTGCAAACCCCCCCCCCCATTTTTTATTGGTGTCCAATAGCTCCATAGACTGGCCCCTTGTTCCAGCACCAGATTAGCATTTTTTACAACTCTTCTGGTCATTCAGAAATGGTGGCCCAAAAAATGGGAAAAACTACTTTTGGGTGAAGGTCGAAAGTAGCAACAAAATTCACATAAAGAATTATGATTCCTGTTTAGCTATTTTGCTTCCTGGGGAAAAGCAAAGCAACAGAAAAAAATCATGATTTCCCAGCATTTGGAAACCACTCAGCTTCTCTGGGATTTGGGTGTCTTGGTTGATAGTGCCATGGGAATGTCAACTCAATGCATGGCAGCTGTGAAAAAGGCAAACTCTATGCTGGGGATCATTAGGAAAGGAATTGAGAATAAAACTGCAAGGATTGTCATGCCCTTATATAAAGCCGTGGTGCGACCGCACTTGGAGTCCTGTGTTCTGTTCTGGTTGCCACATCTCAAAAAGGATATTGAAGAGATAGAAAAAGTGCAGAGAAGGGCAACGAGGATGATTGAGGGACTGGAGCACCTTTCTTATGAGGAGAGGCTGCAGCGTTTGGGACTCTTTAGTTTGGAGAGGAGGCGTCTGAGGGGGGATATGATTGAAGTCTATAAAATTATGCATGGGGTAGAAAATGTTGACAGAGAGACATTTTTCTCTCTTTCTCACAATACTAGAACCAGGGGGGAAACACTGAAAATGCTGGGGGGAAGAATTAGGACTAATCAAAGGAAACACTTCTTCACGCAACGTGTGATTGGTGTTTGGAAGATGCTGCCACAGGAGGTGGTGATGGCCACTAACCTGGATGGCTTTAAAAGGGGCTTGGACAGATTGATGGAGGAGAAGTCGACCTATGGCTACCAATCTTGATCCTCCTTGATCTGAGATTGCAAATGCCTTAGCAGACCAGGTGCTCAGGAGCAGCAGCAGCAGGCCATTGCTTTCACAACCTGCATGTGAGCTCCCAAAGGCACCTGGTGGGCCACTGCGAGTAGCAGAGAGCTGGACTAGATGGACTCTGGTCTGATCCAGCTGGCTTGTTCTTATGTTCTGATTTGCCCCGCGGTGGCTTCAGAAAGGGCAAAAACAGTGCATAAAGGAAAGGTGAAGCTTACTGCCAGGTAGAATGCAAGTGTGTAAATGGCCCTGTATTTCCTCCATGTTGTTCAGGGAGGAGAAACTTTTCTCTAGGTTTGCCATTTCAAACTTTCACCTTCAGTCCTAATCCCCTGCCCTTAAGGCACTGAGAAGTGGGCGGAAAAAATGGCTGGAAAATAGTCTTCACAGTGGCACTCTAAGAATTTCATGATTTCTCTGTGGTTACCATAGAGATTAGGGGAAACTCCCAGAGTGTCACCCAGAAGTGACATCGAATCCTCCCCAAACTCCACCCTCTCCAAATACTGTCCCCCAGGCCTCCTACCATTTGCTACGGCAGTACTAGCAGCACTCATTTTATACTCATGACAACTCTGAGAGGTCGAGAGGGAATGTCCCCCAGTGAGGTTCATGTCAGAGTGAGAAGTTGACCCCCATTTTTCCCCAGACCCTGGGCTGACACTTTAACCACTACACCACATGAAGTAACCAGTCATTCCCCACCCTTGGCCCCTAAGTCCCCATGCCCAAAGCCAGAGAGGAAACAGAGTACAAGAGAAGCCAACACACTCCTCCTTGTCTGGGAGGTCAAACACACACAGAATAGGTTAACATACGTTCTCTTCACACGGCAGCGTAAAGAGAATTGAGGGGAGTGTCTCCCATGTCCTAGAATTTATTAGGAGCAGCAGGGGCGTAGTGGTTAAGAGCAAGTGCCCTCTAATCTGGAGAACCGGGTTTGATTCCCCACTCCTCCACCTGAGTGGCAGAGGCTTATCTGGGGAACTAGATTAGCCTGTGCACTCCAACACACTCCACCTTGGGCTAGTCACAGCTCTTCGGAGCTCTCTCAGCCCCACCCACCTCACAGGGTGTTTATTGTGTGTGGGGGGGGGAGAGGGAAAGGAGATTGTGAGCCCCTTTGAGTGTCCTTACAGGAGAGAAAGGGGGGATATAAATTCGAACTCTTCTTCTTAGTCTCCAAGACCTGATGAGCTTGGGTGAAGCTGGGATTGGCTGCTATTGATGGGAGCCTCCTGTAAAATATGAACCAGGAGTATTTGGTCTGTGCTGTGACGCTCCCTGCTGGTAAAGCTTTGAGGCTGCACAGCTGAAGGACGGGACGAAAGCAGAATTCTCTCTTCCATAGCTCCTGTCCATCCTCTTAGCTCTGCCTGGCTTTATTCTGAAAGGCTTTGCCTAGCTCACACCTACTCACAGAACCTGTCCTTCCTGGGACTGCCCAGTAAGCATGTCCTTTCTTCCCTCTTCCCAGTTTGATCTACTTGTCTGAAGCAAAATGGGGAACTAAAACAGCCCTGGAACAACCTGGCCTGGGAGAACTTCATGGGAATGACCCAAAACGGTCATGATGACCCTTCTAGTTAATTTTCAGGTGTCCTTTGTCCTACGCTCCAAGTGGACCTTGATAAATTAGGTGAGTGGGCTAAGAAATGGCAAATGCAGTTCAATGTAGCAAAATGTAAAGTGATGCACATAGGGGCAAAAAATCCAAACTTCACATACACGCTACAGTGGTCAGTGCTATCAGTCACAGACCAGGAAAGGGATTTGGGCATCTTAGTTGATAGTTCCATGGGAATGTCAACTCAATGCATGGAAGCTGTGAAAAAGGCAAACTCCATGCTGGAGATCATTAGAAAAGGAATTGATAATAAAACTGCAAAGATTGTCATGCCCTTATATAAAGCGACCGCACTTGGAGTACTGTGTTCAGTTCTGGTCGCCACATCTCAAAAAGGATATTGAAGAGATAGAAAAAGTGCAGAAGGGCAACGAGGATGATTGAAGGATTGGAGCACCTTCCTTATGAGGAGAGGCTGCAGCGTTTGGGACTCTTTAGTTTGGAGAGGAGACGTCTGAAAAAGGATATTGAAGAGATAGAAAAAGTGCAGAGAAGGGCAACGAGGATGATTGAAGGATTGGAGCACCTTCCTTATGAGGAGAGGCTGCAGCGTTTGGGACTCTTTAGTTTGGAGAGGAGACGTCTGAGGGGGGATATGATTGAAGTCTATAAAATTATGCCTGCGGTAGAAAATGTTGACAGAGATAAATTTTTCTCTCTTTCTCACAATACTAGAACCAGGGGGCATACATTGAAAATGCTGGGGGGAAGAATTAGGACTAATAAAAGGAAACACTTCTTCACTAACCTGGATAGCTTTAAAAGGGGCTTGGACAGATTTATGAAGTCGATTTATGGCTACCAATCTTGATCCTCTTTGATCTGAGATTGCAAATGCCTTAGCAGACCAGGTGCTCGGGAGCAACAGCCGCAGAAGGCCACTGCTTTCACATCCTGCAGGTGAGCTCCCAAAGGCACCTGGTGGGCCACTGCGAGTAGCAGAGAGCTGGACTAGATGGACTCTGGTCTGATCCAGCTGGCTTGTTCTTATGTTCTTACCTCTTCCCCTCCGATGGGCCCCAGATAGCTATTTTATGATGCTATTGTATATTCTGTGTGGTTTTTATTTGTGATGTATGTTTAATTGTGGTTTTTATTTTGTAAGCCACTGTGAGTCAGACTTGTTAGGATGAGTGGGTTATAAATTGAAAAAGAAAAAAAAAGGTTTAAGATGTAAACAATAATTGCCATTGAAATCCACAAACACCAGGATACTTTCAACAAAAAGGAACAGAGTCTGACAATCAACAATCAACAAAACCTGGCTACCAGCACCAAAAAACACCAAAACAAAAAATCCAGACACATTCAAATTCAACTGCAAATGAACTCCATCTGGATACATGCAAATAAGCCTCACCCCCCCTTTACCTGTGAGATGGACAAAACATATCCCTCACTGCACAAACACTCCACATTACTTCACAGAGAGAAACACATCTTATGAGGAGAGGATGCAGCGTTTGGGACTCTTTAGTTTGGAGAGGAGACATCTGAGGGGGGATATGATTGAAGTCTATAAAATTATGCATGGGGTAGAAAATGTTGACAGGGAGAAATTTTTCTCTCTTTCTCACAATACTAGAACCAGGGGGCACCCATTGAAAATGCTGGGGGGAAGAATTAGGACTAATAAAAGGAATCACTTCCTCACGCAACGTGTGACTGGTGTTTGGAATATGCTGCCACAGGAGGTGGTGATGGCCACTCACCTGGCTAGCTTTAAAAGGGGCTTGGACAGATTTATGGAGGAGAAGTCGATTTATGGCTACCAATCTTGATCCTCTTTGATCTGAGATTGCAAATGCCTTAACAGTCCAGGTGCTCGGGAGCAACAGCCGCAGAAGGCCATTGCTTTCACCTCCTGCATGTGAGCTCCCAAAGGCACCTGGTGGGCCACTGCGAGTAGCAGAGAGCTGGACTAGATGGACTCTGGTCTGATCCAGCTGGCTTGTTCTTATGTTCTTATGTTCTTATCTTACAGTGACATGCCTTTGAGGATGCCAGCCATAGATGCAGGCAAAACGTTAAGAGCAAAACCTACCAGACCACGGCCACGCAGCCCAGGAAACCCACAACAGCCAATAACTGCTCTGTTTTAAGTGCATTTACAGTCTGGCTGGCTTTTATTGGCAAACGTTTTACCGATATGGAGGTTAGTGAAGATAGTTTTAGAGTTTACTGGAGGATTTTTACTGATTTTGTTATCATTTGTTCTTGTGGACATGGTTTGCTTTTATTGTTTTCTCTGTTTTAATTGGCAGGCCACCTGAAGCAGGTAACACACAAATGCTATAGGTAACAATGTTCAGTGTATTGTCGAAGGCTTTCATGGCGGGAATCACGGGGGTGTTGTGGGGTTTCCGGGCTGTGTGGTCGAGTTCCAGCAGCATTTTCTCCTGATGTTTCGCCTGCATCTGTGGCTGGCATCTTCAGAGGATCTTCCTCTAAAGATGCCATCTACAGATGCAGGCGAAACATCAGGAGAAAATGCTACTGGAGCACAGCCACACAGCCCAGAAACCCCACAACACCCCGATGAATAATGTCAGCTCTGCCATTTCTGAATATTCTGATACTTTCAGAATCCAGTCCTCTTTTGTTGGTATCCTATTATCTCTACATTTTTGCACATATAAAGTTCTTGCTGCAGTTGTTTTATACATAAACAAAGTCCTATATTGCTTAGGAAAGCCGGCCTCCACAATTCCCCACAAAAAAGCCTCAGGGTTTTTTATTTTTGAAATTGCTATCTGCAGAATCTTTTTGTGATTTCCTAAGTCTCATATCCCCCCCAAAAAAGTCTTCTTCACACGTCCGCTGGCGGAGGGCCACTGCTTCTGACTGGCAAAGAATGTAGCCTGGAGTGGGGATGAGTGAACAGTGATTTGATCTCCATCTCCGAGTATTTAAAAGGCTGTCAGATAAAGGATAGAGCGGAGTTGTTTTCTGTTGCCCCAGGAGATCGGCCCAGAACCAGAGACTGGGTTGGAATGAAATCAAAAGAGTTTTTGGCTGAACATTAGGAAGAGCTTCCTGAGAGTCAGAGCGGGTCCCCGGTGGATTGGGTTTCCTCGGGAGGTGGTGAGTTGTTTCTTTAAAGGTTATTAAGCAGTGGCTAGATGCTGGACTAGATAGACCAGTGGTGGCGAACCTATGGCACGGATGCCAGAGGTGGCACTCAGAGCCCTCTCTGTGGGCACGCACAGAGTGCCCCCCCCCCACATCTAGGCTGGCCTGGGCCGCTGGGCTCCATTATTAGAATTAAACCTAAGACCTAGTTTTGGGGAAGCAGTGTAGGTAACCCTGTTAAGTGCTGTTAAACCCCACTGATTTTCATGGGAAGAACTAAAGCATGATCCTTTATCTGGGAGGAAGCTCGGTTGCTGGCAATGGGGCTTGCTTCTGAGTAAACCCTCCTAGGGTCGTGATTCACCCGTTGGAAGAGCTGCACAGTTGCTTCAAAGCAAAGCCACTGACTATCACCAAGCTTACTCCTGAGTAACACATTCCTCTGAGCCAACTGTTTTTTCTAAACTAAAACCTCAGTATTCGGGTTAAATTGGCATGTTGGCACTTTGCAATAAATAAGTGGGTTTTGGGTTGCAATTTGGGCACTCGGTCTCGAAAAGGTTCGCCATCACTGAGATAGACCTTCATTGGTCTGATTCAGCAAAGGTCTTCTGAGGGTCTTATCACAGAAAGGCCTCTGTCTCTGCCTCTGTGCCCTGTTGTTGGACCTCCAGAGGAGAAGAAGAGGAAGAGGAGGAGGAGAAAGGAGTAGTAGTAGTAGTAGTAGTAGTAGTAGTAGTAGTAGTAGTAGTAGTAGTAGTAGTAGTAGTAGTTTGGATTTATACCCTACCTTTCTCTCCTGTAAGGAGACTCAAGGTGGCTTACATGCTCCTTTCCCTTCCTCTCCCCACAACAGACACCTTGTGAGGTAGGCGGGGCTGAGAGAGTTCTGAGAGAACCATGACTAGCCAAAGGTCACCCAGCAGGAATGCAGGAGTGCAGAAACACATCTGGTTCACCAGAAGAAGAAGAAGAAGAAGAAGAAGAAGAAGAAGAAGAAGAAGAAGAAGAAGAGTTTGGATTTATATCCCCCCTTTCTCTCCTGCAGGAGGCTCAAAGGGGCTTACAATCTCCTTGCCCTTCTCCCCTCACAACAAACACCCTGTGAGGTGGGTGGGGCTGAGAGAGCTCCGAGAAGCTGTGACTAGCCCAAGGTCACCCAGCTGGCGTGTGTGGGAGTGCACAGGCTAATCTGAATCCCCCAGATAAGCCTCCACAGCTCAGGCGGCAGAGCTGGGAATCAAACCCGGTTCCTCCAGATTAGATACACGAGCTCTTAACCTCCTACGCCACTGCTGCTCCAGAGAAGCCTCTGCCACTCGGGTGGAGGAGAGGGGAATCAAACCTGGCTCTCCAGATTAGCATCCACCTGCTCTTAACCACTTCACCCCGCTGGGTCTCAGGAGGAACTGGCTGGCCTTGGGCGAGACAGGATGCTGGGCTAGATGGATCGCTGGTTTGATTCAGCAAGACGGTAATGTTCTTGTGTTCTTAACAAGCTTGCTAAGCTCACCCTAACCCTAATCACCGCTTGTTTTAGGCAGGCCTTGATTAATGAAGAGTCTGGGCACTTCATGTCATGCACGTTTTCAATTCAATTTGTGCTTCTTTAAAAGGAGGCCTGTGTTGTGTGCCTGCCACAAGGCCGAGGGCTTTTGGACACTTCCCAGCATA
This sequence comes from Sphaerodactylus townsendi, assembly GCF_021028975.2. Classification (NCBI taxonomy): domain Eukaryota; kingdom Metazoa; phylum Chordata; class Lepidosauria; order Squamata; family Sphaerodactylidae; genus Sphaerodactylus; species Sphaerodactylus townsendi. Next base: position 85,867,323 of record NC_059434.1, on the reverse strand, counting down.
CAATTCATGGTTTTTTAAATGCACAACTTTGTCATCTGTTATTTCAATATTTAGTACCAGCCTTAGTCATGTAATGTGCTTTAATGTCTTCCCGCCCACCTACAGATTTAAAGAACCTGTTCCGAGCTACAGAGCTGCAACCCGTCAGTTCAAGGACCCATGAATCAAAGAAAGCAATTTTTTATTGCGCTGTTTTTTGCCAGCTCCAACCCAGGACTAGGAACAACACTTGACAGAAAACCACGCAAAGGAAACAGCTTAAATTACAATTTGCTCACATTAGGTTTAAAGCCAAACAAGAAAGCCAAACAAGAAAGATTTGCAACATCATATGTTAGCCTTAAATTGGGATACTTCCCTTTGAAGCCGTGAGCACATTTCAGTGGGAAATTATCCTTCAGAATTATCCTTCCAACCTCTGAAAAAGCAGCCAGTCACAGCAGGCGGCAGTGTTAAAGAGAAGTTTTGCAAAGCCCAGCCAGTTATTGGGAGTTTGTTGGATTCAGGACCAGGGAGAGCTCCCCTATAAAGCAGGAGTTGTTCTACTCAGTTCCAGGTCGACTTGCTGTTGGCTCAAATTGTCAGAAAAAATAGGTTTCTGCCAACATAAACTCTCTTGCATTAGGGGAGGGGCTGTGGATCAGTGGATCAGCATTTACAGAATGTCCCAGGTTCAAGCCCCATCCTCTCCAGTTTAAAAGAATCAGATAGGAAGGTGATGTAAAAGACCGCAGGTGGAGCCCCTTGCGGCACCCAAGGTAGCTAACAATGTTTTTTATAACGTAAAGCAAGAGTTCCTTATAACCTTAAGTTTTCAAGATCTGGTAGAGGAAGATCTTGCATGCCTCTGGAAGTGGAGGAAATTGGAAACATGATTATAAATTTACTTTCCTGCATTCATTCATTCATTCATTCATTCATTCATTCATTCATTCATTCATTCATTCATTCATTCATTCATTCATTCATTCATTCATTCATTCATTCATTCATTCATTCATTCATTCATTCATTCATTCATTCATTCATTCATTCATTCATTCATTCATTCATTCATTCATTCATTCATTTGATTTTATGAACCGCCCACCCCCATAGGCGTGAGGATGACGGGTCTTGGAACTGAAGTCACTAAGGGGACTCTGGATACTTGATCAGAAGTCTTTATCGATCACAGATAGTACCTGGTTTTCAGAAAACCAGTTCTGCTAGACTATGGACTTGCAGGTGCCTTTATCCCCTCAGAGTTCCCACCATAAATCCCCTGTCTCTGTTTCCCATGGAATGTGAGAAGAGATGTTTGGGAGTTGGGCATCTCAAGGCCAGCGCAGTGATAGCTCTCAGCCACCTGCCACCGCCCTCCTGGGAAGGCATTAGGATTGTTTTTATTAGCGACAGTTACTAGCATCAAAGGAAAATTAAAGAAGAAAAAGAACCATTAACATATGAGGGAGATGCTGCTGGCTTCCACCTTCCCATGACCAGGTGTGAAACCTTGCACCTAGCCACTCTGCTTTGATGGGAGGACAGCACATCTCGACAGAGGGTTGGCTATTTGCTTAGGTTTATTTCAACAAGAAGAAGAGGAAGTGGAGTTTGGATTTATATCAGTGCAGTTCAATCATGTGTGAGGCTATGTAGAAAAAGAAGAAGAGTTTGGATTTATATCCCCACTTTCTCTCCTGTAAGGAGACTGACTCAAAGGGGTTTATTTATTTATTTATTTATTTATTTTATTTATTAAACTTTTATACCGCCCCATCCTCTAGGGGCTCTGGGCGGTGTACAGCATAAAACATGGTAACACAAGTCACTAAAACCTTTAAAACAGTGGTAACAAACATTAATAGTAATCCATAGAATAGCTTAAAACTCATAAAACAGCAAAAAACCATAATACATAATAAAAGGCGTCCGACCCCAATTTAAAACCTACCCCCATGAGGGGGGATGGCAGGACCCCTCAATATGAGGGGACCCTGGATTCATAACTGCCCCTCAGGGGCAGTGGGCAGCAAGGGGGCACCATGTCAGCAGCTGGACACTCCAAAGCAGCGTCCGCCGTGGAACAACACAGTCTTTACAGGCTCCCGCGGAACTCACCCAGGTAACTCCCGCAAGAGGCCCGGACAGCTGGAGGAAGGGTGTCTCCACTACAGGCCGGGGCCAGTGCCGTGAGAAGGTCCTGGCCCGGCGTGCGGGAGGCTACAGCCTATCGCGAGTACAGAGGGGCCGGGGCCACCAGTAGGTTGGGGCCTTCCCTGCAGAGCCGCAGAGGCCGCAAGTTGGGGACATATGGGGTGATGCGTCCCGAAGCGTACGAGGGTCCCAGGCCGCCGCAAGAAAGCCTTTTAAAGGTCAAAACCCACACCTTGGAAGATGATTCGGAATTCAACCGGGAGCCACGCAGCTGGGTCGCGAACACAGAAGCTGGATGTGTTCTCTGAAGGCGCCTCCTGTGAGCAGGCGTGCTGCCGCGATGTTGGACAAGTTTTAACTTCCTCGAATCAAACGCAAGGGAAGGCCGGGCGACAGCGAAGTTACAATAGTCCAGCCTGGAGGTGACTGGGCTGCATGGATCACAGTGGCCAGATCCGCCTGGGAGAGGAAGGGAGCCAACCGCCGGGCCTGGCGAAGATGCGGAAAAAATGCAGTCCGGGCGTTGTATGGGCCTACCTGGGTCTCCATTGAGAGAGACGAATCCAGGTGGGACCCCCCAGACTGGGCGAATCAGAGGGGTCGGGCGCCAATGAGACTTCCTCCCACACCGGCGGCTGGAAATCCCTCAACTCACCACCCTGCGGTCTAGCCACAGAGGATCTCCGTCTTCGACATGGGATTCAGCTTGCAACCTGCTCCTGCTGCAACCAACCAGCTACCGCTTCCAAACAATGCTGAGACGCCGCGAGGGGCTGCAACCGGCCTCCTCCATCAACAGAATGAGCTGGAGTGTCATCAGCATATTGATGACAGATCAGGCCCAAAGCTCCGCGACTCCAACTGGAGCAAGTGGTCGCATATAGATGTTAAAGAGTCAATAGCGGGGATAAGCAGCTCCCGCGTAATACTCCGCACTGAAGCGGCACTCTCCGGGAGGCTTCATCCCCGGCCGACTCAACACTTTGCTGACTCCGGTCCCGAGAAACGCAGAGGCAATCCACTGAAGGACAGTGCCCCGTACTCCTCGGAAGCTGCCAGGCGGTGGGTCAAAAGGTCGCGTGATCGACTCTCATATCAAACGCCATGTAAGATCTAACAAAACCAGCAGCTCCGATCCGCTCTGTCGTAGCTGCATATGGAGCGCGGTCTGTGATGGCGACATTAAGAGCAGTCTCCTCGGCTCCTCCGCAAGGCTCCAGCACGGAAGCCGGACTGGAAGGGGTCGAAAGCCGATGCGTCATCCAGGAAACCCTGAAGCTGCTCCAACACCACTCTCTCAATTACCTTCCCCAGAAACGAAAGATTCGAGACGGGGCGGTAATTGGCCAGATCACCTGGATCTAACGATGGTCTTTTCAAGAGTGGGCAGACCACTTTTCCTCCTCCCCCTCACAACAAACACCCTGTGAGATAGGTGGGGCTGAGAGAGTTCTGAAGAACTGTGACTAGTCCAGGGGTCTGCAACCTGCGCCTCTCCAGATGTTCATGGACTACAATTCCCACCAGCCCCTGCCAGCATGGCCAATTGGATTTGTAGTCCATAAACCTCTGGAGAGCCACAGGTTGCAGACCCCTGGACTAGCCCAAGGTCGTCCAGCTGGCATGTGTTGGAGTGCGCAAACTAATCTGGTTCCCCAGATAAGCCTCCACAGCTCAAGTGGCAGAGAGGGGGATCAAACCTGGTTCTCCAAATTAGAGTACACCTGCTCTTAACCTCTATGCCACACTGAAATGGCTGGATTGTGGCTCTAGCAGAATGTATGCTTTGCATCGGGCAGGTCTTGGACTGAATCCTCACCCTCTCCAGGGAACAGATGCTATGAAAGAACTTTCTCCCCTGGAGAGCGACAAGCAGGCATTGGAGAGAACATGGGGCTCCACAACCCATGGGTCTGACTCAGCAGGTAGTCATTTGGCGCATTAATTTAATGTGTCCTGGATGGTCTTCCACTGCCTCTTCCGTATCCGGTCGCTGATTTTCAACATCAGTCAGGATGTTTGACGCTCAGAGTTTGCATTTTTGATTTATGGTTCAGAGAGACGACGATTAATTCTCCCCATGATGGGGAAGAAAGTCACTTTCAAGAGCACCGGGTTGCAATTCCTCTCAGCTCTGCTTCAGCTAAGAGTGGAGTCTGGCAGTTGATGGGGAAACATTTTTTTCTGACCATCAGCAACATAATTTTACCCAGCCCTGCAAAGCGTGGTTTTTTTTGCGATTCAGTTTTTTAATTTGTACTTTAAAATCCAAATCTAAACCATACATGAAGACAACAGTTGACCAAATTATGAACGTATTTCATAGAGACATCCTTTTCTTCTGCAATGAATAAGAACATAAGAACATAAGAAGGACATAAGAAAGGGCCTGCTGGATCAGACAAGAGTCCATCTAGTCCAGCACTCTGCTACTCGCAGTGGCCCACCAGGTGCCTTTGGGAGCTCAGCTGCAGGAGGTGAAAGCAATGGCCTTCTCGGTAGAGGGATCCAAAAATTTTAGTAACAGGTTCCCATGGCGGTGGGATTCAAACAGTGGCGTAGCGCCAATGGGGCTGGGCGGGGCAAGACGGGGAGGGGCCTGGCATTCCGGGGGTGGGGCATTCCCGGGCGGGGCTGTGGCAAGGACCCTAGGTGAAGTTCCTTTTCACCCCGCCTCTAGGAGGGGCGTAACTAAGGCAAAAATCACGTGGCAAAATCACCAATTAGTAACCCCCTCTCGGCACACACAAATAATTAGTAACCTACTCTCGGGAACCTGTGAGAACCTGCTGGATCCCACCTCTGGGCCTTCTGCTGCTGCTCCTGCTCCTGAGCACCTGGTCTGCTAAGACATTTGCAATCTCAGATCAAGGAGGATCAAGATTGGTAGCCATAGATCGACTTCTCCTCCACATATTAACCCTTAAACCCTCAACTTTCAGCACTGGGCCTTTAAACGTCACAGTAAAATTACATTTTAACAGCATTATTGGTTCTTTAAAAATCTCACTTTTCACTATTGGATCTTGCTTTAGCAGCTCTGAAGAAGAAGAAGAAGAAGAAGAAGAAGAAGAAGAAGAAGAAGAAGAAGAAGAGGCGGCGGCGGCGGCGGCGGAGGAGGAGGAGGAGGAGGAGGAGGAGGAGGAGGAGTTTGGATTGATATCCCCCTTTCTCTCCTGCAGGAGACTCAAAGGGGCTTACAATCTCCTTGCCCTTCCCCCCTCACAACAAACACCCTGTGAGGTGGGTGGGGCTGAGAGAGCTCCGAGAAGCTGTGACTAGCTCAAGGTCACCCAGTTGGCGTGTGTGGGAGTGCACAGGCTAATCTGAATTCCCCAGATAAGCCTCCACAGCTCAGGCGGCAGAGAATCAAACCCGGTTCCTCCAGATTAGATACATGAGCTTTTAAACTCCTACGCCACTGCTGCTCCTTCAAAACCACTAGTCATCAATTTATTTATTTTTTAATTTTGTCTAGATATGCTATCGGGGCTTCCAATTGTCCATGAACTTAGCTAAGTTCTTTTCTTTAAGTAACAAAGTTAACCTAGCCATCTTGGCCCGCTATAATACTTTCATCCACCTTTCCTCAATTGCATGTATAGCTGAAGTCCAGCTCTGAAAAGCCGACTGTGAATTTATGAATGCAATAAACAGGTCCAAAGATGGAAAATAAAGTCCACAGGGAAAGGGAGCTACATCTTTCGTGCCAGCTGCAACGCTTTGCTCACAATTCCACTGGTCTTAAGCTACTGTCCAGCCAAGCTGTCCCTAGCAGACACCATCGCTAACCACTTTCTCCACCAAGAATACACAGTTTTCTAGGTGAAAATAAATGCCACTTATTAGAACAATCTATTTCTCCGGCAGAATTCCACATTATAGTCAAATGTACAAAACTAGGGCAGACTCTCTCACCCAATACGTCTTGCGATCACAAGCGAAATTTCATTCCCCCAAACCATAAAAGGAGCTCAGCCGATGTGACAGTGAAAAGGCTGAAATAAGACACCTCCTGATTCAATATGCTAAATAAAGGAAAGTGTGAGGTTGCCAGAGATTATATATAGCTTTCCAGAAACAGGATGACAAAGGGTAGGGAAAGCAGGTACGGAGGTACTGTTTCGTTTGGGACTCTTTAGTTTGGAGAGGAGACGTCTGAGGGGGGATATGATTGAAGTCTCTAAAATTATGCATGGGGTAGAAAATGTTGACAGAGAGAAATTTTTCTCTCTTTCTCACAATACTAGAACCAGGGGGCATTCATTGAAAATGCTGGGGGGAAGAATTAGGACTAATAAAAGGAAACACTTCTTCACGCAACGTGTGATTGGTGTTTGGAATATGCTGCCACAGGAGGTGGTGATGGCCACTCACCTGGATAGCTTTAAAAGGGGCTTGGACAGATTTATGGAGGAGAAGTCGATCTCTGGCTACCAATCTTGATCCTCCTTGATCTCAGATTGCAAAGGCCTTAGCAGACCAGGTGCTCGGGAGCAGCAGCCGCAGAAGGCCATTGCTTTCACATCCTGCCTGTGAGCTCCCAAAGGCACCTGGTGGGCCACTGCGAGTAGCAGAGAGCTGGACTAGATGGACTCTGGTCTGATCCAGCTGGCTTGTTCTTATATTCTTCATGTACTGCTGCTAGATCAGAGTTCAGAGTGGCAATTGACAGATGCGTGTCTCCGTGCAGAGGGTGAAATGGGTGAGACTGCAAAATGGCTTGTAAGTGCAATAGCAGACTCGAATTCAAATTCTGGTTCAGCCACAGATTTTATATGCAGTTGCGGGCAATTCGCTGTCTCCCAGCTTGGGTTCCTTCCCGATCTGTAAAATGGGACCGAGCAAAGATTTAAAAGGGACATGTACAAGAAATGAAGAAAGGAAATAGAACTTTGGAACCAATGTATAAAAGAATGATTAGAGCGGCACATGCAGTGTTAGCGTTGGGCTGGAAAGATGACAAGAAATGGACAGTCTCAAAATGGTTAGAATATATTTGGGAACAAATACAGCTAGACATTTTTGAGAGACTGGCAAAAAATACACTATGGCAAGAGAAATTAGAAGATATTATGAAATTATGGACATTGTATGAGAAATGGATGGAAGAAGCCGGATTTAACAAAGAACTATGGAACAAGAGAATAAGAAGAATGAACCTTCTGCTGCTTGCTTGAATAACCAATGGAAAGAAGGGGGGAGGGGGGAGAAAAAGGAAAAATGTATAGTTTGAATAAACATATTGAATGTAACAAATATAACAATATTCTATACAATAAAAATTATATTTAAAAAAAGAAATGAAGAAAGGGGGAAATTACCAAACAGGAATTGAAACAAATAGCCAAGACGCGTAGGGAGAAAGTCAGAAAAGCTAAAACACAGATCGAGCTCAGACTTGTCAGAGAGGTTAAAAACAATTTTAAAAACTTTTTTGGTTATGTCCATAACAAAAAGGAAAAAAGGATGTGATAGGGTCACTGAGACGAGAATATGGCCAAATGCTAACAGGGGACAGAAAAAAGGCAGAACTGCTCAACTCTTTCTTTGCCTTGTCCTTCTTCCAAAAGGAAAACAGTGCTCAACCAGGGAGAAATGGAGCAGAAGGTGCAATAGGTGAAATTCTGCATAGAATAGAGAGGTAGTACAGAAATACCTGGCTACTTTACATTAATTCAGATCTCCAGAGCCTGATGAACTACATCCCAGGGTGTTGAAAGAACTGGCAGAGGTAATTTCAGAACCACTTGCTGTAATCTTTGAGAACTCCTGGAGGACAGGAGAAGTCCCAAAAGACTGGAGGAGGGCTAATGTTGTCCCTGTCTTCAAAAAGGGAAAAAAGAGGACCTAAACAATTATCTTCCAGCCAGCCTAACACCAATACCAGGAAAGATTCTAGAGCACATCATTAAACGGTCTGTAAGCACATGGAAGAGAATGCCATGAACGGAGAAAAAGGTTTATTGTTGTTTTTTCTTGCTGGCGTAGTGGCAGGAACTCAGTTGGGGAAGGGGGTAGTTCGGCAGGGGCTTGGCACTGCTAGTCTGGAGAAGAGAACATGAAGAAGAAGAAGAAGAAGAAGAAGAAGAAGAAGAAGAAGAAGAAGAAGAAGAAGAAGAAGAGGAGGAGGAGGAGGAGGAGGAGGAGGAGGAGGAGTTTGGATTTATATCCCCCCTTTCTCTCCTGCAGGAAACTCAAAGGGGCTTACAATCTCCTTGCCCTTCCCCCCTCACAACAAACACCCTGTGAGGTAGGTGGGGCTGAGAGAGCTCCGAGAAGCTGTGACTAGCCCAAGGTCACCCAGCTGGCGTGTGTGGGAGTGCACAGCCTAATCTGACTTCCCCAGATAAGCCTCCACAGCTCAGGTGACAGAGCTGGGAATCAAACCCGGTTCCTCCAGATTAGATACACGAGCTCTTAACCTCCTATGCCACTGGTGACATGATAGCCATGTTGAAATATTTGAAAGGATGTCTTCTTGAAGATGGAGCAAGCTTGTTTTCTGCTGCTCCAGAGACTAGGACCAGGAGTGATGGGTTCAAGGTGCAGGAAAAGAGATTCCACCTAAGCATTAGAAAGAACTTTCTGACTGTCAGGGCTATTTGACAGTGGAATGCGCTACCTCAGAGGGTGGTGGAAACTCCTTTGGAGGTTTTTAAAGAGATGCTGGATGGCCATCTGTCAGGTGTGCTTTGATGATGCATGGCAGGGGGTTGGACTGGATGGCCTTTGGGGTCTCTTCCAACCCCATGATTCCATGACTGATAAAACCCAATTTCATAAAATTAAACACATTCAAAACCAAACCTTAGGACTACCCACAGATTCTTCTGAATTATGTCCCGCAAACAGCTGGAAGCAGGATTGAAGTTGGGGTTCTTCTGTACCATGCTCACTATATTGATGTGTCTGCTATAAAAATAGTTCCTCATGATCAGGATGCTGCCATAGGTCTTCTCAGAAGTAAGGCTGTTTCAGCCGAGGTCCCACTCCCAGGAAATTTCCCTTTTTCTTTACTTTGAGCCCATTCTCCTGCAGCCCTCTGATTCTCTTTTGGAGTGGAGGCTAAAATACTGCTTCCCACTTAGCAACCAGTCAAACGTACTCCTCATTATTTTAAATATTTTTATTATCATAGTAGTGTAGTTACAAAACAATGATCTTTAAAGAGAGACAGCGTGGGATAGCGGCTAGGGCAGGGATGGCAAACTTAAGACACGTGTGTCAAAAGTGACACGCAAGAACGTTTTGGGTGATCCGCCAGCGCTCACCAATACCCAATAACAACTATGTTCTGTCTTTGAGTCTGAGTCATTTTTGCATTGATTTGATGTTTCTTTATAGTACATATATAGTGAGAGCCAGCGTGGTGTAGTGGTTAACAGCAGGTGCGCTCTAATCTGGAGAACCGGGTTTGATTCCCCACTGTGCCACTTGAGCTGTGGAGGCTTATCTGGTGAACTAGATTAGCTTGTGCACTCCAACACATGGCAGCTGGGTGACCTTGGGCTAGTCACCTTCAGAGCTCTCTCGGCCCCACCCACCTCACAGGGTGTTTGTTGTGGAGTGGGGGGGGGGAGGGCAAGGAGATTGTAAGCCCCTTTGAGTCTCCTTACAGGAGAGAAAGGGTGGATATAAATCCAAATTCTTCATCTTCTACACAGCCACACACATGATTGGACTGCATTTTTTAAATAAATAAATAAATAAATATTTAAATAATTGTTTCTCTTTTGTTCAGGGGAGGGGGTGTTCGACATGCTGGTGTAACCCCTGTGAAAGAATGGGATGACCCAGAAAGGGGTGGAGTCTGAAAAGAAGCAGAAGGCTGCAGAACTCATGAGGTTGGAAGAAGCGAGGCTACCAGGCTGGGACCTTGATTGATTTTATTAAGCCCTTAACACCTTGTTTAAGGTAACTGCAACATCGTTGGGAACTAGTGGGAAGGGAGTTTATTTTTTTGCTATATTGTAAATGTTAAGAATTTATTGTTTCAGGGTTTTTGTGTATGTACATGGTGAGAGTTTTCTGGGAACCTTCATCATCTTGAATCCCGTTCACCCAGCCTCTGGAGTCTTCAAAAGCCAACCACCAGCAAAGAAGAATTGGACTGGGCAATATCAGTAGACTGTAAATATAAGGAGTTGAAAAGGCAAACTTAACAGGACTGTAAAGTGTAAATGTTAAATGTTTTAAAAGTGTTATTTGTTAAGAGAAGTAAACTGTTTTGTTTGAATTTAGTTCTTTGAAACTCCTTCCAAGTTCTGCCCCACAGAACCCACAGAAAGAGGTTACACTGGCAGAGTCAAGTTAGGCATTTTCCAGATTTTTGACATGCCAAGGATGTTGAACTACTAGGATCTGGGAGAGCCAGGTTCGAATCCCCACCTCTGCCATGAAAGCTCGCTGGGTGACCTTGGGCTGGTCAGTCTAACCTACCTACCTCCCAGGAAAAGAGGAGAGGGAAACAATATAAGTCACATCAGGCCCCATTCAAAATAACAGCTGTAATAAATAAAAACACAACTCTTTCTAAATGGGCTGCAGCTTTGGCCCAATGCAAAGTGAGAAGCAATGCTCCTGCTCTCGCTTTTCAATCCCCCCCACCAAAAAAACCCTATCTATCTATCTATCTATCTATCTATCTATCTATCTATCTATCTATCTATCCATCTATCCATCTATCCATCTATCCATCCATCCATCCATCCATCCATCCATCCATCCATCCATCCATCCATCCATCCATCCATCCATCCATCCATCCACCATCCATCCAATCTATCATCATCCATCCATCCATCCATCCATCCATCCATCCATCCATCCATCCATCCATCCATCCATCCATCCATCCATCCATCCATCCATCCATCCATCCATCCATCCATCCATCCATCCATCCATCATATTTATATACCGCCCTCCCCCAAAGGCTCAGGGCAGTGTCCATCAGTCATAAAAACAATTTAAAACATATAATAATACATAAAACACTAAAACTTGCAGATGGCTTCAACCCCTCCCTCCCCCCTTTGTGTACCCAAGTTGTCAATGGCTCATCCAAGAATGCTGTGCCCAGCCTGAGAGAGACCAAGAAATAATCAATTAAGCTAGATGGAGAAAGAAAAGAGAAGAAACGCAAAAGGTCAGTAGCCTCCAGAAAATACAGCTGCACACTGACTGTCCACACCGGACAGCCCGGTGCTGCGATTGCATTTTAGGTTTAATCAAACCCACCAGATCTGCTCAGAATAAACAGGAATGGACAGCCAAATGCCAGAATGCAACAGGGTGCCAGCGGTGTGACTGGGGTTCTCTAATAAGAAAATCAAAACAACAAGCATTTCCAAATCAAACAGCTGATGTGCAAAAGATCTTGGCTGCACAGCCTCCCGACCAAGTGGACACTCTGAAATCCGCCATGCTTAAACACTGTTGGTTGTCCACATTTCACAATACCCAGATGCGCATTCCCATGGGAAGTTGTCACTGTTGGCCTTGAGCCATGTGCTTTGCTGTGCATGAAACAGACACACGCAAGAATGATGAATCCTTTGCCGACAGTCACATCCTTGACTGAAAACGAGGAGTTACCAAATCTTGGGTTTTGGCTCCAGGGCTCCATATTCTGGGGCTATTTCTACAGGTAGCAAATTGAACTAATACTTACACACTTCTACCATTAGTAAAATATTCAAGGTGATATTGTATTGTCAAAGGCTTTCACTGCTGGAATCATTAAGGTGTTGTGGGTCTTCTGGGTTGTATGGCCATAGTAGCGTTTTCTTTCTTCTGATGTTCCAGTAGCATCATCAGATGCCAGCCACAGATGCAGGCGAAACGTCAGGAGAAAATGCTACTGGAACATGACCATACAACCGAGAAAACCCACAACACCCTATTCAAGGTGACGTCACATTGCCTCCATAAGCCACTGGCTATAGCCCAAGAATCTCAGGATTGGGGGGAACTACTCAAGAAGAACTAATTGCTGACACAGGCATCAAACTACAAAGTCTATAATGCAGCGCAAATGCGATCAAACCAAGACTGGGTGAACATTGAAGAACAAAGGTTGGATCTAGCCAGCTGTTTGCTGCAATGCCACCTAATTCCCTTCCTTACTACAGTTCCTGTCCCATGTGACTTTTGTCCATTTAAGGCCCATAAATACCGTAGTTCTATTTTGGTAGCCAAAATGGGGACCCTCTTTCCTTTTTCACCTGGTTGTAGAACTGCTTTTTTGAGGAAACTTAATACTAGCGAGACAAAAATATACCACGGCAGCACGCCCAAGCTGCCGGCAGAAGAAGCATGGTCAAGAAGAGGAATCCTATTCAAATCTGTACGGGACACACCCGAAGTTCAGTGCATCAGGACCAGAGTTCTACTTTGGGTAAAAGACATCACAGAGCACATAATCCCAATTTGCTACGTTCGAGATCCCTAAACTGCGTAGAGAGCAAACTGAGCACTCTGTTTTCACAAGCCAAGATAGAAGCCGAATGGAAGATTTTTCAGTTGGGTACAGATCTGCTCACAGTACGAGAAGCTCTTCCCCTCGTTTCAGGACAACGTGGGCCTTTCCTCGGAGAAATGATTTGCTCTCGGAGGCCCTGTCAGAAGTAGGAGTTGGTGCCTCCCAAAATAGTAACTAAACACCCCTTTTCCAGTGCTTAGGAATACTCAGTGTTGTAGACTGTTGTGTGACTTGTTTTTCTGCACGATTCCTTCCTTCCCCCTCCTCCGCTTTTTCGGATGGTTTCTTCTTTCCATGCCGGGCTAGAGTGCGGATCTGGCACCTGCCGAAGTCCGCAGCTTGAAAGAGCCCCATCCCTAACCACTGGAGCTGCTGGCCTGTGCTGCTGGATAGGCTTGCCAATTTCCAGGCGGGACCTGGAGATCTCCTGGAATCTCAGTGGATCTCCAGTCCACAGGGAGCAAAAGGATTCTTTGGAGGTTGGACTCCGTGTCATTATACCTCCCCTGCTCACACTCCGCCTCCCCTCCCCCACGCCCCACCCTTCTGAGGCTCTGCCCCCAAATTTCCCAATCCAAACTTGGCTCCTGACCGCTCTGCTTTGCTACGTTTCAAGCCAGCGTGGTGTAGTGGTTACGAGCAGGTGGATTCTAATCTGGAGAACTGGGTTTGATTCCCCACTCCTCCACCTGAGTGGCAGAGGCTTATCTGGTGAACCAGATGTGTTTCCGCACTCTTACACTCCTGCTGTGTGACCTTGGGCTGCAGTGTAGGAGCAGCAGTGGCGTAGGAGGTTAAGAGCTCGTGTATCTAATCTGGAGGAACCGGGTTTGATTCCCTGCTCTGCCGCCTGAGCTGTGGAAGCTTATCTGGGGAATTTAGATTAGCCTGTGCACTCCCACACATGCCAGCTGGGTGACCTTGGGCTAGTCACAGCTTCTCAGAGCTCTCTCAGCCCCACCTACCTCACAGGGTGTTTGTTGTGAGGGGGGAAGGGCAAGGAGATTGTAAGCCCCTTTGAGTCTCCTGCAGGAGTGAAAGGGGGGATATAAATCCAAACGCTTCTTCTTCTTTGGCCAGTCACAGTTCTCTCAGAACTCTCTCTGCCCCACCTGCCTCAGGAGGTGTCTGTTGTGGGGGGAGGAAGGGAAAAAAGCTTGTAACCACCTTGAGTCTCCTCACAGGACAGAAAAGTGGGGTATAAATCCAAACTCTCCTTCTTCTCCTCCCCTGGCCTCAGGAGACTTTGAGGGATGTGTTTCTTCTGTTGCTGGCAAAAGAGCCGTTCCTATCTCGGGAAGGCTTCCAAATTGGCTGAGTGGGATGGTGGAATACAGGCTGCTGGCTCCGTCTCTCATTCCTGAAGGAGCGAAACATCTGGAGGTGGCTGAGGAAGCCGAGGGAAGCAGGCTCTGTGGCAGAGCCGGTGTGGTGTAGTGGACAGGGTGTCGGAGTAGGATTGGGTGACCCAGCTGGGGGACTTGGAAGCTTGCTGGGCAGAGTTCTAAGGAAGGGGGAAGGCAGCATGTTGGGGAGATGAAATGGAAGGATTCGCAGAAACTCGGTGCCCACCAATCTCTCAAAACCTGCTGCCCTAGTTCCTTCCCTTGCAATTTCTGAAACTTTGTTGGATGCTGTTTTGCATCTGACAAATTGCTGATTAAACATATAAGATTTTTTGTTGTGCAAACGAAGAGAAGAAAAAGAAGATCTGAGATTGCAAATGCCTTAGCAGACCAGGTGCTCAGGAGCAGCAGCCGCAGAAGGCCCTTGCTTTCACCTCCTGCATGTGAGCTCCCAAAGGCACCTGGTGGGCCACTGTGAGTAGCAGAGAGCTGGACTAGATGGACTCTGGTCTGACCCAGCTGGCTTGTTCTTATGTTCTTATGTTCTTAAGAGTTTGGATTTATACCCCACCTTTCTGTAAGGAGAGTCAAGGTGGCTTACAAGCTCCTTTCCCTTCCTCTCCCCACAACAGACCCCTTGTGAGGCAGGTGGGGCTGACACACTCCTGAGAAAACTGTGATTAGTCCAAGGTCACCCAGCAGGAACAAGGAGTGCGGAAACACACCTGGTTCACCAGATAAGCCTCTGCCACTCAGGTGGAGGAGCGGGGAATCACACCCACTTCTCCAGATTAGAATCCACCTGCTCTTCACCACTACCCCATGCTGGAAAGAAGAAAGAAGAACGCGGGAGACAGTCTGTGTGGTTGCACGGTCGAACTAAGGTCTGGGTTCAAATTCCCATTCTGCCAAGAGTCCAGGAGTACTTTAAAGCTCTGCAAATACCAACGAGATATTCAGAACCTAAGCTTTCCAGAGTTAAATCTTCCTTCATCATCTGCCTCTGAAAAACATTCTCTACCCCGTGAAATGAGACTGGCAGTGAGCAGGGCCAGGGTCTTTTTGGTCTTGTCCCCACACCTTAGGAATCCTCAAATAATTATATCCTGGGAACCTTGCAGGCCTTAAGAACATAAGAACATAAGAACAAGCCAGCTGGATCAGACCAGAGTCCATCTAGTCCAGCTCTCTGCTACTCGCAGTGGCCCACCAGGTGCCTTTGGGAGCTCACATGCAGGAGGTGAAAGCAATGGCCTTCTGCTGCTGTTGCTCCCGATCACCTGGTCTGTTAAGGCATTTGCAATCTGAGATCAAGGAGGATCAAGACTGGTAGCCATAGATTGACTTCTCCTCCATAAATCTGTCCAAGCCCCTTTTAAAGCTATCCAGGTTAGTGGCCATCGCCACCTCCTGTGGCAGCATCTTCCAAACACCAATCACACGTTGCGTGAAGAAGTGTTTCCTTTTATTAGTCCTAATTTTTCCCCCCCAGTATTTTCAATGAATGCCCCTGGTTCTAGTATTGTGAGAAAGAGAGAAAAAAATCTCTCTGTCAACATTTTCATTTTCACTACCCATGCATAATTCTTGTAGAGACTTCAATCCATATCCCCCCTCAGCCGAATCTCCTCTCTCCAAACTAAAAAGAGTCCCAAACGCTGCAGCCCTCTCCCTCATAGGAAGGTGCTCCAGTCCCTCAATCATCCCCGCTGCTGCCCTCCTTCTCTCTGCACTTCTTTTTCTATCTCTCCTCCAATATCCTTTTTTGAGAATCGTGACCATCAACTGGACACAGTACCCCAGGAAATGCGCGTTGCACCACCGCTTTATATAAGGGCATGACAATCTTTGCAGTTTTATTCTCAATTCCTTTCCTAATGATCCCCAGCGTAGAGTTTGCCTTTTACAGCTGTTAGGCATTGAGTTGACATTCCCGCGTGGGAACTATCAACTAAAGACGCCCAAATCCTCTTTCCTGGTCTGTGACTGATAGCTGACCCCTGTAGCGTGTATGTGAAGTTTGGATTTTTTGCCCCTATGTGCATCACTTTGCATTTTGCTACATTGAATGGCATTTGCCATTTCTGAGCCCACTCACCGAATTTATCCAGGTTCGCTTGGAGCTCTTCGCAATCCTTTGTGGTTCTCACCACCCTACATAATTTGGTATCATCTGCAGCCTAATACCACGCTTACTCCACCTTACCAGGTCAACAATTCTCACCCCCCATGCATAATTTTATAGGACTTCAATCATATCCCCTCAGACTTCCTCTTCTGCGCACTTACATTCTGTGAATCATGCTCTTCTACTCTAGACCAAGATGGCTACCCACCTGAAACCACTCTTCCAAGTGACTTGCCGGGCAAGCCTTTCTCTCTCAAGCTAACTTACCTCACAGGGTTGTTGTGAGGCTAAGCTGGATAGTGAAGAGACCCTGCAAACTGCCCTCAGCTCCCTGAAGGAAGGGTAGGATAAAAATGCATGAAATGGACTTTACTCACAGGAAGGACCAGTAGCACTGGCAGCAATGCGCAACAAGGAATGTATTATAAGGGAGCAGCTGGAGCCAGCAGGGCTCCCTAGTGGTTTCCAGAGAGCAATTCAGTGCAGCTGTTGAGTTTTAACACCTGAACCAGTCTGGGTCCTCTCTTGCATGAACCTGCCCATTCACTGAGATATGCCTCCAAAAGCACTCATAGAATTATAGAATCATAGAGTGGGAAGAGACCCCAAAGGCCATCAAGTCCAACCCCCTGCAATGCAGGAACACACAATCAAAGCTCTCCTGTCAGATGGACATCCAGCCTCTCTTAAAAAAACCTCCGAAGAAGGAAACTCCACAGTCGAACAGCCCTTAACTGTCACAATTTTTTTTCCTGATGTTTAGTTGGGATCTCTTTTCCTTCCCCTTGAACCCATGACTCCTAGTCCTAGTCTCCGGAGCAGCAGAAAACAAGCTTGCTCTCTCAGCAACATTACATCCCTTCAAATATCTCAACATGGCTATCATATCACTTCCTAACCTTCTCTTCACCAAACCAAATATCCTCAGCTCCATAAATCTCTCCTTGTAGGGCATGGATTCCGGACCTTTGACCGTTTTGGTTGCCCTCCTCTGGACCCGTTCCAGCTTGGCAATGTTCTCCTTGAATTGCGGTGCCCACAATATTCCAGGTGAGGTCTGGGGAAGGCGGTGAGCAGGGACATGGCCTTTTTGGTGGGGTCCCCATGACTTAGGAATCCTATTTCCTGGGAGATCTAGGAAGTGCCATCACGTTAAAATTCGCCTTATGATGACACCAGAGGGCTTTCAAGACAAGAGATGAGAGGGTGTGGTTTGCCATGGCTTCTGCCCCTGCATAGCAGCCCTTTCTTAGAAGAAGAAGAAGAAGAAGAAGAAGAAGAAGAAGAAGAAGAAGAAGAAGAAGAAGAAGAAGAAGAAGAAGAAGAAGAAGAAGAAGAAGAAGAAGAAGAAGAAGAAGAAGAGTTTGGATTTATATCCCCCCTTTCTCTCCTGCAGGAGACTCAAAGGGGCTGACAATCTCCTTGCCCTTCCCCCCTCACAACAGACACCCTGTGAGGTGGGTGGGGCTGAGAGAGCTCCGAGAAGCTGTGACTAGCTCAAGGTCACCCAGCTGGCGTGCGTGGGAGTGTACAGGCTAATCTGAATTCCCCAGATAAGCCTCCACAGTTCAGGTGGCAGAGCTGGGAATCAAACCCAGTTCCTCCAGATTAGATACACGAGCTCTTAACCTCCTATGCCACTGCTGCTCCTTAGCAGTTTCCAATCTAACTACACACCAGCGCTGTACAGGGGCGTACTGCCCAGGGGGACAGATGGTGTCAAATGTCCCCGGACTGCGGCCATTTAGTCATGTGGGGGTAGAAAATTGCCCCCCTCCCCCCCCCCCGGTTCATACACTGACTTCAAGACCTGGTGCAAAAAAGCGCTGTTTGGTCGTGGTGGGGGAGGGCAACCGCCTATATGGGGAAGCGGGGAACTCAGATTTTTCCACTGGGCTACATTTTCCCTAGATACACCTCTGAGCACTGACCCTTTTTAGCTGCTGAGATCCTATAAAACCAGGTTAGCTCAGCTGGCACTTCCACTTAATTTCCTGGCCAGATCTCGTTGATGCTAACACACCTAGTGCCCTTTTTATTGATGTTAACTATTTATTGTAATGTTTTGGATGTTATTCTTATTGTTGTTTACACCATTGTTGTATGCTGCCCTGAGCCCTCTGGGAAAGGGCGGGACACAAATCGAATCCATCCATCCATCAAACTGCTCCTCGTGGTTTGGGATTTATTTCGCCATCAGTGGCTTTGGTGAGTTTCGTGCCATTTCCCTTTTAGTGTTGCCTCTTGGCATCCCTGAGCTTTTTCGTTTTTGACCGGAGGAAACTGACTTTCGCAAAAGGGAGCCCCTCAGCCAATTTCAAGAAAGAAACGAAGCAAGCGAGGAACAGCAAATCGCTGACATTTGAACAGTCCGCTGGGTGGTACGCAAACATCTGCTACTCCAGAACTGAGACGGACCCCCGGGATGGAAATCCTTCCGGGGGGTCCATCTTTGTTTGCAAACCCCTCGGCAGGTACACCTCTTACGCTGCACGGCACCCGGCATCCTCTCGACACGAGAGAGACACAGGAAGCGCCGATGTCCGGTGGAATCGTTCAGACG
This sequence comes from Sphaerodactylus townsendi, assembly GCF_021028975.2. Taxonomy (NCBI): domain Eukaryota; kingdom Metazoa; phylum Chordata; class Lepidosauria; order Squamata; family Sphaerodactylidae; genus Sphaerodactylus; species Sphaerodactylus townsendi. The sequence continues at coordinate 85,848,661 of NC_059434.1, read as the reverse complement.
GTGTAAAGGATTTTTGGGGCACATTTCACAAATTTGTGACTGGATCTCCCTCTTCCCTACCAGAGATTTCTTTTCAAGGAAATATCACTGTCAGAAAGAGGGAAAAATCTGTTTGGAATATGAACTGTCTGACATAAATAAGCGTGTTCCTGTCTCACCAGATCTCAGCAGCTGAGCCGGGGTGGTCCTGGTTAGTTCTTGGATGGGAGACCACCAAGGAAGTCCACGGTTGCTACACAGAGGCAGGTAATGGCAAATGATTTCTGAAGGTGTCTTGACTAGAAAACCCTACGGGGTCACCTTAAGTCACCTGACCTGACGGCACATAATTATCATGCCCTGACCTGGATGGCCCAGACTAGCCTGATATCATCAGAAGCTAAGAAGGGTTGGTTGTGCTTAGTACTGGGATGGGAGACCACCAAGGAAGGCCAGGGTTGCCACACAGAAGTAAGCAGTGGCAAACCACCTCTGTATCTCTTGCCCTGACCTGGATGGCCCAGACTAGCCTGATATCATCAGAAGCTAAGAAGGGTTGGTTGTGCTTAGTACTGGGATGGGAGACCACCAAGGAAGGCCAGGGTTGCTACACAGAAGTAAGCAGTGGCAAACCACCTGTGTATCTCTTTGCCCCTGACCTGGATGGCCCAGAACTGGCCTGATATCATCAGAACCTAAGAAGAGCTGCTTGTGCTTAGTACTGGGATGGGAGACCACCAAGGAAGGCCAGGGTTGCTACACAGAAGTAAGCAGTGGCAAACCACCTGTGTATCTCTTGCCCTGACCTGGATGGCCCAGACTAGCCTGATATCATCAGAAGCTAAGAAGGGTTAGTTGTGCTTAGTATTACTGGGATGGGGAGACCACCAAGGAAGAGCCAGGGTTGCTACTAACCAGAAGTAAGCAGTGAGCAGGAAACCACCTCTGTATCTCTTGCCCTGACCTGGATGGCCCAGACTAGCCTGATATCATCAGAAGCTAAGAAGGGTTAGTTGTGCTTAGTACTGGGATGGGAGACCACCAAGGAAGGCCAGGGTTGCTACACAGAAGTAAGCAGTGGCAAACCACCTCTGTATCTCTTGCCACGAGCCCTGGATGGCCCAGACTAGCCTGATTATCATCAGAAGCTAAGAAGGGTTGAGGGTGTGCTTAGTAAGTACTGGGATGGGAGACCACCAAGGAAGGCCAGGGTTGCTACACAGAAGTAAGCAGTGGCAAACCACCTCTGTATCTCTTGCCCTGACCTGGATGGCCCAGACTAGCCTGATATCATCAGAAGCTAAGAAGGGTTGGTTGTGCTTAGTACTGGGATGGGAGACCACCAAGGAAGGCCAGGGTTGCTACACAGAAGTAAGCAGTGGCAAACCACCTCTGTATCTCTTGCCCTGACCTGGATGGCCCAGACTAGCCTGATATCATCAGAAGCTAAGAAGGGTTAGTTGTGCTTAGTACTGGGATGGGAGACCACCAAGGAAGGCCAGGGTTGCTACACAGAAGTAAGCAGTGGCAAACCACCTCTGTATCTCTTGCCCTGACCTGGATGGCCCAGACTAGCCTGATATCATCAGAAGCTAAGAAGGGTTAGTTGTGCTTAGTACTGGGATGGGAGACCACCAAGGAAGGCCAGGGTTGCTACACAGAAGTAAGCAGTGGCAAACCACCTCTGTATCTCTTGCCCTGACCTGGATGGCCCAGACTAGCCTGATATCATAGAGCTAAGAGGGTGTTGTGCTTAGTAGTACTGGGATGGGAGACCACCAAGGAAGGCCAGGGTTGCTACACAGAAGTAAGCAATGGCAAACCACCTCTGTATCTCTTGCCCTGAGCTGGGTGTCCTAGGCAACATGGTCTCATCAGATCTCAGAAGCTAAGAAGGGTTGGTTGTGCTTAGTACTGGGATGGGAGACCACCAAGGAAGGCCAGGGTTGCCACACAGAAGTAAGCAGTGGCAAACCACCTCTGTTTATCTCTTGCCCTGAGCTGGGTGTCCCAGGCAACATGGTCTCATCAGATCTCAGAAGCCAAGCAGGCTCAGCCCTGGTTAGTTCTTGGATGGGAGACCACCAAGGAGGTTCAGGGTTGCTATGCAGAGCCCGGCAATGGCAAACCACCTCTGAATGTCTCTTGTCTTGACATGTATGGCCCAGGTTATCCCGATCTCATCAGATCTCAGAAGCCAAGCAGGCTCAGCCCTGGTTAGTTCTTGGATGGGAGACCACCAAGGAGGTCCAGGGTTGCTATGCAGAGCCCGGCAATGGCAAACCACCTCCATCCTGCTCTTTCCTCGAAAACCTTACAGTTCTGCCATCTGTCGCCTGCAACTGGACGGCACTTTCTACCCCTGCCAGCATCCCGCCTGGTTTCTGACCACCTCCAGTTTGATGCCTGAGCAGACGGCTGCCGCCCGCCACTAGTTCCAATCCCCGCTGGCTGGCAGGCAGGTCGGAACTACGCCTCGCCTGGAACTTTATGGGCATTTTACTACCTCTTGGTCAAAAACAGGGGGGGGGGGGTTGTGTGTGTGTGTGTGAGTGAGTTTGTGTCGAATAAGCGAGCCAAGCAATCCAAACCAACCCAGACCGGTCCCCACTTTCCCAGATAGATTAACCCCATCACCATAGATTCCCAGCTCCTGTAGCAAACATTTTACCTAGGTAACGAGGAGAAAATGGGGAGGGGGCCTCTGATTCTCAGGTGCCAGATGAGATGCGGCCAGGATTTTGTGTCCCCCCCCCCAAACAGCCCCTGCCTTTTTCACACACACCGCCCCCCCCCCTCCCCGGCCACGCTTACTACCAGCTCCATCCTGCCACAGCAAAAACCACACATGCCAACCTAGGAGAGAGATCCTCCCTCCCTGCCTGCAAGATAGATCCGATCTTAAAAGCAACGGATCCCAAACAGCCAGAGACCCCTCCCCGCCGAAGGATGCTGTTGACAGCGAGACCACCCCTTGGGGGAGGGAATAGGTCGGCTTTGCTTCCTCCCCCCCCCCCCAAGCCCCGCATGGAGAATTTTTCCTTTCTCCAAGATGGGTCCGGGGGGGGGGAGGGGGGCACCCTCCGTTCCCCCCCCCCCGCCCACCGCAGCCCCAGGGGATTTGCACCCCAGGCCCCTGGGCGTGGACGCTTAACCCTTTGCCCGCCCACCTTTGCCTGCCCTGGGGAGGGGGGGCGCACCCCCAGGAGCGAAGGGGCCGGATCCCGGCTGGACAGCTGGGTTGCGCCGCGGAGCAAGGCGAGGCATGCGGCTGGGCGCTCCCGGGAGCGAGTCTTACCTTCCCAGGTAGGCAGGCAGGCGAAGGTGCGGGACGGGTGCGGGCAGGGCACCCTGTGGGGGCCACCACTGGTGTCCGGGGGGGTCTCAGCCTCTGGCCGCCTTCTGCAAAGCGTTGCTGGCTTCCCAGCTTCCCTCCGCCTCGCCTTCTTTGTTGGCGGCGGCCAAAGAGAGAGGAGGCCGGGCTGGCAGGCAGGCAGGCAGGGGCAGGCAGGCAGGCAGGCAGAGAGGCAGGCGAGCGGGCTGGGTGGCTGAGCGCTCCTCCAGCGCCTGCAATGGGCGAGCCTCCCTTGGCAAGTGAGCAATGGAGGAGGAGGAGGAGGAGGAGAGACGCAGAACAGACAAGCTGGAGGGTGGGGGGAGAGGAAGAGGAAGGCAGGAAGGCGTCTGCAGCTGCTCAAGAGGCTGGGGGGGGGGCGGCTGGGCGAGGAGCCCCCCCCCGGTCCTGCCTGTCTACCACCCACCCCCCAGCTGGCTTGGCATGGTGCCAGGGGAGGCGCACCGGCGGGGCACCTCGGGGAGGGCTCCCCCTCTGGCTGGGTGGGTGGGGTGGGGTGGGGTGCAGCCTGCTCGCCCCCGATCCCGGACCCAGGCCCCCCCTCTCCCGGCACCTCGCTCCCAAGGCGTGGGGAGCGGGAACCGCAGAGGTACGCCCACCCAAGACGTTCAGGGGCCGCCCCCCCCGGCTGCTTGCCTTCCTCCACCCCCCAGAGCGAAAGAAGGGGGTGTGTTCCAGCCCCCGCAAGGTCACTGGGCGCGGAGGGTGGGCTGGGTTAAGGCGGGGGGGGGGGGAAGGTTGGAGGCAGCAATGCAGGGGGGCCACGTCCCGCGCCCCCTTTTGAAGAGAAGGATTCCAAGGGGGTGGGGGGAGCGTTGCTTTCCTGCTGCGCTCTGGGGGCGCATCTCCAACCCGGCGCTTGCCAAGGCGAGTCTCAGTGGCCCCGATCCTGAGCACGCAGCCGCTGGGCAGGAACGGACTGGCCGAGGGGGGCGGCGGGTCCCAGTCGGGATCCTGAGGGCGTGGCGCGAATCCAGGCTCATCTCCACGTGGAGCGAGTCCACGAAGAACTGCCAGATATGCAGGGACCCAGGCGAACCCGATGTCCCCAGGTCTCTGAAGCTAAGCAGAGGAGACCCTGGTTAATAGAATCATAGAGTTGGAAGAGACCCCAAAGGCCATCCAGTCCAACCCCCTGCCATGCAGGCAGACACAATGAAAGCACACTTGACTTATGGACATCGAGCCTCTCTTTCAAAACCTCCAAAGGAGACTCCACCATTCTCCAAGGTGGTGCATTCCTCTGTCCAACAGCCCTGACTGTCAGGAAGTTTTTTCCTGATGTTTAGGTGTAATCTCTTTTCCTTCACCTTGAGCCCATGACTCCTGGTTCTAATCTGACACTCTAACCACTATATCACAGGTGGTGCTATTTGGACTCCAAAATACTCTGGGCATCTTTCCCGTTTCTTCTCCCTCCTCCTGTCGCCCTCCGCACTTGACTGATGGTCATCGAGCCGCTCTTTAAAAACCTCCAAAGAAGGAGACTCCACCATTCTCCAAGGTGGTGCATTCCTCTGTCGAACAGCCCTGACGGGCAGGAAGTTCTTCCTGATGTTTAGGTGGAATCTCTTTTCCCGCACCTCGAACCCATGACTCCTGGTCCTAGTCTCTGGAGCAGCAGAAAACTAGCTTGCTCCCTCACCGACATGGCATCCCTTCAAATATCTAAACAGGGCTATCATGTCACCTCTTAACCTTCTCTTCTCCAGACTGAACACCCCCAGCTCCCTGAGTCTCTCCTTGTAGGGCATCGATTCCAGACCCTTTCACCATTTTGGTTGCCCTCCTCTGGACCCGTTCCAGCTTGTCAATATCCTTCTTGAATTGTGGTGCCCAGAACTGGACACAATTAATGGCTCATTCCGCACATGCAGAATAATGCACTTTCAAACTGCTTTCAGTGCTCTTTGAAGCTGTGCGGAATAGCAAAATCCACTTGCAAACAGTTGTGAAAGTGGTTTGAAAACGCATTATTTTGCGTGTGCGGAAGGGGCCAATATTCCAGGTGAGGTCTAACCAATGCAGAATAGAGAGGTTCTTTGGAGGTTTTCAATGAGAGGCTGGATGGCCACCTGTCAGGAGTGCTTTGATGGTGTGTTCCTGCATTGCAGGGGGTTGGACTTGATGGCCTTTGGGGTCTCTTCCAGGTCTATGATTATATGACTTGACGACACTGAATTATTGCCCTGATGTGAATGGCCCAGTGGTCAGATTTGGACGACTAAGCAGGGTCAGCCCTGGTTAAAACTTCAGTGGGAGACCACCAAGGAAGTCTGGGGTTGCTATGCCGTGGCAGTGTAACCTCAGCTTGTGGGTTCTGTGGGGCAGAACTTGGAATGAGGTTGCAACAACAAATTAAAAAAAAACACCAAAATGGTTTACTTTCTTAACATATAACATATAACATCAGCATTTAACATCACAGTTCAAGGTCCTGTTCGGGTTGCATTTTCAAGTCCTTATATTTACAGTCTATTGATACTGCCAAGTCCAATTCTTCTTTGCTGGTGGTTGGTTTTGAAGACTCCAAGGGCTTGATGAAACCAACATGATGAAGGTTTCCAGGAGAACTCTCGCCCATTACAACCATAAAAGAAACCCTTAACAAGGTGTTAAGGGCTTATACCAATCAAGGTCCGAGTCTGGTAGCCTTGTCTCCTCCAACTACCTGAGGTCTGCAGCCTCCTCCTGCTTTGGGTCTCCACCCCTTACTGGGTCAACCCATTCTGAGCATGGGGGTTACAGCAGCAAATGGCAAACCACCTCTATTCATTTGTTGCCTGGAAAACCCGACAGAGTTGCTGTGGGTTAGCCATGACTTGTCAGCCTGTTTGATCTACCACTTAAGCAGATTCACGGCGACTTTCCAGCGACACCGGTTAGGATTGCTCAGCAGCTATTGAGCATCCGCAAGAAAAACACGTTAAGGGAGATATGGCAACAGTGATTATTTTAGGTTTAAATGCGTTTGCATTTCAGCAAACAGAGTACAGTTGGTGGCAGCAGGGTTGGGGACATTTATGTTTATTTATGGATTTATTTCGTAGCCTGCCTTTTGGTTCTTACCAGATGCCAGGTTTTGGAAACCAGCTCTACCTAGCTGTGGAAAGAGAGCACCCAAGGTGAATATTCATCCTTGGAGAGCCAGCGTGGTGTAGTGGTTAAGAACAGGTGGACTCTAATCTGGAGAACCGGGTTTGATTCCCCACCCCTCCACCTGAGTGGCAGGCTCCACACTGGAGAAGTGACTGTAAGTGGCAGACTCTAATCTGGTGGACCAGATTTCCGCCCTGCTCCTATACCAGTGGTGGCGAACCTATGGCACGGGTGCCAGAGGTGGCACTCAGAGCCCTCTCTGTGGGCACGCGCAAACAGAGGATTGCCCCCCACCCCCACATTTAGGCTGGCCTGGGCCGCTAGGCTCGATTATTAGCATTAAACCTAAGACCTAGTTTTGGGGAAGCAGTGTAGGTAACCCTGTTAAGTGCTGTTAAACCCCACTGATTTTCATGCAAAGAACTAAAGCGCGATCCTTTACCTGGGAGTAAGCTTGGTTGCTGGCAATGGGGCTTGTTCTGAGTAAACGCTCCTAGGGTTGTGATTCACCCGTTGGAAGAGTTGCACAGTTGCTTCAAAGCAAAGCCACCAACTACCACCAAGCTTACTCCTGAGTAACGCACGCCTCGGAGCCAACCATTTTTTCCAAACTGTAGCCTCAGTATTCAGGTTAAATTGCCGTGTTGGCACTTTGCGATAAATAAGTGGGTTTTGGGTTGCAGTTTGGGCACTTGGTCTCAAAAAGGTTCGCCATCACTGTCCTATACACAAAGTCTGCTGGGTGTCCTTGGGCTAGTCACAGTTCTTCAGAGCTCTCTCAGCCCCACCTGCCTCACAAGGTGTCTGTCAATCCACTTGGAGACTCTTTACAGTCGAGACAAGTGGGGTATAAAATCCAGACACTTCTCTTCTTCTTTATGACCTGCAAGAGAAACGTCGGTCAGCTCTCCACTTGCTGATGAAATCCCCTGGATTATCTCAGGCCAGATGTGGTCGCTCAGCTTCATCTACCTTTGTGGGGTTGCCAGCCTCCAGGTGGGGCCTGGAGACCTCCCAGAATTACAACTGATCTCCAGAGATTTGTTCCCTTGGAGGAAAAGACCACTTTGGAGGGTGGAATCTAGAGTATCATCCCCGGCACAGGACTCTCCCCTCCGCCAATCTTCCTCTCCTAGGCCAGTGGTGGTGAACCAATGCCAGCATGATGAGAATTGTAGTCCATGAACATCTGGAGTGCCATAGGTTCGCCACCACAGTCCTAGGCCCTCTCACCCAAATCTCCAGGGATTTTCCAAACTGAAGCTGGCAACTCTACTACCTTGCAGGGTTGTTGGGAGAGTAAAAAAGGCTGGGGAGAGAGAAGGCCAGAGAGCCGTGCGAGAAGACATCGTGAACATAATGTGGTTTTCTGTGAACCTGCGCTCCTCTGTAGAGCTGAAACACAACACACACTAAACATGTCAAAATGTTACCGATGGGAAAATAAACAAAATATTTTCCTGAAGTCAGGTTCCTGGCTACACTGGCTCCCTGCCCGGATACCGAGACCTGTGTGGTTCAGAAGCCTTCATAAGGTTCACAAAGAATGTATATGCATGATTGTGCCAATGCTATATGATTTCCCTTGTGTTTGTGTCATTCTAGGATGTAGTAAAAGCTCCCCTTAGTTAAGTTTATGCCTGCAGTTTAGGATTTTAGTTTAATAAGGTTCTTCAAGCTGAAACACAACACACACTAAACATGTCAAAATTCACTGCTTGGGAAATCAAATGTAACCATTTATCTGCTGTTTTGCCTTCTGATGTGGGCTGAAACTTGTGTCCTTGTTGATGGAAGCTACACAGAAACTGAAGCCCGCTCCAGAAATGAACACCGAACACCCGTTTGTGAGATCTGAATACGCTGCCCGGGCATGTATTTCCAGTTCAAAATGGTGGTTGTGACCTTTTCCGCCCAGAATAACATTGGACAAGGGTCTTTTAAAGGCCTACCTCTCCCTATATCAACCCACCCTGCAACTGAGACAGCTATTCCGTGTGCTTCCCCTTGTAACCTCTCTCTTGGCGGAACAGGAAATAGAACTTGCAGCAAGAGGCATTTATTTGCAAAAGAATATCTTGAACTCCACTGTAATTCTTTAAGAAGTTGCGAAGTTTCTTTTACAAGTATCTGCACATTCTTCAAAAGATATATAACCGTGGGCCTTTTAACACGTATTTATATTTAACACATGTTTATATTTAATACACACACACACACACACATATATGAAGATTTAACTTTTATTTCCTTTTGAATTTGTTTTGCTTTTGTCAATCTGTTTCCACTCTTGATTAACAGTTCCCGATCAGATCATTAAAAACTCCTTAATTCATGCCTAATAAAGGTTATTGTATTGTATTGATGAAGAAAAAGAGTTTGGATTTGTACCTCACCTTTCTCTCCTTTAAGGTGACTAAAGATGGCTTACAAGCTCCTTCCTCTCCCCACGACAGACACCTTGTGAGGTAGGTGGGGTTAAAGAGTTCTTCTTCTTCTTCTTCTTCTTCTTCTTCTTCTTCTTCTTCTTCTTCTTCTTCTTCTTCTTCTTCTTCTTCTTCTTCTTCTTCTTCTTCTTCTTCTTCTTCCTCTTCCTCTTCCTCTTCCTCTTCCTCCTCCTCTTCTCCTTCTTCTCCTCCTTCTCCTTCTCCTCCTCCTCCTTCTCCTTCTTTTCCGCCTTCTCCTTCTTCTCCTTCTTCTCCTCCTTCTGCTTTTTTCTTTTTCTTTTTCCTCTTTTTCCTCTTCCTCCTCCTCCTGCTGTTCCCCTGGATTTCCCTCCCCCCACCCACTTGTGCAGCTCTCTCTCCCACAATCCCTGGACAGAGGGCACTGGAAATGGCACTCACCTGGCACCTGTGAGGACAGAGGTCTGGGGGAGGCAGGCAGATCTGGGGAGCAAAGCAGTGGTGATGGCAACAGGGATGCCGCTCTGGGCCTTGCAACGTGGCAGGCGGACCTCCTCCTCCTCCTCCTTCTTCATCATCATCATCATCATCATCATCATCGTGCTTGGAAGCACATGCAGCTGGGCAACAAGCAAGATAGCTCTTGAAAGAAGGTCATGGAAGGGTGTGAGAGCGGGCATCAGAGGAAGCACATGGGTAGGGAGTCATCCATAGCGGGCCACACCAGAGGCCATGAGTCCCGGCAGCTGGCCCACCTGAGTGTATGTTGACTCTGGCTCTGAAAATAAAAATGAGTGTCTGCACAGACTGTCCATGCTCAGTTAACAACTGCAGAGGGGAGTCTTTGCCACTGGGGACAGCAGAGAGCACGCAACAATCCATCCGGAACTATGCGGGATGAATATTTTATTTTCTCTTTTAAAATGTTATTGATACCCTGCTTACAACAGCATTCTTCTCTGCAGCACTTTATCCTTACAATAACAACCCCGTGAATGAGGTGAGGCTGAAAGAGAGAGGGAGGGGCCCAAAGTCACCCGGTGAAGTTACATGGCAGAGTGGGGTTTTGAACCTGGTTCTCCCAGCTCCTGGCCTGACGGTCCAATCACTACACACCGCTGCCTCTCCATTGCTAAGGACGAAAGAGGAAAAAAAGAAGGGCTGGTTTTTATACCCCACTTTTCTCAACCTTTAATTCAAACACTTCTTCATTTTTCTTTTGAAAGGACCTCCTGATTTCCAGGAGAGGGCAACATCGTAGGACCTATCCCTACCTCGCAAGGTTGTGGTAAGGATAAAATAGGGAAAGGGAAACCATGGGAGATCATGGGAGAAGGGATGAAATGGGTTCAATAGGCTGGAGTCTCTAGCTTTTTGGAGTCTCCTGGCAGCTTTGGAATTCTGATAACAGCGTAGTAGGTGCAGCCACAAAATGGCAGCTGCAGGAGGCGGAGCCAGTCACACAAGATGGCTGCCGGAGCTGACCTTCAGCCACGCACTCCTTCTGCTGGAGTGGCAGTTGCTGTCAAAGCAAAACTTTCAAATATCTGCAGAACCGTCAAATCACCAACAGCCGACCGGAAACTTTGCTGGGCAAAATCTCCACCTGACTCCTCCTACTTTCTAAAGGCGCTCCGCAGGTGCCAGGAAAGGTGTCAGAGGGCAACAATAGCCAATACACAAGGTGTGGGAAATGTGCATAACCTGGTATACAGAATTAAACACGATGCCCACTGGCCACAAATTACAGTGGAGGATTAAAGTGCAGATTCAGTTTTAATAAGTGACTGGTGCTTTTATATAAACATCTGAAGACATACATGACAAAATCAACACTGACACAAACTTGTATATATAACAAGAAACTGGTGGCAATTAACCAAACAAGATAAGGTCGCGTTTAGGCACAAACGAGACGTCTCCCGACTCTTAAAGAATGAGTAGCAAAATATAACACTGGATGAATGAGCTTACAGTATATAAAGCACCAGTCACCCCTTAGGGGCTGGGCGGGTTATTAAATTAAATTAATAACAACAACAAAAACAACAACAACAACAACATCACCGTGATCGAGGACAAGAAAGTGACCATCATCGACATAGCAGTCCCCGGTGACAGCAGGGTCATTGAAAAAGAACACGAGAAGGTCACTAGATATTGCGACTTGAAAATCGAGCTTCAGCGTCTATGGCACAAACCCGCTGAGGTCGTCCCAGTGGTAATCGGCACGCTGGGCGCCATCCCGAAAACACTAGGGCAGCACTTAAAACATCTTCGAATTGACAAAATTAACATCTGTCAAATTCAGAAGGCAGCCCTGCTGGGATCCACACGAATACTATGCCAATACATTACAATTTCCTAGGCCTCTGGGTGAGGCTCGAATTGCAGTGAAGGCCAACAACCAGCTAAAGATCTGGCAGCTGTGAAATCTACAATAATAATACTAATAATACTAATACTAATACTAATACTAATACTAATAATAATAATAATAATAATAATAATAATAATGATAATGATAATGATGATGATGATGATGATAATGATAATGATAATGATAATGATAATGATAATGATAATGATAATGATAAGAAGAAGAAGAAGAGAAGAAGAAGAAGAGTTTGGATTTATATCCCCCCTTTCTCTCCTGCAGGAGACTCAAAGGGGCTGACAATCTCCTTGCCCTTCCCCCCTCACAACAAACACCCGGTGAGGTAGGTGGGGCTGAGAGAGCTCCGAGAAGCTGTGACTAGCCCAAGGTCACCCAGCTGGCGTGTGTGGGAGTGCACAGGCTAACCTGAATTCCCCAGATAAGCCTCCACAGCTCAGGCGGCAAAGCTGGGAATCAAACCCAGTTCCTCCAGAATAGATACACGAGCTCTTAACCTCCTGCGCCACTGCTGCTGCTGCTGCTGCTGCTGCTGCTGCTGCTGCTGCTGCTGCTGCTGCTGATGATGATGATGATAATAATAATAATAATAATAATAATAATAATAATAATAATAATAATAATAATAATAATAATACCCGTCGAAGGCTTTCACGGCCGGAATCACTTGGGTGCTGTGTGGTTTCCGGGCTGTATGGCCGTGTTCTAGTAGCATTCTCTTCTGACGTTTTGCCTGCATCTGTGGCTGGCATCTTCAGAGGATCCTCTGAAGATGCCAGCCACTGATGCAGGCAAAACGTCAGGAGAGAATGCTACTAGAACACGGCCATACAGCCCGGAAACCACACAGCACCCAAATAATAATACCTGCACTTTAATCCTGCGTTGTAATTTGTGGCCAGTAGGCATTGTGTTTTATTCTGTCTACCAGGCCAAGATGAGTGCAATAGGCCAAGATGGCAATTTCCCAGAATGCTGTGTTCTGCTGCAAGCCCTTGTTGAGACTGAGTGTTTCAGCTTCCAGATTTGTGTGCAGAAGGTTTCTGACGCCCCACCGAAAAAGGTCTCCTCTGAACAGATGGTGCTACTCAAGAATCAGAAAAAGGCGCTGGTTTTTCTAACTGAAACAGCAACTTTACACTGCTCTGAGGGCTTACCCAATTCGCCTCCCTTCCCTTTACACACCCATACTTGGTGCGGTGTGGGTCGTTCTTCATTGAGTAGCCTTCACGTGTCTGTTTTGTGGTTTGGCTTGTCATTAAAGGATGGCTCGATTCTCCACAACTCTGTTACCTCAGTTTTTGCTGTCTATTTTCAGCAGCTGCGATGTTTGTGTCTGCGTGTGTGTGTGTGTATATATAGACTGAGTTTGAACAATCTGTGCTATCGGAATTAAAACACACACACACACTATTTGTTCTAGTGCTTACTCTAGATGGATTTGACCAGATGGGAGACCCAAATTGCAGAGATGTCTGTCAAAACCGGGCCGAGGCAGCCAAGCATGTGGGAAACCGAATGGCAGGTCCCGGCAGGATTTGAACTAAGTCTCGATGGAAAAATCCATAGGAGGGTTAGGGCCTAAACCGTGCAGTCTGTCCAAAGGGAACAGTTGGAAAGTATGATGAAGAAGAATGTGGATTCATACCCTGCTTTTCTCTATTGCGAGGAGTCTCAAGGCATCTTACAAACTCCTTTCCCTTCCTCTCCCCACAAATTAAGAACATAAGAACATAAGAACAAGCCAGCTGGATCAGACCAGAGTCCATCTAGTCCAGCTCTCTGCTACTCGCAGTGGCCCACCAGGTGCCTTTGGGAGCTCACATGCAGGAGGTGAAAGCAATGGCCTTCTGCGGCTGTTGCTCCCGAGCACCTGGACTATTAAGGCATTTGCAATCTCAGATCAAAGAGGATCAAGATTGGTAGCCATAAATCTGTCCAAGCCCTTTTTAAAGCTATCCAGGTTAGTGGCCATCACCACCTCCTGTGGCAGCATATTCCAAACACCAATCACACGTTGCATGAAGAAGTGTTTCCTTTTATTAGTCCTAATTCTTCCCCCCAGCATTTTCAACGAATGCCCCCTGGTTCTAGTATTGTGAGAAAGAGAGAAAAATTACACCTTGTGAGTCAGGCGGGACAGAGAGAATTCCGAGATAACTATGGTGGATTCTGCGCAGCCTATGTATAATGAGTTGCAGTAGTTATGAAGGACCCATTTTTCTTTTTCCCATCCTAGGCTGCATGGTCTCATCAAATCTCAGAAGCTAAGCAGGCTCAGCCCTGGTTAGTTCTTGGATGTCTGCTCTTCAGCTGTTCAAGTAGCGATTGAAGCCCATGGAAACAACCCAGGTTGCTTTCACACCTTTGCACGGAGATGCTTCTATTTTGAAAAAATATATATCCTTATGTGGTGAACTTTTCTTTCTCCGCTCCTGCACATGAAGCCTGCTGGCTGATCATGGGCTAGTCCCAGTTTTCCAGAACTGTCTCAGCCCCACCTACCCAAAAGGTGTCTGTTGTGTCTGTGTGTGTGTGTGGGGGGGGGGACAGAGGGAGTTTGTAAGGTACCTTGAGTCTCCTTAAAGATAGAGAAAAGCAGGGTACCAAAAGCATCTTCTTTTTGCTGTTTCTTGGTCCTAGAAAAGCAAAACAAACTAACCCTATATATGCTCTAGACTGGCACAGGTGTCAAACTCGCGGCCCTCCAGATGTTATGCACTACAGTTCCCATCATCCCCTCCCATGATGCTGGCAGGGGGTGATGGGAACTGTAGTCCATAACATCTGGAGGGCCGCGAGTTTGACACCTGTGCTAGAGCCAGTGTGGTGTAGTGGTTAAGAGCCGGGGACTCTAATCTGGGGAACGGGGTTTGATTCCCTGCTCTTCCACATGAGTGGTGAACTCTTGTCTGGTGAACTGGATCTGTTTCCCCACTCCTCCACATGAAGCCTGCTGGGTGATGCTGGCTGGGCCAATCCCACTTCTCTCCGAACTCTCTCAGCCCCACCTACCTCACAAGGTGCCTGTTGTGGATAGAGGGAGGGAAGGTGATTGTGGACTTCTGAAAGGTAGAGAAAAGGGGCATACAAAAAACACCTTACTATTTGGGTGCTGTGTGGTTTCCGGGCTGTATGGCCGTGTTCTAGCAGCATTCTCTCCTGACGTTTCAGCTGCATTTGTGGCTGGCATCTTCAGAGGATCTGATGTTGGGAAAGCAAGTGGAGTCTATATATCTGTTGGAGTGTCCAGGGTGGGTGAAGAAACATTGTCTGTGAGTAACAAAGAAGGCAACCAGGTCAATAGTTGAGGGCATCTGAATAGGAGTATGAGTAACAATGAAGTCTATAGCATGGGAGTAACAACGGAGATAGCAAAGTCACTGGTGGGAGCATCTGAATAGAAGTATCCTGGCCTTTGTATCCTTTGTCTATGGTCATCCTGTGTTTGTGTGGAGCTGGTTAGACACTGCCTTGACTCTAGTATTTTTCAACACTGGCAGCCGAGTTCTGTTCATTTTCATAGTTTCTTCCTTCCTGTTAAAATTGTCCATGTGCTTATGGATTGCAATGGCTTCTCTGTGTAGTCTGACGTAGTGGCTTTCAGAGTGGTCCAGAATCTCTGTTTTTTTCAAATAATATTCTATGTCCAGGTTGGTTTATCATGTGTTCTGCTATTGTTGATTTCTGCTATTGCTGATAATGCTGCTAGAACACGGCCATACAGCCCGGAAACCACACAGCACCCAAGTGACTCCGGCCGTGAAAGCCTTCGACCATACACCTTACTATTCTTCTTCCTGGTCCATGTCCAACCAGGCAGCTCAATTTGTGAAATGATATTTCCTGGTTGCAAATGCTCCCGCCAGGGCGGGGTGTGTGTGCTACTGGCTCCATCCTGCAACGAACCAGCCCTGGATCCCGACGCCACAGCCTTCCCCCAAATTACCCTCGTGTTGTGTGTCGTGACAGTAGAACCCCTTCGGGGATCGGGCGGTATATAAATTGAATAAATAAATAAATAAATAAATAAATAAATAAATAAATAAAATAAAAAAAACCATCCTCCGGCCTGTCCGTTGCAATGCTCAGGCCTTTCCCCGTATCACGGCTGCAAAGCCGAGAGTGGGGCCCAGCCTCCCTCCACGGGACTCTGGAGAGGTTTTCTTTTTTAGCAATGGCATCAATAATCCATGCGCTTTCTGCGGGGGTATTAATAAAGCCTCATGCATCATTCATCAGCGGCTGCTGAGCAAAAGAGACCGCCGGCTGCGTTTCCTTGCAGGGCAGAGCTGGAGGCTGAAGGTGCGGGTCTTCTCCAGCCAGGCATCCCTTTCGGTTAGTCATGCCAACTCCAGGCTTGGAAATTCCTGGAGATTTGGGGGTGGAGCCTGGGGAGGGGAGGGGCCTCAGCAATCCAATACAGCTCACCAGAGGGGTACGGGGATGAAACGGCGACCGGGGCCAAGGCCTTGTTTTTGTGCCCCCCGCCCCTGTGCCCCACCCTGGCCTCCGATAGGGGTGGTGTTACCGCGCTGCCTGGTAACTTTTAATAGCTCCAGACTAACCAGCTCTTGGCAGCGCAGAGGAACAGAAATGGGACCCGACACAGCGAGTAGAGTGAAATAATAAAAGGTTTTATTGAGATGCTGACCTACGTGTCAGCACCTCCGCACCACGGCAACTGCGCTGCCTAGCAGCTTTACAACACCTTAAATACACTTTCTCCCGCCGGGAGTCCGGGAGAATACAGGACAGCCTACAACCATTCATTCACAAAATACATAGTAACCAATCATACATCTGCAGTACATGGGAACCAATCAGAGTCCAGTGGGCAGCCCCTTCTTGAATTTCACGGCAGAGGCGGGCCAGGCGATGACATAGGCACTGGCGGGAAAAACACAAAAGAGTCCTTTGGGTGCTTGGGGTCAGGAAACGAAACTTAACGACGATGGCACCCTTATCTGCCTGCTGGTGGGATTAAGCGGATGGAGGCGCTTCTTCCGGGGTCCCTTTTGTCAACGTCCATTCTGGGTTTTACAAATGAAAGGGACATGCCCAGGTGGAGCAGGAGTGGATTCCTGCCTTGAGCCAAGGAGGTTCCATGCAGACGCAAATACAAAAGATAGCTATAATTCCTACTTTCTACCTAATACAGTTTGTTCCTGCCTAACTGATACAGCAATAAAACATAGTTCCATCTTTATTTAAAAACAGGATCAGAAATGGAATAAAATCACTTCTGACTCTGCTATCAGTGGGGTGGGGGTGCAAAAACAAGACCTTTACCGTGGCAGGCTGCCGGCCCGGCACCAGCTGCTGCCGACCTCCCCACCTCTATCGGAGGCCGCGCCTGCTTGCGGCCTCCAATCGAGGTGGGGGGGCGGCAGCTTGATCACGTGGAGGGAGCAATTTTACACCCCCACATGATCCAATGGGTGGCGCCAGGGGACGTGGGTTACCCCCTGTCGCCGTGGGTGGTACGCCCGTGCAGTTCAACCTGCAAAGCTCCTGTTTTCTCCAGGGGCGCTGATTTCTGCAGTCTGGACATCAGATGTCGTTTCAGGAAGATCTACAAGCTCTAGATCTACAAGATCTACAAACAGCCTCCCTCCCAGAACCACGGCACGACCTCCCGCTCAAGAGGCAGCTGCATCATTCAAAGAGATGCTTTGAAATGTTCTTGGAAGCATAAGCATAAGCATTTTATTGTCATTGTGCACGCACAACGAAATTTACAGCAGCATTCCTCGATGCACACAATTTCAGACTCATACATCATCCTCACTTCCCCTTCCTCCACCCATCCCTACACAGCCCCAAATACATCAATATGAAGCAGCGGAGTTTAGCATAGCCACAGCTCTAGAGTAGAAGCTGTCTCTAAGCCTCTTTGTCCTAGTTCTGAGAGCCCTGTATCGTCTGCCAGATGGTAACAGTTTGAAAAGAGAGTGTGCTGGATGAGACGGGTCCCTCAGAATATTTTGGGCTTTATTACGCCGCTGAGAGCTTTACAGGGAATAACAGCGTGGTGTAGTGTTTAAGAGCAGGCGGACTCTAATCTGGAGAGCCGGGTTTGATTCCCCACCCCTCCCCATAAGCAGCTGACTCTTATCTGGAGGATTGGATGTCCCCCTCCTACACATGAAGCCTATTTGGTGACCTCTCTGAACTCTCTCTGAGACCCACCTGCATCACAAGGTGCCTGTTGTGGAGAGAAGAAGCAAAGGTGTTTTGTAAGCCCTTTGAGTCTCTTTACAGGAGAGAAAGGGGGGTATAAATGCAAACTCTTCCTGATGTGGAGCTATAATAGAACCCCCCATCTCCACCAGAGGCTGATGAGAAGGAACCCCAACAAGAACTGTTTAGGAAAACTTAAGTTTTTAATTATTTCTCACTTTGCACATGCGGGTCTCTCATGACACGTCAGATACTGCATGCTATTGCAGGGCAACTGTCAACTACTACATACCACTGCATGTCAAAACACTAGCGCGGGCTGCGTGTCAATAGCTGGATTCTCTTCTGCTGACAAGTCACCCAGACAATTTACAGCTCTGATTTGGACCTGGCTTTCTCGGCTAGCCACAGAAAGGTTGCCCAGTTGAGCAAAAGCAAAGAGCAGGGAATTAAATGTTATGCAAGGGGATCCGATTCTCCAGGCAGGTGTGTGAGTCAGCTGCCGTTGAAGGACGGAGCCCTGCCGTCAGTCGAAAGACACTTAATACAAATCATCCGGCATTTGCTAGCGTTTGGAAGAGAATAATTAGACATAAGGTTGCTAAGCGATCTTCCAAATCAGGTAGGGTTTTCATTGGTCTGGAGGGCGACAGGAGGAGGAGGAGAAGAAACAGGAAAGATGCCCAAAGTATTTTGGAGTCCAAATAGCACCACCTGTGATAAAGTGGTTAGAGCGTCAGATTAGAACTAGGAGTAATGGGCTCAAGTTGAAGGAAAAGAGATTACACCTAAACATCAGGAAAAACTTCCTGACAGTCAGGGCTGTTCGACAGTGGAATGCACTACCTTGGAGAATGGTGGAGTCTCCTTCTTTGGAGGTTTTTAAAGAGAGGCTGGATGGCCACCTGTCAGGAGTGCTTTGATTATGTGTTCCTGCATGGCAGGGGGTTGGACTGGATGGCCCTTGGGGGTCTCTTCCAACTATACAAAGCACATATGAAATCAATTCAGATTAAAAACATTTAAAACAACAATAATAAATACTAAAAGGAACTTTATCTGTAACAGATGGTGATAAAAATCCACCCCCCAACAGAGTCCACTGGAGGCCTAGATTGTATGGGGTTTTGATCAACACGGCTGGCCAAATGCCTAGCGGAGCATGTCCGTTTTACAGGCCCTGTGGAACGCTTGTAGGATCCTAGGGAGCCTGTTCCACCAGAGCGGGGACAGGGCCGTAAAAGCCCTGGCCCTCGTAGTGGCCAGCGGGATATGTTTTGGGCCGGGGACTTCCAGTAAGTTCTCCTCCGACGATTGGAGAGACCTAGCAGGGCAATATGGGGAGACACGGTCCCTCAGGTATGTAGGTCCGAGGCCTCTAATGGCCTTAAAGGTCAAAACCAACACTTTGAACATGACCAGGTGCTCAGGAGCAGCAGCAGCAGCAGGCCATTGCTTTCACCTCCTGCATGTGAGCTCCCAAAGGCACCTGGTGGGCCACTGCGAGTAGCAGAATGCTGGACTAGATGGACTCTGGTCTGATCCAGCAGGCTAGTTCTTATGTTCTTATGTTCTTATGACCCGGCGGAACTCGATGGGCAGCCAATGGAGGTGGTGCAGGACCGGTGTTATCCGGTCCCGGCTCGACATCCTGGTAAGGATATATTGTAATTAGTTGTGCAACTGATATGAGTTTACTGAAAAGTCTAGTTTTGAAAATTACGTGGAAAAAGCTTGTCTTGTTAAGGGCTCTCCTCTGTTATTAATTGTTGCCGTCCCTAGCTAAGCAATGCGTCTTTGTTATTCTTCCGGGCTCATGTTGGGTTCGTCCGAGACAGGGTTGGCCTCCAGGGAAAGTTGCCTCCCCCCCCCCCCCATAAGTCATATTTATTGTTTCATTGTGCAGTCTCGCTGCAGCAATCCAATTTTATCTGTTTCAACACAGTATAAATAATTATGGATAGTCCTTAATTTGTAAATATAGTGCTTTTGGTAGAGTATAAGAAACCAAGTAGAGCCCAGCCGGATCTAAGCAAAGGATCTATCTATTCCACCACCTTGTTTCTATTAGGGACTAGCTTGATACCACCAGGAAACCTAAAAGGAGAACAGGGAGGAATGTGACTTCCCTTGGTCGTTGTCTGGTAATCTAAGGTATACTGCCTCTGAAGATGGAAGTTTCCTCATGGCTGTTATCATAGCCAAAAGAAAGAGGAGGAGGAGGAGGAGGAGGAGGAGGAGGAGGAGGAGGAGGAGGAGGAGGAGGAGGAGGAGGAGAAAAAGAGTAGTAGTAGTAGTTTGGATTTATACTCCACTTTTCTCATCTGTAAGGAATTTCAAGGCGGCAACTGGAATACTTCAAGCCTTTATCATCAGAGCAACAGAGCAGCATACTATGTGGATATTCAAATGTTTTGATGGAGGACAAGCATTCCTTTCATGTCAGTTGATTTAATTACTGGAAGTCTGCTTGATGCTTACAACTGAATTGCAAGGATTTCACGGAAGGGATATTATTTGTAGAGAAATTCATTATTTTGTGTATATTTTGGGATCCTTTTTCTGTCTGTTAATGTTGTCCATGTATTGCATTCTTTTCCATTGTTGATAGTTGGGCAATTGGATATAGTGCTTTTAATCGTTTCCATTAAAGGTTATGGTTTTATTGCTGTTCTTTTGAGCCAGGAAGAGTAATTTTTCTTCTTCTGCTAGCCCAAGGTCACCCACAAGCTTCATGTATACGAGCAGAGCAACCAACCCGGTTCTCCGGATAACAGCCCACCTCTCTTAACCACTACGCCACGCCGGCTCCTTCCTATGTTTGGAGTTCTTTGGGGTTATTCATCCATGAGGGAAAGGGGCTTTTCACATGTTCAGAATAATTTCTGCTGAATTCACATGCTCCCAGGTAGACCACAAAACAGGTTCTATGATGCAGCCAGAGGGATTACTTCAGTCATTTACTTCATTTAAACCTCACTTTCTCCCCAAAGTGGCTTATGTTGCTCTCCTCTCCTCCATTTTATCCCGACGACTATCCTGCGAGGTTGTTTATGCTGGAGTGTGCGACGGGCCCAAGGTCACCCAGCAGTCTTACATCGCAGCCGGGATGCAAACCTGAATAGTCGAACACTCTGACCATCACCCCTTGAGAACGATACACCCTCCCCAGATCTTTACAACGAAGGCGTGTGATATAACGCAAGAAAGCCACGTGGAGCTAAGAAAGTATTCGCCGTACGAACGGTTGCTATGGGAACTACTGTTTGGAAGCCTGTAAGAGGGAAACAAGCCAATCTAGTGGAATCTGGAAAAGGCAAGTTTCTCTCTTTACCGTCATGACCGCACACACGGCAGCTGTGCCTTTAAAAAAACACCCTGCACAATTTCACCATGAAGAAGGGTGGTTTTCATGGGTCCACTGGAAGGGAAGGAAAGGCAAATGGGTAGGATTCCTCTCTCTACCTTGGACAGCTCTTGGTGAGTCATGATTTCCCCATCAGGGTGAGATTCACACTCAATTTGCAGGCTCCCTTTCAAACAATAGAGATAGTGACTATTGGTATGCGGGAAGTCCCAGATTCAATCCCTGCTATTGTGCTGCAGACAAGCAGGGTGTGGAATGTTGCCAAGGTGTGGTCCGGTCCAGTCTCACTGGACAGAACAGGCAGCAGACAAGAGCGTAGTCAGAAGACAGTCCAATGGGTCAAGGCAGGCGAAGGCATAGTCATGGGTCAGTCCAACAGGTCACAGCACAGGAGATCAGGCAAACAGGCTGGAGATCAGCAGTAGACCGGGTACACAGAAGCAACAGGAAACACACTTGTTGCACCCAGGCAGAAGCAAGCTCACAGCAAGGCTTATATAGAGAGCCTTGTCCAAGGGGCTGGGATTCTGCAAGGAGTTAATTCTCATCAGATGCAGACACTCTAATCTCCCATATACCTTGCTGCCAAACAAGCACTTCTTCTGTGCTTCTGCAGTAGCTGCCTCTGCTTCTGCCTCCTGTGCCCAGCTGGCTCATCATTGGGTTCCCTAGAAAGATCTGCAGGCTCCTCTACCTGCACAGCATCAGGTAGGGAAGGGCTGGGCATTGGCTCTGCTGCCTGGTCTTCCTCAGAAGCAGCATTCTCTGGCTGCATTGTGTTGTCAGGTTCTGCCTCAGAGTCCTCTGTGTCCTGGTAAGTACCCAGGGGTTGGCTCGTGACAGGTATCTCCAGTTAAAAGAATCAGGTAGCAGGTGATGTGAAAGACCCTAGAGAACGGCTGCCAGTCTGAGTAGGCAATACCAGTCTTGATGGACCACATAAGGCCACTTCACATGTTCATGGTATCTTGGCAGACCTGTCAACTCTCCTGGAATAATGACGAGAAGAAGAGTTTGGATTTCCTCAACCATAAGGAGCCTCAAGGCGGTGTACAAACTCCTTTCCCTTCCTGTTCCCACAACAGACACCTGGAGGGATAGGTGGGCCTGAGAGAGTTCCAAGAGAACTGTGACTAGCCCAAGGTCACCCAGCAGGCTTCATTTGTACGAGCAGGGCAACAAATCCAGTTCATCAGGTCAGAGTCTGCTGCTCATGTGGAGGAGCGGGGAATTGAACCTGGTTCTCCAGATTAGAGTCCACCTGCTGTTAACCGCTACACCACACTGGCTCAGGTGATGTTGAAGACTCCTGCCCATGTAACCTCAGCTTGTGGGTTCTGTGGGGCAGAACGTGGAATGAGTTTGCAACAACAAATTTTTAAAAACAAAATGGTTTACTTTCTTAACATATAACATCAACATTTTACATCACACTTCAAGGTCCTGTTCAGGTTGCATTTTCAAGTCCTTATAATTACAGTCTACTGATACTGCCAAGTCCAATTCTTCTTTGCAAGTGGGTTGGCTCCTGAAGACTCCAAGGGCTTGATGAACAGGATTCAATGTGATGAAGGTTTCCAGGAGAACTCTCACCCATCACAACCACAAAAAGAAACCCTGAAACAATAAACTCCAACATTTACAACATAGCAAAAACAAACTACCACCTTCCCAGTAGTTCCCAACAACATTGCAGTTACCTTAACAAGGTGTTAAGGGCTTATTATACAAATCAAGGTCCGAGTCTGGTAGCCTTGTCTCCTCCAAACTACATGAGCTCTGCAGCCTCTTGCTGCTTTGAGTCTCCACCCCTTACTGGGTCAACCCATTCTGAGTATAGGGGTTACACCCACATGAGACCTGGAAAGGAGTTGTCAGTCACGGCAGAGAAGACTGACCATGGTAGACCAATTTGTCTGAATGTGTAGAAGGCAACTTCCTGGGCCCATGAGTCTTCCTCCCAACAACATATCCTGCTCAAAAGGATAGATGTTCACCCCCATTTGTTTTGCCTTCTGCAAAGCCTGCCTTTTTCACTGGGCCCCCTGTGTCATCGCACCTTTTGCATGGCTCTCCCGTCTTGCCGTTCCGCTGCTTTACTATCACCGTTTCTATGGTATTTTACTTCCCCCCACTCTGAGCAACCTTGGACAATTTCTTTGAAGGCAGCCAGTAAATATTTCGATTTATAAATACGAAATGAAATAAATAGTGGAAATGTCCAATGTGTACTTAAAGCTGGGACCTCTGACATTTATTTATTTGTTTCCAGTTTGTTTCAGTTTATTCCAGTTTATTTGTTTCCAGACAAACGTCCTGACCGTCAGGGCTGTTGGACAGTGGAGTGAACTGCCTCCGAGGGTGGTGGAGTCTCCTCCTTTGGAGGTTTTTAAAGAGAGGCTGGATGGCCGTCTGACAGGAGTGCTTTGATTGTGTGTTCCTGCATGGCAGGGGGTTGGACTTGATGGCCCCTGGGGTCTCTTCCAACTCTTATGATGCTATGATTCTATATCCCCTTTTTCTTTTGAGTTTGGGTGGACGGTGGATAGTCCTGGAAAACAATCTGCTTGCAGAGGTGTAAACACCTGCTTTTGAGAGGTAGCAAATCTCTGAATGCCAGTGCCTGGATGCAACATTGGAGGAAGGTCTCAGCCTCTATATCATGTTGCTGGCCCTCCAGAGTAGCTGGTTGGCCACTGGGTGAGACAGGATGGTGGACTAGATGGACCCTCACTGGTCTGATCCAACATGGGTCTCCTGGTGCTCTTAGAGGAGAAGGCCTTGCCCTCTATGCCGTGTTGTTTGGGCGTCTTAGTTGATAGTTCCATGGGAATGTCAACTCAATGCGTGGCAGCTGTGAAAAAGGCAAACTCTATGCTGGGGATAATTAGGAAAGGAATTGAGAGTAAAACTGCAAAGATTGTCATGCCCTTATATAAAGCAGTGGTGCGACTGCACTTGGAGTACTGTGTTCAGTTCTGGTCACCACATCTCAAAAAGGATATTGAAGAGATAGAAAAAGTGCAGAGAAGGGCAACGAGGATGATTGAGGGACTGGAGCACCTTCCCTATGAGGAGAGGCTGCAGCGCTTTGGGATTCTTTTAGTTTGGAGAGGAAGACGTCTGAGGGGGGGATATGATTGAAGTCTATAAAATTATGCATGGGGTAGAAAATGTTGACAGAGAGAAATTTTTCTCTCTTTCTCACAATACTAGAACCAGGGGGCATCCATTGAAAATGCTGGGGGGAAGAATTAGGACTAATCAAAGGAAACACTTGTTCACGCAACGTGTGATTGGTGTTTGGAATATGCTGCCACAGGAGGTGGTGATGGCCACTCACCTGGATAGCTTTAAAAGGGGCTTGGACAGATTTATGGAGAAGTCGATCTCTGGCTACCAATCTTGATCCTCTTTGATCTGAGATTTCAAATGCCTTAACAGTCCAGGTGCTCGGGAGCAACAGCCGCAGAAGGCCCTTGCTTTCACATCCTGCATGTGAGCTCCCAATGGCACATGGTGGGCCACTGCGAGTAGCAGAGAGCTGGACTAGATGGACTCTGGTCTGATCCAGCTGGCATGTTCTTATGTTGTTGGCGCTCCAGAGAAACTGGCTGGCCACCATGTGAGATGGGATGCTGGACCAGATAGACCACTGATCTAATGCAGAAGGGCTCTTCTTACATTGCTACATGTTTATCGAAGGAAGGCCTCAGCCTCTATGCCCTGTTGTTGGATCTCCAGAGGAATGGGTTGGCCACTTGTGAGACAGGCTGCTGGACTAGATGGACCACTGGTCTGACTCAGTGAACATTTTTATTTTATTTTCTTATAAATCCACTCCAGGAAGCAACAACCCAAGGAGGCCTTGGTCTCTTTACCCTATTTATTTGAGTAGGTGCTGGTCTAGAACAGGAGTCTGCAACCTGCGGCTCTCCAGATGTTCATGGACTACAATTCCCATCAGCCCCTGCCAGCATGGGCAATTGGCCATGCTGGCAGGGGCTGATGGGAATTGTAGTCTATGAACATCTGGAGAGCCGCAGGTTGTAGACCCCTGGTCTAGAAGGATCACTGGTCTAAATCAGCAGAGCATTTTTGCATGTTCTCTGACTCCCAGTGCTAGGAGAGATTCCTTTTCAACATACCGATTTTAATGAGTAGTGATCCGAAATTATTCTATATATGCTAATAAAGGCTTCTGTATCAGTTACAGCAGTGATGGCGAACCTATGGCACGAGTGCCAGAGGTGGCACTTCGAACTCCTCTCATGGTGAACTGGCATCGCTGCAGAGTTCATCATCGGCTAGCGAGCCTGGTGCCTGTGCTCCGGGTGGCTGCTGCCTAAGGCGGGGGGGGGGGGGGGGGGGGCAGAGGAGTCTAGAGATGCTAGAGGAGGCACAGAAGCGCGTGTGCATGGGACTTGCTGGGAGGCTAGAGCAGAGCTGGCCCTGCTTGAGTGGAGTGGGGCGGAGGAAGAGGGAGCCAACCGGTTTTTTCTAAACTAAAACCTCAGCATTCAGGTTAAATTGCCAGGTTGGCACTTTGCGATAAATAAGTGTGGTTTGGGTTGCAATTTGGGCACTCGGTCTCAAAAAGGTCCGCCATCACTGAGTTACAGCAATACTTGTGCCGCCTGTTTGTTACTCTGAGGCAGTAAGCCAATTTCGTTTGAACCCGAGTCTGGTTATTGGGGGGAGGTTGGTGGCCATAACACTCAGGTGGCGGCGGTCTCTTGCTCTTTGGAGGTTTTTAAAGCAGAGGCTAGATGACCACCTGGTAGCCAGGGTCATTCTGTAAACTTGGGCAGATCATGAGAGGGAGAGACAGGAAGGGAAAGGGCTCAGCTATATATATGTGCCCTTGGCAATGCCAATCGCCACTTTGGGGTTAGGAATGAATTTTCCTCTGGGCCAGATTGCTCTGGGATCCTTGAGATTTTTTTTGGTCTTCCTCTGGGCATAGAGCAGGGGTCACCAAGGAGTTGGTTGGGAACAGGTAGCTCTGAATTTCCTGTGTTGTGTACGGGGCTGGACTAGATGGCCCTTGAGGTTCTTTCCAGCTATATGTTTCTAGGCATTGGCAGACCAGTACATCCATGCAGGGTTACAATTTCTCAGGGTGAGAATCTGAGTTTGAAGAAGCATTGCGGGCAGAAGAGAGAGCAGGGGGAGAAAAACTTTCCATGCATTTTCTAGATTAAAACAGGTTCCGTTTATTGCAAAAATAAACACAGCTTTACCATAATCCCAAGCAGTTCTGTTTTTACAAAGAGAGAAATATTTACATAAAAAACTCATCACTCCCCTCATCACAATTATATTCAAATTGTCCATTAAGCAAACTCGAGAGCGACAATTCTGTATAACAAAGCAATTCAAGGGGCTGATTTTATACACTTCAAAAAAAATCTTCCCTTAAATTTCAACATAAAAATCCTCCCCCCACCCCATCTCCCAAGTTGCTTTAAAGTGCTGTGAAAAAAAGACAGCGGTTACTGTTCTTCAAAAAGCGTAACCTTTGCAAAACCATCTCCGTGTTTTATGAAATGTAGGCAGCTCTGGGCTTCTTTGTAAAGAAAGCCGACTAAAAACTTTTGGGGAAAGTCGGAAGCGGCTCCAGCAGAGCGCCTTTGGTGGGAACTGTCCACCCCTTGCGGTGCTGAAATGTAGTCCAAAAGGCTGCGGAGCTGAACGTAAATCAGAACTGAGCGGTTGAACTGCTTTCCGCAACGTGTCAGGCTCCGGCCTGGTGTGTATCCTCAGCAATACATTGTGCGAGAACCTACAATGGTTTTACATTGCTGCAAAATCCCACCGGATCCTTCCCCATCTTCTGTTCCTCCTGCTTCGACAATCCTTCTCAGTTCTCCTCAAAGTGAACCAGCCGCCAAAATCCACCGTTTCCCCACTCGGAAGAACCTTTCGGAGGTGGCTTCTCCACCCTGAGTTAGCCCCATAAAGTGCCCCAAAGCCCTTCTGAAAACGAGTCTGTCGCTAATGGCGACCTCAGAGGGTCCCGAACGACAGCCCCATGGCGTAGAAGCCGAGACTTTTCAGTTTTTCCTCCGTCCTGGCTTTCTGCTTCAGGTGCACCTTGCCGTGCCTCTTCTTCTCATCGCTCCGGGCGAACCGCCGGCCGCAGTCGTCGCAGGAGAACGGCTTCTCCCCCGTGTGGGTCCGGATGTGGGTGGTCAGGTGGTCGCTGCGGCTGAAGTTCCGCAGGCAGATGCGGCACTGGAAGGGCTTGTGGCCCGGCCCGATGTGAATCGCGGAGAGTGCTGCGGTTCTTTCTGTCGGGCCGGCTAAGCTCGGATGCAGATGCTCGACGGGCAGGTAAAGGCCTTCTCGTGGGGCCTGGAGCAGCAGCGTTTGGAGGGACATTTCCCTCGACGCGGTTTCTTCTTCAGCTCCGCTTGGATGCCGAAGTTGCCGGGCCCCAAAGCTCCGGCCAAGGGGACGGCAGAAAGGGCGAGGCTAAAGTCCGTCAGGGAGACCAGCGATGTGGAATCACCGGCCTGCAGTCTTGGCTCGTTGGGGTTCCCCAAGTTTGCTAGGACCTCTGGCTGAGATAAGGAAGATTCAAATTCCTGGATGAGCTGTGGGAGCAGGTTGGGCATCTTGGTCTCTGCAAAGTCACCGGGGAGTTGACCGCGGCTGGGGTAGGTTTCCGACTGGCAGCCAAAATCTAGTCCGTGTCCAAAAGACCCCACCTGCCCAGATAGGTTGTCCAGTTCTGCCTGGCAGCTGATGGAGAGGGCGTTTTCTGTTTTGGTGCCCAGCTGCATCGCTTGACCTGTCTCTAGGCCATGAAAAGTCTCGGCAGAAGGGTACTCCGTGGGCAAATAACTCTGAGGCGGATGGAGAGGCTCCCAATGGGAGCAGGGAGCTTTGAATTTGTCCAGAGACGGAGAGAGGAGAGAGAGCTTGATGTCCTGCTTACTGTCCAACAGTTTGTTATTGAACAGACACTGGGACACCTCGCCCACGTGAGGGGACGTTTGGACCGGCTGGATGCTGTCAGGGCTGGAGAAGTTGGGATAGTCTTGATCCGCTAAAGATGGCTGGACTGAGATATTCAGCTCCGGTTGGCAGGCGGAATAAGGGTCCTGTTGATTCTGAAGGGCCTTCGGGACGCTGTAGGCGGCATCCGTTTGTTGTCTCTGGGGGCCTTCGGGGAACGGGGAAAGGCCAAGGATCCCCGACATCAGGTTGAAGAGGGATTCTTGGTTCGGGCACTGCTCAGTCTTGATGAAGAAGCTGCCCGTGTAACTGAGAGGCGGGGAGGGCTGCCCGGCAAAGGAGTAGTAGCCACCAATGTCAGGATTCATGGTAGCTCCCATGAAGTCACCTGGGGAACCAAAAGAGAAGGTTGCAACTATGAGAAACACCATGGGGTAGAAACAACTCAATGCATTAGGGGTCGGGCAATTGTGCCCATACCCGTTGGAACGGGCACTAGAAAAACATCATTAGAAGACCATCCAACATTCAACTTGGGTTTTTTGGCTCTAGATGGGTTTCCCACCCTAAGCTGTGAGCTCGAGGAGGGTTCTGACGCAAACATATATATGAAACATTGTCGAATTCTATCCTCACACCAGGTCTGTGGTTATGCTCCAGGCTATGTTTGAGCCCATGGAGATGGAAAACAAAAGGAAAAGAGTGTTTCAGAGCATGTGCAGAGACAGCCCTCTTGCTGCTAAGTGGCCACAATGAGCCCTCTCCCAGACTTGAAAGAAAAAAGCTTTTGAGTCAGAAGTTGGAAGCTCTAGGCCAGGTGTCTGCAACCAGTAGCTCTCCAGATGTTCATGGACTACAATTCCCATCAGCCCCTGACCATGCTGACAGGGGCTGATGGGAATTCACAGTCCATGAGGCGCCTGGAAAAGCCACAGGTTGCAGACCCCTGCTCTAGGCAGCCACGCCACTTCTTATAAAATTAATTCTTGGTAAGACTGAACGAACACAGGCTAGCTCAGTCTCTTCGGATCTCAGAAGAAGAGTCTGGATTTATACCCTCTCCACTTTTTCTCCTGTAAGGAGACTGAAAGGGGATTACAAACCCCTTTCCCTTCCTCTCCCCACAACAGACCTCTTGTGAGATAGGTGAGGCTGAGAGAGTTCTGAGAGAACTGTGATTAGGCCGAGGGCAACCCAGCATGCTTCATGTGGAGGAGTGGGGAATCAAATCCAGTTCTCCAGATGAGAGTCCACCTGCTCTTAACCACTACACCACGCTGAGTATTTAAATGGAAGACCACCAAGCAACTGGCTGTTGTGGGTTTCCTGGGCTGTGGGGCTGTGGATTGGCAGTTTGTGCTCCTAACATTTCATCTGCATCTATGGTTGGTATCTTGAGAAGCAAGTCACACTGAGGTGCGTTTCAATCCCTGGCGCAAACTACCCGGCCATGGCCACACACCCTGAGAAACCCACAATAGCCCACTGATTCTGTCTGCAAATGTCTTTGACGATACACCGAGAAGCAAGTTCAGCATGGAGGCGGGCCGTGGCAAACCACCTCTGGACAGCTCTTGCCTTGAAAAGCCTACAGTAAGGTAGCCAACTTATGGTGCTCCAGCTCCAGATGTTCATGGACTACAATTCCAGTCAGCCAATTGGCCATGCTGACAGGGACTGATGGGGATTGTAGTCCACGAACATCTGGAGCACCATAGGTTTGGCACCCCTGGCTACAGGGTCCCCAAAAGTCAGTTGGGACCTGATGGTACTTTCCAGGAAGACTGAAAGGATGGAAGATGAGCAAGTTTTTGAATCGTCGTCTCCCGGATCTTAGCATGACTCCTGATCAGGCGAATCCCATTTTGCAAGGCATGAACTTCCAAGAGTTCAGCACTCAGACCGTGGGGTCCCAGCGCTCAGCTGGGAGACAACCATCCTGGGAAAACCATTCTCTCGCAGTCCCCTTGCCCCGCTGTGAAACAGGCGGCAGGTTGTCCCGCTCCATGGAGAATGGACCCACCAAGCAAAGAAAGAGGTCACAATCCGACCACTGGAGATCACATTCACCCCCATTTCGGCCAAATGAACGGCAGCTTTCCTCTGTTTCTGCATTTGAAGGAGCCACCCATGCTATCTGGACCAGAGCTTCTTGGGAAGTTCTGGAGAACTTGCATGAAGGCCACTTGGGCTGTATCTGAGTGAGCTGGATGTCTGAGCCAGGGCTGGACTACATGGTCTCTTGGGAGTTCTTCTGGAGTGAGTTCAAATCCTCCTTGGGGTTTCCCCCCCCCAGCTCCACCATTTGTTCGGTTTCCTGCCTGTTTGCTGCGGCAGAACCTATCTTTCGAAAAAAAAAAACCCCTTTAAAAACAGCTGCCATATTAGTAGAACAGATCCGGTCTTTCTGGGAAACTGTGACATTTCAATCTATTGTTGAAGGCTTTCAGGGCTGGAATCACTGGAGTGTGGTGGGGTTTCCAGGCTGGACGGCTGTGTTCTAGTAGCAGGAGAAAATGCTGCTAGAACCGTGAGTAGCTTGAACTGCTTGGCACTCCAGATAAAGTTCACGGGCTACATACTTCCCATCAGCCCCTCGCCAGCATGGCCAATTGGCAGGGGCTGATGGGAATTGTAGTCCACAACATCTGGAGTGCCAAAGGTTCACCACCACTGTACTAGAACACTGTACTAGAGCCTGGAAACCCCACAAACACCTCTGTGACATTTCAGGTAGCAACGACAACTCACAATTTACCTCCCAGTGCCCTGTTAAATGCCAGTCAATAGCATTGTGCCCAGCAGATTATGTAATTGGGGGGGGGGTGTCGGGGGTGTCAGGGGGATGCCGAGAGTCGCTCTGCTTACCTGGAAGAAAATCAGAGGTTTCCTGCCTCGGCTGCTCGGTCAAAACTTGGCCCACCTGCCCGGCTCCTGAGATCTGGGCATCTGCGGCTTTGAGTGGGTCCTGGTGGGAGAAATCCATCAGGTTCAACATGTCCAAACGGAGGAGGGGACCAGGATTGGGGGGGAGGCAAGGCGGGATGCCAGAGGACGCCCCCGATGGCTCAGAGAGGGTCCCCCCCAAGCAGAGCCAGGAGGGCTGCGCGCAGGTTCCCCTCCGGGGGGGCGGCTGCCGACTGAGCGGGCAAGTGCGTCTCTCCTGGGGGCCCCGGGGGTCGCTTGGCCCGGCCGGCAGCTGCGGGTTCTCCTGCCCGTGTCTGTAAGCCAAGAGCCCAGCCGCGGCCGCCCCGCTTTTTATATCTGCCTCGCATCTTCCGCCGCATCCCGGCGCTTCCATTTCTGGAGTTCCCCAGCGAGACGGCGGGTGACGTAAATGCCCATATATGGACTCAGGATGCGGGCCAGGGAGACCCAATAAGGAAATCTCTCCTCGTGACGTTTTCGCATCCTTCTCTCTCTCTCTCCCTCTCCCCACCTCCCCTTTTGGTTTTTGGCACCTTCCCCCACCCCTCCCCTAGGAAGCATACAGGATGGATGAGTGCAAAAACCCCCCCCACCCAATGAGGGGTAGTTGCAAACAGGTTAGGGAGAGCCCAAAACGCTTACATGGGGAGGGGGTTGCCGACCCCCACCCTTGCTGGAATAAATCTGTAGGAGACGAGCTGTGCTTTTTTGGGCGCAACCGCCAGGGGGTGCTGGCCGCCAGGTGAGGTCAGAGGCAAAGGGCTCAGCCTTCCTCCCCAGAGGCAACATTTCTGGGTTATTGGGTCAGGGAAAGTGGTGTGTGGAGAGGAGCAAGAGAAACAAGAGAAGACCAGGGAAGGTGCCTTATGCTGAATCAGGCCCTGGGGCCATCAGCCAAGATTGCCTACTCAGGCTGGCAGCTGCTCTCCAGGATATTTCAGGTACTTACTGCCATATCATGTACCTGGGAATGGGGAAGAATAAGAAGATGATGGGGAGGAAGAAGAAGATGAAGATGAAGGGGAAGAAGAAGAAGATGATGATGATGGGGAAGAAGAAGAAGATGATGATGGGGAAGAAGAAGAAGGTGATGATGGGGAGAAGAAGAAGATGATGGGGAAGAAGGAGAAGATGATGGGGAAGAAGGAGAAGATGAGGAGGAGGAGGAGTTTGGATTTATATCCCCCCTTTCTCTCCTGCAGGAGACTCAGGGCGACAGGCTCTCCTTCCTTCCCCCTCAAAACAAACACCCTGTGAGGGTAGGTGGAGATGAGAGGCTCTGAGAAGCTGTGACTAGCCAGATCACCCAGCTGGCGTGTGTGGGAGTGTACAGGCTAATCTGAATTCCCAGATCAGCCTCCACAGCTCAGGCGGCAGAGCTGGGAATCAAACCCGGTTCCTCCAGATTAGATACACGAGCTCTTAACCTCCTACGCCACTGCTGCTCCTGCTAGTTCTGCTCCTGCTAGAAAAGGAAGAGGTTGGATTTATATTCTCCTTCCTCTCCATTAAGGAGACTCAAGGTGGCTTACAAGCTCCTTTCCCTTCCTCTCCCCACAACAGACACCTGGGGAGGTAGTAAGGAGTGGGAAAAGAGTTCGAGAAAGGAGCAAGTGACTGGGCCAAGGTCACCCAGCAGGCTTCATGTGAAGGAGTCAGAAAAAACTTGGTCCTCCAGATTAGAGTCTACCATTGTTAGCCACTACACCACGCTGCCTCTCCCAAGATGGAACCTGGACTTTCTGCATGCCAATCAACTGCTCTGTTACTGAGCCACAGCCCTGTGCCCAAGAAGAAGAAGAAGAAGAAGAAGAAGAAGAAGAAGAAGAAGAAGAAGAAGAAGAAGAAGAAGAAGAAGAAGAAGAAGAAGAAGAAGAAGAAGAAGAAGAAGAAGAAGAAGAAGGAGGAGGGGTAGAAGAAGAAGATGAAGAGAAGAGAAGAAGAAGGAAAGAAGAAGAAGAAGAAGAAGAAGAAGAAGAGAGAGAAGAAGAAGAAGAAGAAGAAGAGAAGAGAAGAGAAGAAGAAGAAGAAGAAGAAGAAGAAGAAGAAGAAGAAGAAGAAGAAGAAGAAGAAGAAGAAGAGTAGTTTGGATTTATACCCCACCTTTCTGTCCTGTAAGGAGACTCAAAGGGGCCTGCAAGCAACTTTCCCTTCCTCTCCCCACAACACCTACCTTGTGAGGTGAGTGAGGTTGAGAGAGTCCCGAGAGAACTGTGACTAGCCCAAGGTCACCCAGCAAGAATGGAGGAGTGCGGAAACACATCTGGTTCACCAGATAAGCCTCTGCCACTCAGGTGGAGGAGTGGGGAATCAAACCCCGGTTCTCCAGATCAGAATCCACCTGCTCTTAACCATGCTGGCTCCCTTCTGTTGCCTCTGTGATGCTGCATGGGAACATGTATGTGCTGTACTTGCAGAACATGTTTGCAATGATGTGATGTGTGAGCAAGCCCCCATCGGTCAGCTTTGCTGTAAAGATTAACGTGTGATGTGGCAGGTATATGAACTGCAAACCCGTTTATGAACAAGCAGAGCAGCGGGGGCTCAGTGCTGCGTGGTTTAGTGAATAAGGGCAGGTGGATTCTAATCTGGAGAACTGGGTTTGAGTGGCGGAGGCTTATCTGGTGAACCAGATGTGGTTCCGCACTCCTACATTCCTGCTTGAAGACCTTGGGCCAGTTTTAGTTCTCTCAGAACTCTCTCAGCCCCACCTGCCTCACTAGGTGTCTGTTTTGGGGGGGGGGGAGGAAGGGAAAGGAGCTTGTGTGGAGAGAAAGGTGGGGTATAAATCCAAACTCTTCCTCCTCCTCCTCCAACCCTGGAGAGCGGCTGCAAGCCTGAGTAGCCAATACTGACTTCAATGGACTGAGGGTCTGATTCCTTAGAAGGCAACTCTGTGCATTCAAATGTGTTGAAGGCAAAGCCTCAAATTGTTCCTATGCTATGCTAAGACGTGGGCATGAAGGAGCTTTTTAGATATATAATCATTATTGCGGCTATGCATTATGTCGTGGCAAGTAATCATATATCTCTATGTTTGCAAGAAGTCAACACACACAAATAGAGCGGAAACTGCGTGGGCACAAATTGTGTTCAAGCCCATACTGTAGATATATGCTTGTATATGGTGCACCCTCACCTGCGTCTACTTTTTTTTTTTACAGAAGGGAAAGCACATTACTCACCTTGGATGAAGCGTGACGGAATGGGTTACTTAATCTCAGTTGGCCCTAGAGACCTCTTATCATTGCAACTGATCTCCAGGTGGCAGAGATCAATTCCCCTAGAGCAGTGGTGGCGAACCTTTGGCACTCCAGATGTTATGGACTACAATTCCCATCAGCCCCTGCCAGCATAGCCAATTGGCTATGCTGGCGGGAAACTAATGAGGAGCAATAGTCCACGCTCTAGATATAAGTCCTACTGATCACTGAAAATGGCTGCTGTGGGGTGGACTCTTTGTGTGTTATATCCCATTGAAGTTCTCCCTTTCCCAAACCAACACTCCCCTGGTTTCACTCTCTCCCCACAAGTCTCCAGGATTTTAAGGGTGTGCTTGCCCTGCCCTGAAGCCCTGCCGGGGCAACAAGGGAGAGGGTAGCACCTGCAGTTGCCAAGGGAACAGACTCCACCCTCTTGGGGGAGGGACTTCCTGTCTGGGAGGCAGGAAGATCCAACACAACATGTGCAACTTGCCTTCATAAATGGTTGGGAGCTGACCGATGTAGAAGCACCAGCTATTTGCTCCTAGGCCAGTGGTGGCGAACCTATGGCACTGGTGCCAAAGGTGGCACTCAGAGCCCTCTCTGTGGGCACGCGCACACAGAGTTCATCATGTGGGGGGCGGAAAATCACACCCCCCCCACACACACATCTAGACTGACCTGGGCGACTAAGTACAACGTTGCACACCGTGGTGAGCAGGAAGGACTTGGCTGGCGGGGCTGGTGCCTGTGCTCCGGGTGGCTGCTGCCTGGGGGTGGGGGTGCAGAGGAGGCAGAGATGCTAGAGAGGCACAGAGTGGTGCGTGCAGGACTTGCTGGAGGCTAGAGCAGGCTAGCCCCTGCTCGAGCGGGTGGGGCGGAGGAAGAAGGAGCCAACTGTATTTTTCTAAACTAAAACCTCAGCATTCAGGTTAAATTGCCGGGTTGGCACTTTGTGATACATAAGTGGGGTTTGGGTTGCAATTTGGGCACTCGGTCTCAAAAAGGTTCGCCATCACTGTCCTAGGCTTACGCAGAGAGAAGGAAGAACCCAGGGGTCTCACCCGCACTATCCCACCCACCCCTGAGCCCTCTCAACTTCCTCTCCACTGACCTGTGGCTACTAGATGAGTATCAGGGGACCCTGTTGCCCATATCCCACTAACAACGCAGTTCATACCAATGGGTAGCAGTGCGCATGCTGGCCCCATTCAGCTCTTGGACCTCGCAGCTTTCAACCCCTACAAGTCAGCAGCGTCCTGATACCTTCTGGTGACATCTGTGTGGCTATATCCCCCATGTGAATGCATCTGTAAAGAAAATGTATTTTTAATAGAAATTTGTTTATTAACTGAGCCTTGTTTATTAACTGAGCCTTGTTTATTAACTTAGGAGCAGCAGTGGCGTAGGAGGTTAAGAGCTTGTGTATCTAATCTGGAGGAACCGGGTTTGATTCCCAGCTCTGCCGCCTGAGCTGTGGAGGCTTATCTGGGGAATTCAGATTAGCCTGTGCACTCCCACACACGCCAGCTGGGTGACCTTGGGCTAGTCACAGCTTCTCAGAGCTCTCTCAGCCCCACCTACCTCACAGGGTGCTTGTTGTGAGGGGGGAAGGGCAAGGAGATTGTCAGCCCCTTTGAGTCTCCTGCAGGAGAGAAAGGGGGGATATCAATCCAAACTCCTCCTCCTCCTCCTCCTCCTCCTCCTCCTCCTCCTCTTCTTCTTCTTCTTCTTCTTCTTCTTCTTCTTCTTCTTCTTCTTCTTCTTCTTCTTCTTCTTCTTCTTCTTCTTCTTCTTCTTCTTCTTCTTCTTCTTCTAAGTGTAGCCATTTTGTTAAGGATTTTAGCAAAGTGAAATTTCTGTTTTGTCTCATTTCAGAAGGTGCAGCTTGAAGAGAATGGCACTTAACTCTCCGAGGTCACAAACGTTGTTAAGAGATAATTGGAACTGCATTCCTATCCTGGTTTGTAATAGGGGGCATCTGTGAGTAGTTTAGATAACAGCTGTATTAATTAGTAGAAATGATCTTATTGGGTTTAGTGTGTCACCTGACTAATAGCCTTACCTATAATGCTTTGCAGTATCCTACACATGATATAGCTTTTTCTTGGGCTTATTAGCATATGTTACGATTGGTATTTTCCTGCTTTTTCCTCGATATGGACTATTTGTTCCTGACTTTAGAGAATTATTCTGCTTGCTTCTATGAAACAAAGGCCACGCAGCTATGGACATCGCTGACGGGACGATCTTAGGACTATCGCTCTTCTTGCTGGCATTAGGTGCCTTTCAAATATTTTTCCGTCTATTTTGTGAATGGAGTTATCGATGCTACTGACTTTGCTTTCTTGTGAATTAAATCAAAAATATATTTTATTCATATTGAGTTGCCTGTGTAGTGTTTGGTTCAGAAGAAGAAGAGTTTGGATTTATATCCCCCCTTTTTCTCTCCTGCAAGGAGACTCAAAGGGGGTAACAAACTCCTTTCTCTCCCCCCCCACAACAAACACCCTGTGAGGTGGGTGGGGCTAAGAGAGCTCCATACAGCTGTGACTAGCCCAAGGTCACACAGTTGGTGTGTGTTGGAGTGGGCAAGCTAATCTAGTTCACCAGCTAAGCCTCCACAACTCAAGTGGCAGAGCGGGGAATCAAACCCGGTTCGTCCAGATTAGAGTGCACCTGCTCTTGACTGCTGCACCACTGCTGCTGTCAAGGGACTCACGCCTTAAAAGGCCCCGAGAAAGCGTCTCGGGTCTTTTTACAACATCCCTGGCAAACATGTTGTGCATTCACAGATGTGCCTTCGCTCATGCTTGCCCTTCCAGGGGCTGAGATACTGTCAGTTTCTGGGGGTAGACGAATCCGCTGTGCCTATCAGGATCTGGCCTTTATGAGGGGTCTTTTCCTTCGATGCAGTGGTGCAGTCCTGAACTGCCTTGGCAAAAGGCATCTTCCGTTTTACGTGAAGCTGTCAAGCTGGGCTTCTGTCTTCCCTCGCTGCCGCTCACCTGATGCTATTTTTGCCCTGCCTGCAGCCTCACAGTCTCACCGGGTTCTCAGCGCTCAAAAGGTGAAGGTTTTCTCTGCTTTTCACACCCTCCCGCATTCGGGTTTTTTAATTTTCTTTTGCATTGTGTGCTTCCAGAAGCTTGATGCGTTGCAATCTGAAGATTATCTGACAAAGCAGAATTATGAGCAAGACCTGGCAGCCCATTCCTCAATATATTGATGGTGGGAACTTTATCTCAGCATGGTGTAGTGCAGTGGTGGCGAACCTATGGCACTCCAGATGTTCATGGACTACAATTCCCGTCAGCCTCTGCCGCAGGGGCTGATGAGAATTGTAGTCCGTGAACATCTGGAGTGCCATAGGTTCGCCACCATGGGTGTAGTGGTTAAGGGCAGGTGCACTTTAATCTGGAGAACCGGGTTTGATTCCCTGCTCTGCCACTTGAGCTGTGGAGGCTTATCTGGTGAACCAGATTAGCTAGTGCGCTCCAGCTGGGTGACCTTGGGCTAGTCACAGTTCTTTAGAGCTCTCTCAGCCCCACCCACCTCACAGGGTGTTTGATGCGGGGTGGGGGAAGGGAAAGGAGATTGTAAGCTCCTTTGAGTCTCCTTGCAAGAGAGAAAGATGGGGTATAAATCCAAACTCCTCCTCTTCCTCCTCTTCTTTTTTCTTTTTCTTCAAGACAGTCATGCAGGGATGATGTTTTGCAGTTGAGATGCCACTGTAAAGAAGGCCATGTCCCTATTGGCCACTGAAGAACTGAGGCCCCTTCCGCACATGCAGAATAATGCACTTTCAGTCCACTTTCAATACACTATGTAGCTGGATTTTACTGTGTCCCCTTCCGCACATGCAGAATAATGCACTTTTAATCCCCTTTCAGTGCCTTTTGCAGCTGTGCAGAATGGCCAAATCCACTTGCAAACAATTGTGAAAGTGGAGGCAGGCAATGGCAAACCACCTCCGAATCTCTATGGCCCTGAAAACCCGACAGGGCTGCCATAAGTCAGCTGAGACTTGGCCGTGCTCTCCACCCATCAATCGGTTCTGACGTGGACACAGCGGTGCAGCTGTGTAAAATGATGCCCACCACTCACCCTGGGAACGACCCCTCACAGCTACTCCCTGTCCCCTCACAACGGTGCCCTACGTCAGTACTCCCCATGGAGTTCAGGGCAGGGGGGCAGTTGGAAACCGACCAGCAGGGCTTGCCCCAAACTCCACAAGGGATTTGGGAGTGGAGCCAGCCACACTTGCCTTGCCAGTGGCGTAGCGCCAAGGGGGCGGTGGGTGTGCGATGCACTGGGTGCATGCCGGTCCGGGGGCGTGGTGGGGGCATTCCAGGGTGTGGCAGGTGCGCAGGGTGCACGTGTGCCTCGGACACAGTTCCGCCTAGTGCCGGCCCTGTGCCTCGCCCACAAACTTTGCGTGGAGTTCAGGAGCAGTACACACCTGTTTGATACTGGCCTCAGCTCACCTGGGTCCAGCTTTGAACTGCAGGCTCCTCAAATGGGCCTGAACTGCTATGGAACTCCATGTGGGGCAAGGCCTGCTGGCGAGCATTCAACTGCGCCCTCCCCAAACTCCCCATGGGGAGTACAGGGCATAGTTGCGAGGTGTGATGGCCCTGCAATGCGTCCCCAAGAAATGGCGCCCGGGGCTCTACAGTGGTGGGATCCAAACATTTTAGTAACAGGTTCCCATGGTGGTGGGATTCAAACTGTGGCGTAGCGCCAATGGGGCTGGGTGGGGCACAACGGGGGCGTGGCCGGGCATTCCGGGGGTTGGGCATTCCTGGGTGGGGCTGTGGCAAGGACGCAGCCGCTGCGCCGGTCCTCGGGCGGGAAACGAATGCACGCAGGCGCAGGCTGCCACGCACGCCGGTGCACTTCCTGCTAGACTGCTTCAAGTTCTGCACGCTACTGCTGAGAGGAGGGGTGTAAGTAAGGCAAAAATCACGTGGCAAAATCACCAATTAGTAACCCCCTCTCGGCACACACAAATAATGAGTAACCTAGTCTCGGGAACCTGTGAGAACCTGCTGGATCCCACCTCTGCTCTAGCACCCCTTCTCTACGCCACTGGCTAGATAGCCCAGGCTGGCCCAGTCTGACTGGATCTTGGAAACCCTATGGGGCTGCCGGAAGTCATCTGTTGGATCTTGGAAACTGTTGGATCTTGGATCTTCGGAGTCGCTGTAAGTCAGCTGAGACTTGAGAACAAAAAAATATATGTGTGAATGTGTGTTTTAACTCTGCTTTCAGTTGTTTTAATGATGCAGGTTTGGAAGGAAGGGTGGTAAACTGTAATGGTTTCAAAATGTGACTTTATCATGTAAGTTTAAAATTTGGAGCCCCTGTGTGGCCCTTGCAAGGGTAGGAAGGCAGAATACAAATTTTAGAAATCAATAAATAAAATCACATATGCGGCCTGCCCAAATCCCCTTCTAATTCCCTGTGGTCCAGAAATGCTTATGCCCATTATGCATTATTTCCAGTGTTCCCATACAAAAAACAGGGGCTAGAAACCTGCCTTATTTTAAACCCATAAGCTCAGAGTGTTGGGAAGCAGCTGTAGAAAGAAGAGGCAAAGCTGCCCAGCCTTTTATGCAGAGCACTGAGGAAGACTCGGCAGAGGAAGGCAACAGCAAGCCATCTCTGCTTCTCACTCGGCGTAAAAGCTGGGGCTGCTATGAGCAGCTGCAACTTGACGCCATTGATACCTGTATGTATGCATGATGCAGGCCGTTTGTCACTCACAGTAGATGACACTCTTTGGATCAAGGAAATCCAGTGATCATTTTAAGCTCCATCGAAATTCTAACTTTCGTACCTAACACGGATGGCTACAGGTCCAGTACCCAACACCCCATAACGTTCCCACAAGCCACTCGTTGGGGTCTTTCCACCCCTACTGACTCACCAGAGAAGGCCCAGGTCTGTGGTTCGGATCCAAGACTGCGCTTCTCCCTTCCCGCAACTGTCCAACCGACTTCTGCTCTCCTTTCAGGAAAACTTCTAGAATGTGCATCGTGTAAGTTCCTATGGCAACCGGCATGCGCCCAGCCAAATGCGTTCTGGCACGGCTTCTTTCGCAGCCTTTTCAGCCACCACGGCGCAATCGTGACTTCTGGAGAGAAAATAAACAGGGGGCCAAAATGAAACAGGAGCCTGGAGGACCGGCCATCTCCACTGGCTTGGAGAAGATTGGCTGCCATTTCCAGCCTAAGACGTTCCTAGAGATCTGGGGACAGTGCATGCCGCCGAGGGAATTTGGGCATTGATTTCACCGATACTTTTTTCCATGTGAAGATCATAGTAGAATTGTAAATTCATCTGCCACGTGCTGGACTGTGTTTTGGAATCCTCCACTTGGGTCCTCTAGTGCTGTGGTGGCGAACCTTTGGCACTCCAGATGTTATGGACTACAATTCCCATCAGCCCCTGCCAATATGGCCAATTGGCCATGCTGGCAGGGGCTGATGGGAATAGTAGTCCATAACATCTGGAGTGCCAAAGGTTCGCCATCACTGTCCTAGTGCCTACCATAGAATCATAGAGTTGGAAGAGACCACAAGGGCCATCCAGCCCCTGCCATGCAGGAAGATACAATCAAAGTATCCTTGATGGATGACCATACAACCTCCCTTTAAAAAGCTCCAAAGATGGAGACTCCACCACCCTCCGAGGTAGTGCATTCCACTGTTGAACAGCCCTGACGGTCAGGAGGTTTTTCCTGAAGTTTAGATGGAATCTCTTTTCCTGCACCTTGAACCCATGACTCCTGGTCCTAGTCTCTGGAGCAGCAGAAAACAAGCTTGCTCCCTCACCAACATGACACCCCTTCCAATATCTCAACATGGCTATCATGTCAGCTCTTAACCTTCTCTTCACCAAACTAAACATCCCCAGCTCCCTATGTCTCTCTTCGTAGGGCATGGATTCCAGACTTTTGACCATTTTGGTTGCCCTCCTCTGGACTCATTCCAGCTTGCCAATATGCTTCTTGAATTGTGGTATCCAGAACTGTGCACAGTATTCCAGGTCTGACTAATGCAGAATAGAGAGGTACTATACTCCTATTGATGCAGCTCAGAATTGCATTGGTTTTCTTGGCTGCCACAGAACTAGGTGGGCACTAGGACCCAAGCTAGACCCATGGTCTAGCATGTGGTGGATGAATTTACAATTCTACTTTGATATGTATGTGGGAAAGAATATATAATCTATGATACACCACAGAGGTTGCCTTCCAGATTTGCTGCACGCTCCAGGGAAACTGATCTCTGTGTGGCCATGGTCTGGTAGATCTTGTTCCTAACATTTTGCCTGCATCTGTGGTTGGTATCACAGAGCGAAGTCTGTTACATACTGTGTCTAGTGAGAAGGGGATGTTTAGTGGAGTATATATTGTCCATGTCCCAGGGTAGGGAACCAATCAGTAAGCATTTGGGTGGAACTTGCTAATCAAAGGTGTGGTTGAGTGCATTTGTAGTTGCATTTGCATTCGCTGCAGCAGCACCAGTATTTGTGAATGCAAATCCTGTGTCTGGGTGGAGTCCATTGTCCATTAGCTTAGCATGCCCTTGTCTTTGATTCTGGTGTTTTTAAGTACCGGTAACCAAGCTTTGTTAATTCTCAGAGTCTCTTCTTTCCTGTTGAAGTTGTCTTGGTGTTTGTGTATTTCAATGGCCTCCCTGTGCAGTCTGACATAGTAACCTTCCGAATTGTCCAGAATGTCAGTGTTTTCAAACAAAATGTTATGTCCAGTTTTGTTCTGAACATGTTCTAAACATGTGAGAGAACTGTGACTAGCCCAAGGTCTCCCAGCAGGAATTCAGGAGTGCGGAGACACATCTGGTTCACCAGATAAGCCTCTGCCACTCAGGTGGAGGAGTGGGGAATCAAACCTGATTCTCCAGATTAGAATCCACCTGCTCTTAACCACTGCACCACGCTGGCTCTCAGTTATGGAATGTTGGCAAACGGCATACCTGCTACGGGAGAATCAAACAGTTTGAAGTTGAGGTGGCAGCTACAGAACAATGGCAAGGGGAACTGCATGCTATTGTTGGAGAACGAGAGAACTGAGTTGACTAGGAAACTTTGGAACGGGGGATTGTGGGTCAGTGAGCTCAGGGAAACTGATCAAAGTCACATACATTTCACATGTCAATTTAAACTACCGTAAACAGCCCAGTCTTTGACTTCAGGTCTCTAGTTAGGCAAATATAGAAATCTGTATCAAAAGACTCTGATGGTGCATTGTTGCCGTGGTAACACCTGACAATAGAAGATGATGCTAGTCAAAATGGGGTTCAAGATTTTCCTGGTCCTTGTTGTGATATGAAGTTGGCGGAAGCCTGTCTGTTTTGAGTGGAGTGAAATCTGAGACAGGAAAGGGCCCAGATATGACATCTTATCACTCTCGGTGTGACATGTGTCCACGACAGAGCCACTTTTAACTTTCACTCTCAACTTTCTCACATTCACTGCTCTGGATGAAAATCAAAAATAAACCAGAGTTCAAGAAATTTGGAGGAGTTTGGCATACAGAAAGTCCCCAGTTCAATTCCTGGCATCTCCACTTAAAGAAGAAGAAGAGTTTGGATTTATATCCCCCCTTTCTCTCCTGTAGGAGACTCAAAGGGGCTTACAATCTCCTTGCCCTTCCCCCCTCACAACAAACACCCTGTGAGGTAGGTGGGGCTGAGAGAGCTCCCAGAAGCTGTGACTAGCCCAAGGTCACCCAGCTGGCGTGTGTGGGAGCGCACAGGCTAATCTGAATTCCCCAGATAAGCCTCCACAGCTCAGGCGGCAGAGCTGGGAATCAAACCCGGTTCCTCCAGATTAGATACACAAGCTCTTAACCTCCTACGCCACTGCTGCTCTGCTTAAAGGGATCAGACTATAGTGGATGATGATGATGATGATGAAGTAGTAGTAGTAGTAGTAGTAGTAGTAGTAGTAGTAGTAGTAGTGGAGTTTGGATTTATACCCCACCTTTCTCTCCTGTAAGGAGACTCAAGGTGGCTTACAAGCTCCTTTCCCTTCCTCTCCCCACAACAGACACCTGGTGAGGCAAGTGGGGCTGAGAGAGTTCTGAAGGTAATGCTTCTCCTGAAACAGATGTGCATCATGGACAGATGTGCATTCAAAAGCCTTTTATTTTTCTGCATTCCTGCAGCCCTAAGCTCAGATGAATGCCAGGATTTTGGCCAGGACTTAAGCATTAACTTTGCAACATGCAGTGGGGACAAGCGTGCATTACTCCTTGGGGAAGCTGTTTTTTGGAAACAGGCTGAGATACCTGCCCGGAAACTTCACATCAGAGATGTATTTCTGGACCGTTTTCAATTTCTTCTCCAACTCTCCTGTTCGAAAGCATCACCAAAGGACTCTTAATAGCTGACAATCGCACAGGGCTTATTTTTTTTGTTTCTCTTTCAATTGCGGGGATGAAATTGCATCACTTCAAGCTGACAAAAAGTATTTCCCTGGAAACAGGAACCTGGAAGCGCGGGGATATCAACAAAAGAGCCAGGGAAAGAAAGAGGCTTACAGAGGAGGTGCGCAGCGCGTGTGTTGTGAAAGGTATTGTTGATGTCCCTCCCAGGTGAACCCTGGGTGAGTTCTTCAGCCCAAATGACATCAGCAAACATTGCTTGTTGGCTGAATCTGTTGATATGATGTTGAGACTGATTGGTGTGGTGGGAAGAAGGGAAAAATCCCCATCCAAGAACCGGAAGTTGCACAAGATGGTTCAGAGCATTTTGGGGTTTTTAATGTGCGAACGTCATCACTTTATGGCTGCTGTTTCAACAGCGCAGCGTTCTGATCAGGGGCTTTCCACACTGACAGAGTTGTACTGGTTTCTATCTAGGTTCACCTCAGTGTATCCGCACTGCAACTGAGCTCAACGTTGTTTTGTCTCAGTTTCCCCCCCCCCTCAGAACTGCGACATCCCTGTCGCAGTTATGAACTGCACTTTTCTGCTGGAACAAGGTCGATACCGCTTCGAAGCTTCGAAGTGCGGACGCATCGAAACGACACCTCATCCGTTCAACCAATCAGGAGCCGCTTTTGTGGCATGCGCATAACGGGAGAGTCGTGCCGGGAGAGTCGTCCCATGGTAACACAAGCTCCAATCAAGATCGAGGAGCGAAACAGGCACCAAGATGATCCCGCTCACTTAGCTCGGTTCCAGGGGACCAAATAAGTTGCTGTGCGGACAGCCTGGAATTGCCCCCCACTGAAGGGAACCGAGTTGACCTTAGCTCCCTTCTGTAGTGCGGAAAGCCCCTAAGTGTGGTCCCAACATAGCACAAACCTTTTTGGGATGCGATTCCTGAAAGGTTTAAACCGCGCCGGCCAACCTGTGTTTCTGCTGGATCACTTCAGGTTGCCAGCGGAAGCTCATAAACCAGTTCTCTTTCACACTCAACACTAATAGCCAGTGTGATGTAGTGATTTGTGTGCTGGGCTAGAATCTGGGAGAATATAAATGAGCCAGGAACAGTATGAATATATGAAGAAAAATTACTCTGCCTGGCTCAAAAGAACAGCAATAAAACCATAAACTTTTATAGAAATGATTAAAAGCATTAGTATGTCC
The DNA here is from genome assembly GCF_021028975.2 of Sphaerodactylus townsendi. NCBI lineage: Eukaryota > Metazoa > Chordata > Lepidosauria > Squamata > Sphaerodactylidae > Sphaerodactylus > Sphaerodactylus townsendi. The sequence continues at coordinate 85,804,160 of NC_059434.1, read as the reverse complement.
AATAACCCAAAATATTCCTTATGAGGAGAGGCTGCAGCGTTTGGGACTCTTTAGTTTGGAGAGGTCTGAGGGGGAATATGATTGAAGTCTGTAAAATTATGCATGGGGTAGAAAATGTTGACAGAGAGAAATTTTTCTCTCTTTCTCACAATATTAGAACCAGGGGGCATTAATTGAAAATGCTGGGGAGAAGAATTAGGATTAATAAAAGGAAACATTTCTTCACGCAACATGTGATTGGGGTTTGGAATATGCTGCCATAGGAGGTGGTGATGGCCACTAACCTGGGCCCCTTCCGCACACGCAAAATAATGCTTTTTCAAACCACTTTAACAACTGTTTGCAAGTGGATTTTGCCATTCCGCACAGCTTCAAAGAGCACTGAAAGCAGTTTGAAAGTGCATTATTCTGCATGTGCGGAAAGAGCCCTGGATAGCTTTCAAAAGGGCTTGGACAGATTTATGGAGGAGAAGTCAATCTATGGCTACCAATCTTGATCCTCCTTGATCTCAGATTGCAAATGCCTTAGCAGACCAGGTGCTCAGGAGAAGCAGCAGTGGCAGAAGGCCATTGCTTTCACCTCCTGCATGTGAGCTCCCAAAGGCACCTGGTGGGCCACTGCGAGTAGCAGAGTGCTGGACTAGTTGGACTCTGGTCTGATCCAGCAGGCTAGTTATTATGTTCTTATCAACAATGGAAACAATAATGCAATACATGAACAACAGAAACAGAGAAGGAATCCCAAAATATGCTCAAAAGATGATGAGTCTCTGTATAAATAATATTCCTTCCGTGAAATCCTTGCGATTCAGTAGAGGCTTGAAGTTCTCCAGTTGTCAGATCTCACCTGGATATGATAAAAAGAGACCAACTGGCCGTGAATAAATATTAAAAGTTGGAATTGTTGTGGCTGAAGAAGACTAAGGTCGAAAGTGTTTAACTTACCCTGGTTAGCACTACCACTGATGTCTATTTGATGATCACATGTGACCAGCTTATCCCCTGATGTGGCATCCAGCTGAACATCTGGCAACTCGAGTACTGGACCAACTGCAGTTTCTGGAGCAGTCTCAAGGGTGGCCCAGAGTAGAGTGAGTTACAGCAGTCTAGTCCAGAGGGCGGGTGGGGACTCTGTTTTAAGACAGTGATGTGTCTACCCGTTCTGCCAACCCTAGCAGTACAATGCCAAAATGAGGAGCCCATTGTCTGCACTGGCTCAGTGTACTCCCAAGGACACACTGCAAGTAATGTTAGAATATTTGGCATTCCTTGTGATTCTTCCTGTAAGTCCTTGCAGGAGTGGGATAGCTGCATTACTTGGTTGTTTCTGTTAATGCAGGACAGGTGAGCTGTTCATGGGTGTGTGTGTGTCACCTTCCTTGTTTGCCTATAATGGTGTGGTTTTGTATGCTTTTTACTCCTTACCTCCTCTTCCTCCCTCTCCTTTGCACTTTTTATCCTTATGCGGTGTTGTTGATGCCATTTTACTGTTTGATTATTATGCAGACTTATTTGCTTGCTTGTGCCTTTTGCACATGATTGTTTTTTGTCTTCCTCTTTTTATGTATTTTGTAGCCTAACTTTTTATAACCAGAAGCCTAATAAAGGATAATTCCTTAAAAAAACACACACACACCACCTCTGTAACGTTTTTACTTTGCTAAGAATTGGGTAATTTCAGTTCTTCTATCAAGTAAAAACTTGTCTGGACTTGCCCTCTCCAAATCAGCCTTGCATAATGCCTTCCTGGCACCCTTCCTGAAGGGATTAGGGGAACACAATCCCCCTGCCTGGAGAGCGTCCCCATCTCTAGCCCTGGATCATACACTCTGTGAAGACAATGGACTTGTTAATGTGTCTGCCTGCTCATAAGAACATAAGAACAAGCCTGCTGGGTCAGACCAGAGTCCATCTAGTCCAGCATTCTGCTACTCGCAGTGGCCCACCAGGTGCCTTTGGGAGCTCACGTGCAGGAGGTGAAAGCAATGGCCTGCTGCTGCTGCTGCTTCTCCTGAGCACCTGGTCTGCTAAGGCATTTGCAATCTCAGATCAAGGAGGATCAAGATTGGTAGCCATAGACTGACTTCTCCTCCATAAATCTGTCCAAGCCCTTTTTAAAGCTATCCAGGTTAGTGGCCATCACCACCTCCTGTGGCAGCATATTCCAAACACCAATCACACATTGTGTGAAGAAGTGTTTCCTTTTATTAGTCCTAATTCTTCCCCCCGGCATTTTCAATGAATGCCCCCTGGTTCTAGTATTGTGAGAAAGAGAGAAAAATTTCTCTCTGTCAACATTTTCTACCCCATGCATAATTTTATAGACTTCAATCATATCCCCCCTCAGACGTCTCCTCTCCAAACTAAAGAGTCCCAAACGCTGCAGCCTCTCCTCATAAGGAAGGTGCTCCAATCCTTCAGTGTTGTATTAGCCCAGTGCTTCTTCCTCTGACTGATACCTTTCTAAGGACCACCTCATTTGCATTGTTTTTGGAAATGCAATGACTTGGAGGAAAGGCATAAGTTGGGCTCACGCATGAAAAAACATAAGTACATACGAAGAGACCTTTTGGATCAGACCAGTGGTCCATCTAGTCCAGCATCCTATCTTACCAGGTGGCCAAACAGTTCCTCTGGAGGTTCAACAACAGGGCGTAGAGACTGAGGTCTTTCCCTGATGTTGCCTCCTGGCACTGGGATTCAGTGGTTGACTGCCTCTGAATGTGGAGGTTCCCTTTAGTCACTACGGTTAATAACTACTAATGTACCTCTCCTCTATGACAGCCAGAGTAGTGAAGTGGTTAAGAACAGGTGGGTTCTAATCTGTAGAAGCAGGTTTGATTCCCACTCCTCCACCTGAGTGGCGGAGGCTTATCGGGTTAACCAGAGGTGTTTCCGCACTCCTACATTCCTGCTGGGTGACCTTGGGCTAGTCACAGTTCTCTCAGAACTCTCTCAGCCCCACCTACCTCACAAGGTGTCTGCTGTGGGGGAGAGGAAGGGAAAGGAGCTTGTTAAGCCACCTTAAGTCTCCTAACGGGGGAGAATGGTGGGGTATATGTGAGATCTGTCCAAACTCCTCCTCCTCCTCCTCCTCCTCCTCCTCCTCCTCCTCCTCCTCCTCCTCTTCTTCTTCTTCTTCTTCTTCTTCTTCTTCTTCTTCTTCTTCTTCTTCTTCTTCTTCTTCTTCTTCTTCTTCTTCTTCTTCTTCTTCTTCTTCCAGGTGAAAGGTTGTAGGTTCCCCAGGAACTGTCTTCTTGCCTTTCCTCTGAAATGTTTCTCACCCACTCTGTGGTTCAGAAGGAAAACATAGAGAGAAGGAAGGCAGTGAGACAGGACCAGATTAAAAAATACCTGTTTAACATCTAGTTGCAGCCCTCTCCCTGTCTGCTATTTCCGCTTCCTTTCCATTCTCTGCCTGCCCTATCTGATTATTTACCTGACATTTGAAGGCAGACAATAAGCTCGACAGGGTTCGTGGCCATCTTCATTCAGCCTGGCTTTTCAACAGGAGGAGGAGAACAAAAACTAAGCCCTGTTTCTAATACTCATAAACTCATAAACATCAGATTTCTTCAGTTTTTTTAAATAAACAGCGCCAAGTCAAAAATAGGATTTTGTAGAGGAGAGACAGAGAGAAAACAGACAAGGAAATCCATTCCAGAGAAGAAACAAAATGGGGCATAAAAGATGAAGAAATTAATTGCATGACTAATGGGATAAAAAGAAATCAATTTTCATTGGTTAATGGCCAAGAAACAGAGCCAAGCGGCAGAAAATGATGAATGGCAGGTGATCATATATATATATTTTAATGGAACAAATGATGTTTGGTGAATATGATAATTTTAAGACTGTTCTACAGGCATCTCACATATACAGTGTGATCTTATTTTCTGCTCATGTGCCTGATTCATAGAATCATAGAGTTGGAAGAGACCCCAAGGGCCATCGAGTCCAATCACCTGCAATTTAGGAAGACACAATCAAAGCACTCCTGACAGATGGCCATCCAGCCTCTCTTTGAAAACTTCCAAAGAAGGAGACTCCACCACCCTTCGAGGTAGCGCATTCCACTGTCGAACAGCCCTGATGGTCAGGAAGTTTTTTCCTGATGTTTAGTGGAATCTCTTTTCCTTCACCTTGAACCTATCACTCCTGGTCCTTGTCTCTGGAGCAGCAGAAAACAAGCTTGCTCCCTCACCAACACAGCATCCCTTCAAATATCTAAACATGACTATCATGTCACCCCTTAACCTTCTCTTCACCAAACTAAACATCCCCAGCTCCCGAAGTCTCTCCTCGTGGTAGGCATGGACTCCAGACCTTTACCACTTTGGTCGCCCTCCTCTGGACCTGTTCCAGCTTGTCAATATCCTTCTTGAATTGCGGTGCCCAGAACTGTCATCTAGAGATCAGTTGTAATCCGAGGAGATCTTCCGCTGTCACCTGACAGCTGGCCTCCCTATCTCCTGCACTGGACAGGTGGCCTCATCTCTGAGCTCTTTGAGTTCTGGGCATCGTATTGGAAGATAGACCTTGATGAATGGGAGTGCTTCCATTGGAGGGGAGCCAGGAGAGGAGGGGACTGGAAACCAGAAAGTGTTTACTTTGGAATGATGCATAGAACCTGAATGAGAAGAAGAATTAAACGCATAGAAGAGGGACAAGACGCACCCCTCCAGAGCCCTCCACAGCCTGGATCTGACTCATTCTTCAGCTACAGCAAACAGCTTGTCCTGATGCAGCTTCATCATCCAGCAAGAATTTCTCTTTCTCCTCATCTTCCTCTTAGGGCAGATCAACTCTCTCTCTCCTTTGTGAAACACACATTTCCATTTATTTTTAAACCTCACCCTACACCCTGCAGAACAACCTGTTCCAACCCGACGGGCGGATTCTTAAAAGCGGCCATCAGTTTAAAAATAATGTAGTACATGACTAGAGAGCTTTGCTATTCATTCCAGATTTTGAAAACAGTGAAGCAGGGTCTTGTGTGTGTGTGTGTGGTGGTAGAAACACGTTACCTCCACAGGAAAATCCATATGTGGTTGTGTGTGTGTGTTTTTTTCCTCAAAGAATCTCCCTCTAACACATTTGCCTCAGATCCAGAGACGTTCTTGGGAAGCGCATGCAAAACTATCACTGACTCTGCTGAATTCAAGGAGGTCGTTGTTATTTTCCCTTGCTGAAGCATTAGACATGTTGTCATGCGGAAAGATCTGAAAGAGGCTGTTGCCAACCTCCTGCTGAGAACTCGCATAACGTGCTGGGGAACGGATCCTAGGAGCATTGTATCACTCCACGTAATGTGTTCCTACGTGTGCTGCCAGCAAAATCCAAGCTTGCATGCAGTATCAGTTTTGGTGTTTGGGAAGCCCTGGTTACACAGTGCGCCCCCCCCCCCAGGCTTCCTTCATGCCCCGCCTTCTCGCTTCCCCTTTTCATAAGCCCCATCCCCACCTGTGGTCACACACCCTGCCCCATGTTTAGGCGCTTTCCCCAGCAGCACTGGTTGCTATTGACATCACAGAGAGCTACGGCCTCAATGCATGCACATCTCTGTCAATGCAGGGAAGTTGAGAGCATTGGAGAAGAAAAAGAAGAGGAAGAAGAAGGAGAGGAGGAGGAGAAATTTGATTTATACCATGCCTTTCTTTCCTGAAAGGAGACTCAAGACGGCTTACAAACTCCTTTCCCTTCCTCTCCCCACAACAGACACCTTGTGGGCAGTGGTGGGATCCAAAATTTTTAGTAACAGGTTCCCATGGTGGTGGAATTCAAACTGTGGCGTAGCGCCAATGGGGCTGGGCGGGGCACGATTGGGCGTGGCCAGGCATTCCGGGGGTGGGGCATTCCTGGGCGGGGCTGTGGCAAGGACGCAGCCACTGCGCCGGTCCTTGGGCAGGAAACAAATGCACACAGGCGCAGGCTGCCACGCACGCCGGTGCACCTCCTGCTAGACTGCTTCAAGTTCTGCGCGCTACTGCTGAGAGGAGGGGCGTAACTAAGGCAAAAATCACGTGGCAAAATCACCAATTAGTAACCCCCTCTAGGCACACACAAATAATTAGTAGCCTACTCTCGGGAACCTGTGATCCCACCTCTGCTTGTGGGGCAGGTAGAGCAGAGTGAGTTCCAAAGAACTGTGACTGGCCCAAGGTCACCCAGCAGGCTTCATGTGAAGGGTGGTGGAGTCTCCAGGTTCTTTGGAGGTTTTTAAACAGAGGCTGGATGGCCACCTGTCAAGGGTCTTCCTGCATGTCTCAGGGCTTGAACTGGATGGCCCTTGGGGTCTTTCCCAACTCTGTGATTCTGTGAGACCCAGCACGAAAGAAGAAACAGAAGTGCTTCACGGGTCATACAACGATGTTGTCAGATTACACGGGAGAGCCATTGGAACACATATGCATCAGCACTGTTTTAATAAAAAGAAAACAAAACCAAACCTGGATACCTGTACTAAAAGACATCAAACTCCAACTTAAAAAAACGCCCAAGACTCCTCAAAATCACCCCTCCTCTTTCTGAACAGTTGACAGCTAACATTGTGAGCGCTGCGCACTCCCCACTGTGAAACAAGACTTATAGAAGAAAAAAAGATGCTAGCCACAGGTGCTGGAGAAATGTCAGGAATAAAGATATTCAGACTGCAACTACACAACCGGAAAATTTCAGTAAGTCCAGTCGTGAAAGCCTTGAAGACTATGGTCGATTCCCCATGGTCAATTTATCGTGTGATACGTCAAAAATCACGGTTTAAGCAAGGACACCCCACTGTTTAAGTGCCAAACACAGATTCATTCTAGTTCTGGTGCGCGTTTTTCAGAAACCTGCATGGAAGTGTAGCTTTTTGAAAAACACGCGCTGAAGCCAGTTCGGTGGGGAGGTTCAGGGTGGGATCAGAGTAGGTTTATTTTTCCCGTCGTAGGGAGCGACATGTAGCCTTCCAGCCAATCAGAGCGCAGTGGGCTGTGCGCAGAGTGTGCGTGTAACCCCCATGCTCAGAATGGGTTTACCCAGTAAGGGGTGTAGACTCAAAGCGGCAAGAGGCTGCAGCAGACCTCATGTAGTTGGAGGAGACCAGGCTATTAGACTCGGACCTTGGTTGTATAAGCCCTTAACACCTTGTTAAGGTAACTGCAATGTTGTTGGGAACTACTGGGAAGGCAGTTGTTTATTTTTGCTATGTTGTAAATGTTGAAGTTTATTGTTTCAGGGATTTTTGTGTGTGGTTGTAATGGGTGAGAGTTCTCCTGGAAACCTTCATCATGTTGAATCCTGTTCACCAAGCCCTTGGAGTCTTCAGGAGCCAACCCACTTGCAAAGAAGAATTGGACTTGGCAGTATCAGTAGACTGTAAATAGAAGGACTTGAAAATGCAACCTGAACAGGACCTTGGAAATGTGATGCCAGCTGTTGATGTTATATGTTATGTGTTAAGAAAGTAAAGCATTTTGTTTTTAAAAATTATTGTTGCAAACTCATTCCAGGTTCTGCCCCACAGAACCCACAAGCTGAGGTTACATGCGCAGCCTTTTTTGTTGTTGTTGTGCACCGGTCGAGGCTACGTAGAAACGCTTATGTGCAAACTGTGTAAACTGAAATTAGCCTTCTGTGCCAACGAAGCTGCGCAGATAAACAGTTGGAATAGCGAAGCCGCACATCTATGTATCTGCGCATGAAAAACAAGTCGAGGGTGGAGTATTGTTCCCGCTCCAACACAATAGCCAATCAGAAGAAAGCTGCTCAAATGCATAGGCGGGGAAATTCTACCTACGCATCTACGTAGCGACGTAGCTTTGCTAAAAGTTTTTTTAAAAAGTTCCCGCCACAACACAGCACAATACAACAGCCAATCAGGACAAGGAAGAACAGACCCACTGAGCAGATTGCGCGTTCGTGGGGAGTGTTTACATTGCTTGAAACCACGATAGACATCAAGAGACACACACTGCGGTGAGGAGAGTCAAACCGTGATGAAAAAGGTGCTGTTTCTTTTTAAACCGGGATGTATCCGGATTAATTTCTCAGTGGGGAGTCCACCTATATCATACACAGAATGTTCAGCTGGAGTCAAAGACAGCAAAGAAATGGACTTGAGTTTGGCAAAGTGTGAAGAGAGGAGAGTTAACTGTTTAACTTGGGTAAGATCATGGTTTTGACGTATTACTAAGTTCTGTGTTGATACATGGTATGTTAAGGGAAAAATAAAAGAGAGAGATGGAGAGAAAATGTGATTTAAATTTGGGTGCTGTGTGATTTCTGGGCTGTATGGCCGTGTTCTAGCAGCATTCTCTCCTGACGTTTCACCTGCATCCGTGGCTGGCATCTGCAGAAGATCTTCAGAGGATCCTCTGAAGATGCCAGCCACAGATGCAGGCGAAACGTCAGGAGAGAATGCTGCTAGAACACGGCCATACAACCCGGAAACCACACAGCACCCAAGTGATTCCGGCCGCGAAAGCCTTCGACAATACAGTTATTTAAATTGTTTTGCAAGATTAATTCCAAGTTCAGCCCCGCAGAACCCACAAGCCGAGGTTACACAACTGGAGCATTGTGATCCTGATATGTGTAGTGATGGCTGGAATATGGAGATTGTCAGGGATTGCGCCTAAGTGATTGAGGGGCATTCCTAACTTAATGCAGCTGTTGCAAAATATATTGATGATGATTGTATTTGTTAGAATTATGGTTTTCTCTGAGATACTATCAGTTTCACCAGCATGCCACAAGGAAGTTGGTAGGGGCTGATGGGAATTGTAGTTCCTGAACATCTGGAGAGCCGCAGGTTCCCTACCCCTGATCTAGTTGATTAAGATGCGTTCCTACCTGAATGTAACTGCTGAAAGATATATGTAACCACCCTGCTATATGTGACCATTGTGTGATGGGACAGTCTTCCATTGATCTCTCTCTTTTGTGGCTTCACATGCTTGGTAGATAACTAGGCTTACCCCTGACACCTTCGACTCTCATGGGAAACAGGATGCTTCCATTGCTCTGTGGGGGGCAGGAGGCCAGGTGGCTTTATCTCTATCTGTTGCTGACCTTGGGGCGCATCAGCTCTGCAATAACTCCTTCTCACATTCTTTGGGAAAATGGGAGGGGGGATTGTTTCTGAATAAAGGGGATATCAAAAGCCAGGTTCACCAGAACTGGCTTTTTACAAGCCGGGTGCTTCATTGCCTTCAAATCAACATTACAGAGTTCGTTTATTGTCTCAAGGTACGAGACCTAACAGAATGCATTCATATTTGATGAATATTAATATTTTATTAATAGTTTTTAGCCTAGGCATAGTTATTTTTGATTGATAAAGGACTTCATGCGCTTCAGGATTTTCAATCAACTGAAAAGATGTTTGTCTAAAGCTACAGCTGTCAGTCCTATACTTTGGCTATCCATCCAGGGAGTTCGGAGACCCGTTTGCTGCTGGCTTCAGCGAGGCTTGGGGCCAGCCGAGGCAGCAGCAGATGCCACCACGAACCGCACATAATATTGGCAGGGCGGCTGGCCTTACATGCCAGGGATTGTACCTAGTTGATTGAGATGCATTCCTACCTCAATGTTTCTACCTCTCTCCTCCTTGGAAGAACTTTATAATTCCCGAAGCCTAAATAAAAGCCCAAAATATTCTGAGGGACCCGTCTCATCCAGCACACTCTCTTTTTGAACTGTTACCATCTGGCAGACGATACAGATCTATCAAAATTAGGACAAAGAGGCTTAGAGACAGCTTCTACTCTAGAACTGTGGCTATGCTAAACTCCGCGGCTTCGTGTTGATGTGTTTGGGATTGTGTAGGGATGGGTGGAGGAAGGGGAAAGTGAGGATGATGTATGAGTCTGAAATTGTGTGCATCGAGGAATGCTGCTGTAAATTTCGTTGTGTGTGCACAATGACAATAAAAATGCTTATGCTTATGTAATTACTACAAGATATATGTAACCAGACTGCTGTATGTTATCGCTGCTGTAATGGGACATTCTTTCCTTGATCTTAGTTTTATGGCTTCACATGCTGAGTAGATAATTAGGCTTACCTCTAACACTTTTGGCCCCTTGGGAAATGGGATGTTTCCATTCCTGGGTGGGGGCAGGAGGCCAGGTGGCTTTATCTCTACCACCAACTGTGATTTAAGCCCAAAATAACTATTTCAGACTCTAAAACGGGAGAGGGAATCAATTTCTGGACAAAGGGGGAAACAAAAGCCAGGTTCGGCAGAACTGGTTTTAACAAGCTGGGTGCTTTGTTGCCTACCAATACACTTTGCTAATCAACAATACAGAGTTCAACTGGTTGTGGTGGGTTTTCCGGGCTGTGTGGCCGTGGTCTGGTAGATCTTATTCCTAACATTTCGCCTGCATCTGTGGCTGGCATCTTCAGAGGTGTATCACAGAGAGAAGTGTGTTACACAGATTACACAAAAGCCTTCGACAATACGTTAATACAGAGTTCATTTATTGATTCAGGGTTCGAGACCTAACACTCCACATGGTGTTTGGGAGTGGAATTTGGGACCAGCCTCACGGCATTTCACTGTGCCCTGTTCCGAACTGGCCAGAGCGCAGTTGTGAAGGGAGCACTCTTACCCCCATGCGCTCCCCTCGCTACCCCAGTGCTGTCTTCTCATGACCGTGGTGGGTCATAATGATGTAGCAATTGATGTATGATCGATTGGTATGTGTATTTCTAGGAAACCTTTGAATTTTGATTGTAATATTGCTGCTGCCATTAGCTAGAAGTCTATCTTGGTTGCAGTCTAAAACAAAGTTGATTTTTTTAACTTCTCACTCCCTGGCACCTGGCTGATTGGATTTGCGTGTGGTGCTGGGGTCAAGAGCTCTAACTGGGGTGTTGATGCAACGGAAACACCACTGCAAACAGCCTGGGATTCTAGGGAATACGTAATTTCAATCTTTCTCTGTGACTCTATGGGGCTTCTCCGCCTGGGTCACAATGAAGGACTGATGTTTGCAGGACTATCAGTTGTCAATTACCTGATAAATGTATGCTTAAGTGGAAAACACAAAGCAAAGACGCAATACGCTTAGGGTGTAGGGTTGCCAACTCTGGGCTAAAGATTCCAGTAGAATTTGAGGATGAAGTCTGGGGAGGTGGGTTGCCAACTCTGGGCTGAGGAATTCCTGGAAAATATATGGGTGGAGTCTGGGGAGTTGGGTTGCCAACTTTGGGCTGAGGAATTCCAGAATTTGATGAAGTCTGGGGAGTTGGGTTGCCAACTCTGGGCTGAGAAATTCCAGGAGAATTTGAGGATGAAGTCTGGGGAGTTGGGTTGCCAACTCTGGGCTGAGGAATTCCAGGAGAATTTGAGGATGAAGTCTGGGGAGTTGGGTTGCCGACTCTGGGCTGAGGAATTCCAGTAGAATTTGAGGATGAAGTCTGGGGAGGTGGGTTGCCAACTCTGGGCTGAGGAATTCCTGGAAAATATATGGGTGGAGTCTGGGGAGTTGGGTTGCCAACTCTGGGCTGAGAAATTCCAGGAGAATTTGAGGATGAAGTCTGGGGAGTTGGGTTGCCAACTCTGGGCTGAGGAATTCCAGGAGAATTTGAGGATGAAGTCTGGGGGGAGTTGGGCTACAACTCCCAGCTGAGGAATTCCAGGAGAATTTGAGGATGAAGTCTGGGGAGGTGGGTTGCCAACTCTGGGCTGAGGAATTCCAGGAGAATTTGAGGATGAAGTCTGGGGAGTTGGGTTGCCAACTCTGGGCTGAGGAATTCCAGGAGAATTTGAGGATGAAGTCTGGGGAGGTGGGTTGCCAACTCTGGGCTGAGGAATTCCAGGAGAATTTGAGGATGAAGTCTGGGGAGTTGGGTTGCCAACTCTGGGCTGAGAAATTCCAGGAGAATTTGGAGGTGGAGTCTGGGGAAGACATTCAGTAGGGTGCAGTGCCACCCAGTCCTTTTCCCCTGGGCAACTCAACATTGTCTGAGCTGTAGTTCCTCAGGATCCCCAGGTCCCAGATTCTAGTCTGACGCTCTAACCCCTAGGCCATGCTGTCTTTTGAAGCGTCATCGTCTTTGGTTTATGCTTTTGCTGTGTCAGTTCCAGGGGCGCGTTCCGTTTCCTAGCAACGCTCAACCAGTCAAAACTTTGTTGACACATACAGTCCTCCCAAGCGCCAAGCAGTTTCCATCCGGGCATTTCGTCCCTCCGCCTTCTGAGAGGAGCGGCTCTGTCGGCCAATCACACCGCCCGGCGTCTTTTTTTCCCCCCGGGACACGCCCAATAGAAACGAGGGCAGAGAAGGCACTAAGATCATTGGCTCTCGCATCTCCTCAGGGCGGGCCCACGTTGCCTCTCAAGCCTCTCCAACGGCTCTGGCTGGCGCGCCGACGTTGGCGCCGAGGCGAGGAGGAGGAGAAGCCACGCCCACTCTCCCCTTCGAGAGAGTCCCTAACAACGAGGGGAGGGGCCGGCGAGGCGCATGCGCGTTGGTTCTCCCTGGGCTGCCGCCGTTTGTCGGGGGAGGGGGCGAAGCGAGTCACTGTAAGGAGCCCCCCCTTCTCGCCCCCTTTATTTCCTCAGCCCCATGGAAGCGCCTGAAGGAGAGAGCGAGGCAGGCACGGAGCGGCCTGGCAGCAACCAAGTCCCTGTAGGTATCTATGGTTGGGGGGGGGCGGTTATTTTGGGGGGGGGGCTTTCTTGACCTGGGGGCTTTCCCTCCCTCAGTCCCCCCATTAATGTCTGCAGCCATATTTATGTGAGGGGGGGAGGTACCAGAAAGGAAGCTGAATTTACACAAGCCCCCCCCCCTCCAAATAAACTTTTCCGCGGGGGGGGGGGGCGGGGGGGGAGGAGAGCATTAAAACTCTGTAATCTCCTCTTCAGAATCACCACAAGGTGAGGTTTCTTCCCCAACCCCTAGATCACGTCTCCTTGTTTCACAGAAGAGACCCACCCATATGGGGACGACTTCTCTCTCCCCCCCCCCCACCTGTCTCTTTAGACCCCCTCCTTTGCAGGGAAACACCTTTGCTGTCTCCTGAATTTGCCCATAGAAAGATTCCCCCAGGTAAGGAGATCTGTCTCCCATATAGAGCTGCTCCCCATGCCCAGTTGTTTCCCCATATGAGCCACTCTCCATCTCCCCAGATGTGTCCCCATCTGCCCCTCCACAGATGAGCTGCCCCTCCACAGATGTGTACCCACATTGAGCGGCTCCCCTTCCCAGATGTGCCCCCACATTGAGCTGCCCCTCCACAGATGTGTACCCACGTTGAGCTGCCCTTCTGCAGATGTACCCCCATGTAGAGCTGCTCCCCTCTCCAGATGTGTGCCCACATTGAGCGGCTCCCCTTCCCAGATGTGTCTCCCATATAGAGCTGCCCCTTCCCAGATGTGTCCCCATACTGAGCTGCCCTTCTGCAGATGTACCCCCATGTAGAGCTGCTCCCCTCTCCAGATGTGTGCCCACATTGAGCGGCTCCCCTTCCCAGATGTGTCTCCCATATAGAGCTGCCCCTTCCCAGATGTGTCCCCATACTGAGCTGCCCTTCTGCAGATGTACCCCCTGCCAGAGTTGTTCTCTCCAGATGTGTGTGTGCTCCATGATTGAGCTGCTCCCCTTCCCAGATGTGTTCCCATATAGAGCTGTCTTTCCCAGATGTGTTCCCATACTGAGCTGCCCTTCTGCAGATGCCCCCATGTAGAGCTGTTCCTCTCTCCAGATGTGTGCCTTAACATTGAGCTGCTCCCTTCCTCCCAGATGTGGCCCCATATAGATGCCCCTTCCCAGATGTGTCTCCCCATACTGAGCTGCCCTTCTGCAGATGTATTCCCCATGTAGAGCTGTCAGCTTCTCCAGATGTGTGCTCATTATTTCATGCCTCTCCCAAGAGTGCCCCACATTGAGCTGCCCCTCCACAGATGTGTCCCCATACTGAGCTGCCCTTCTGCAGATGTACCCCCATGTAGAGCTGTTCTCTCTCCAGATAGCTGTGTGCCTGACATTGAGCTGCCTCTTCCCAGATGTGTCTCTATATAGAGCTGCCCCCCTCTCCCTAGCAAGAGATGTGTTCCCCATACTGAGGCTGCCCTTCTGTAGATGTACTCCCCCATGAGCTGCTCCTCTCCAGATGTGTGCCCACATTGAGCGGCTCCCCTTCCCAGATGTGTTCCCATATAGAGCTGCTTCCCCCCTCCCCAGGATATGCCTCCCTTGGGGACAGATTCCATTTCCCCCATCTCCTTTCCCCCATCTCTTTCCCCCATCTCCTTCCCAAAGGTTTTTACACAACCTTTGTTGTTTTATCTGAATTTATTGTTTTAATTGCTGCTGAATTTTAATGAATTAGATTTTATGCTAAGTATTGATTTACTGTTCTGGAAATGTCATGTTGTGAGTCAGCCTCGAGTCTCTTCGGGATGAGGCGGCCTATAAATTTAATAAATAAATAAACAAACAAACAGCCTCTGAGAAAGCCCCACTGAAATTACAGCCTCTTACTCCCTAAGAATGGCTTTTCTGTCCTTTAGTACCAGGAAAAGTCTGTATTGAAAGAGGATTTTTGACCAAGAGGGTGTGGGGGAAGGACGTAGTGCTTTAAGTGCGGATATTCAAGATCATTGCAATGAGTTAATCGTGTCTAAAATAGTTCTGCCCCCCCTCCCCCCAACGGTTTGCGTTCTCTTGTACCTTTTAAGTACCCTTTTATTGTTAAGGAGAAATAGTCCGTTCATTGGTCTCCTGCAGAAAGTCTGGCTTGTGTTAAAGTTGGACTTGCTCTGAGTTTCCTACATTCCTAAAGCTCTGTGTTGATTGTATCGTATTGACTCACACTGTTTCCGTTGCCTTGATTTTGACCAGGATGGGCCAGAAGTCTGGGCACACTATGCAGAGGAAGACAATGGCAAACCACCTCTGTTCCTCTCTTTGCTCTGACCTGATTGGCTCAGACTAGCCTGATCAAGTCAGATCTGAGAGGCTAAGCAGAGTTGGCCCTAGGTTAGTACTTGGATGGTACTTAGACCACCACAGAAGTTCAGGGTTTTTATGTGAACTCTGTGACAAACCATCTCTTTTTGTCTCTTGTCTTCATCTGGATGCCCTGGCTAGCCCAGTCTTACTTGATCCTGGTTTGTTCCTGAATGGGAACAAGGAAGTCCAGGGTTTCTGGGCAAAGTTGCAACCACCTCTGTTCACAGCAAGTGTGGTGCAGTGGTTGGGACCAGCACTCCTCATCTGGAGAACTGGGTTTGATTCTCCACATGAAGCTCAAGCGGCACCTTGGGGCCAGTCACAGTTCTCTCCAAACTCTCAGCTCCACCTACCTCACAAGGTACCTGATGTGGAGAGTGGAAGTGATTGTAAGCCGCTTTGAGACTCCTTGAAGGTAGAGAAAAAAATGGGGTATAAAATCCAACTCTTCTTCCAATCGGTTTGCAGTACGCTTGTGTGATTACTAGGGATAGTCTTGCCTGGTGTAGTGTAGAGGTTAAGAGCAGGTGGATTCTAAGCTGGAGAACCGGGTTTGATTCATCACTCCTCCACCTGAGTGGCAGAGGCTTATCTGATGAACCGGATGTGCTTCTGCACTCCTAGGTTCCTTCTGGGTGACTTCACAGTTCTCTCAGAACTCTCTCAGCCCCACCTGCCTCACAAGGTGTCCATTGTGGGGAGAGGAAGGGAAAGGAGCTTGTAAACCACCTTGAGTTCCTTACAGGAGAGAAAGGTGGGGTATGAAATCCAAACTCTTCTTCTTCCTCTTGCCACTGCTAGTGTCAACTTTCCAGTGCAACAGATGCCTGCGACTTCTTATCCCAGCTCCATCTTTCAGAGGCAAGATGTGCAGACTGTGGACTCGGTTCTGAAATGTTGCTGGGCGTTCTCCTTGCAAACATTTTGATGATGTGGTGAATTTTCAGGCCAAGGTATACGCACGCAATTTCTAGGAGGTTATGTGGCGCATGATCGGACGGGAGGAATGTTTGAGAGTTGCTATGGTGTAAACCACATCCAGAGGCCAGCTACTGTGATAAAACAACACAGTCATGTGCCCTTTGTGGTTGGCTGGCTGCCCTTTGTGTGTTGTGGATACCACATATGAAGCTTGCGTTGAGCTGGTGATATGCGGTGGACGGAATGGGTAATAACTTCATGGAAGCCTGTGCATCCTCCCCTCGTCAGGACTAACATGCGCCAAGCGCAGAAGTTGTTGATGTCGGCACCCTGATCTGAACGTTCTTGCTCTGAAGCAAGCGTCGCTGGATTGTATACGTTTATATTCAGGGTTTAAATTGATATCTGCAGCGGCTCTTGATTTGTGTCGAGCATAACAAGTAATTATCAAAGACGAAGAAAGGCATGCTACTCATTTTCACTGCCAATTTTGAAGCACCGAAAATTAATTCAGACTGTGCTGAAGTACACAGTCCTTGAATGCCTTTTGCAAATTGCGTGTGTGTGTGTGGGGTGGTGGTGGTGGTTGTGTGTAGACGGTGTATACAAAGTGTGAGCCGAATCAAGAGTTGCACTAAATTTCTTGAACTGCTTCCTTGTTTTTTATCTGATGATTCTGATCTCCTTTTGATTTGTCCCTTTACCTCCCCCAGTAATTTTCCCTGGTTTTGCCCTTCCTGAGAGACACAGGAAGAGGTTGGCTTACGGAAGTGTCTTGCATGGAGAAGCGCTTCATAGAGCTAGTAGATATTGATGGACCTCACGGCTGAGAAGTTGTCTAATCCCTTCTAAAAGCCATGTATGCTTGTGACCCTTGCCACATTCACTCGAAGTGAATTCCTCCATTTAAATGAGTGAAAAAGTATTTCCTTTTGTCTGTCCTTAAAGTTATTTCCCATTGAATTCATTTGGAGCCCTGGAGTTCTGGTCTTATGGGAGAGGGTGAAAAAGTTCTCTCTCTGCTGTCTCTGTCCTAGAAATCATTTTATAAAACCAAAAAGGCCTAAACTAAGGACATCAACCTCTGACCCTCCAGAAGTTCGTGGGCTACGATTCCCATCAGCCCCAATTGACCATGTTGGTAGGTGCTGATGGGAATGGTAGTCCATGAACATCTGGAGGGCCAGAGGTTGATGTCCCTTTCTTAAACTGCTCATAGGGAAGATACTCCCACCCTTAAGAACATAAGAACTAGCCTGCTGGATCAGACCAGAGTCCATCTAGTCCAGCATTCTCCTACTCACAGTGGCCCACCAGGTGCCTTTGGGAGCTCACGTGCAGAATGTGAAAGCAATGGCCTGCTGCTGCTGCTCCTGAGCACCTGGTCTGCGAAGGTATTTGCAATCTGAGATCAAGGAGGATCAAGATTGGTAGCCAATCTTGATCATTTTGAACCCTTGATCATCTTGACTGCCCTCTTCTGCCCTTTTTCCAATTCTAATATGGTTTTTGAGATCCAGTGACCAGAAGTTCATGCAGTATCCCAAAGCTGGGCTGCACCGTAAGAATGTTCCAATACTGACTGTAGTGCATCATTTATAACTTGTCTTATGCTATGAAACTGCAATTGTTTTTATATTCTGTAATCCGTTCTGAGGCCCAGCGAGGAAAGCGAGCAACAAAAACACTTTCAGCCCCTTTCTTGCTAACCTTCCGCCTTCTTCACCACCGCCGCACAATGGGTTGATGCTTTCTTTCCTTTTTTGTGATGTTTTTAATGGACATGAATAAATGGTGGTTTGAGGTTTTTGACAAACCTGTCTGTTACAACCCCCAGATCTATCCATGTCAATCTTGGCTGGTTAAGACCCTGTATTTTGGGTTATCATGTTTTCTGTCATTACAACCAGGCTGGTAAGATTCAATGGACAGCTCACCCTCCCACTGGTGAAAGAAATAAGTTGGTTGTGGTGGGTTTTCCGGGCTGTGTGGCCGTGGTCTGGCGGCTCTTGTTCCCAACGTTTCGCCTGCATCTGTGGCTGGTATCTTCAGAGGTGTACCACAGAGGGAAGTCTGTTACACAGTGTGTTCAGATCCACCGGACCATGGCCACACAGCCTGGAAAACCCACCACAACCAATTGAAGCCTTCAACAGTACAATGAAATAAGTTCTTTTAGATGACTGGGGAGGCAATGGCAAACCACCCTGTAAACACAGCTTGCCTAGTAAATTTCGTGATGTGGCATCATCCCATGGGCCAGGACCAGGTGCTAGTACCTTTACCTCTTAAAGCAGTGGTTCTCAACCTGTGGGTCGTGATCCCTTTGGGGGTCGAACGACCCTTTCACAGGGGTCGCCTAAGACTCTCTGCATCAGTGTTCTCCATCTGTAAAATGGATAAATGTTAGGGTTGGGGGTCACCACAAGATGAGGAACTGTATTAAAGGGTCGCGGCATTAGGAAGGTTGAGAACCACTGTCTTAAAGGGACATAGCAGTGCTTTTTATTCAATGTCACCCCCTTCAGGCTGTGGAATTCAGTCCCGAGTGAAGCCTATAAATAAAAACTTTATTGCTTTTCATGTTTCTGCAGACTGCTGAGGCGCGTAAACGGTTTACGCTGATGTTTTAACGATACTGTTTAGATATTTTTCTTATCAGATAATATTAAAATGAAAGGAACAAAATGAATAACGCATCTGCGACTTGTAGTATTCAAAAAATGTACGGAATACATCCCATCCCTCCATTCGTCATTTTAGAGATCAATATATCTTTCTGGAAACGGTATACAAAGGAGTTTCTTTGGTGCCTGTAGAAATACATTAACTCTGTCAGAAGAGCTACCTTCTAAATAAGATTTAATCAGTCAATCAAAGATGGAAGTTGTGATTTGATTGCGGTTTTATAGTTTACTGCTTTGCTGAGAGGTTTATTTTATGTTATTTTTAGATTGTTCATTTGATGTAAGCCAACTAGAATTTAGCTGGGGAAAGTAGGATGTGCATTTTAAAATATAAAGTCTGACGTGGCCATTAATCACATCTACATCTGCCTTCCAAGATTCCTGGTAGGCACAGGGGTGGTCCTTTTTTTCTTTCCGATGGTCTTCCAGAGTGAGATCAGCTATGTGCTTTATGTGTTCTGTGAGAGCATTTCTCTAACCTGCATCCACATCAATACAGTTGGCTGATGAGCAGTTATCGCAGTGTTGATTCCAGTGAATAAACGTGACCATTTTATCGGACCATTGGGTGATATGGCAATAAAATGTTTTATGTTGCCTAAAATTTTGCGAATGATCAGGTTGAATTTTAAAGACAGTTCATCCTCCCCTGATAGGATTATTGAGGTGGACATTGCCCTCCAGGCAAAATAGATATATTGGCCGGATGTGTGTGGTGTGTGTATGGGAGGGTACTGTAAATTTCTGCCTACGGCCATACTACACTGAACACGCCCGATCTCGTCTGTAAATTTTTATAGTTGTCATATTTACTTGCTTAAAGTGAGCAAAAATATCACAGTACAGCATAACACACTAATTGTTTCTGCTACCAATTTTGCAGTAGGTTGCAACTCCCTGTTAACTCTTTGCATTAACATAGGATCATAACATAATAATAAAATACTAAATAATATAGTAAAATAATAAAATACAGAAGAGAATGAGGTGAACTGCTTTGGTTCCCCACTTCAGGAAAAGGGAGGGTGTATATGAATGCATTAATAATAAAGCAAGCAAATTATCTTACTTTCTCAGTAACTAAACACTAGTTGCTTCTCTGTTCTGTCTGAACAGTTTTGAGAAAGATGATTCCTTGAATATTTTAAAATGTATACACTCCTACGCCTTATCTTTTAACTATTCAGGGAACGCATAGTCATTACTCAGTTGATGAATCAACTCTTGCTCTATTTAAACATTAGGAAGAACTTCCTGACAGTAAGAGCTGTTCGACAGGGGAATGCGCTGCCTCAGAGTGTAGTGGAGTCTCCTTTGGAGGTTTTTCAACAGAGGCTGGATAGCCATCTGTCAAGGGTGCTTTGATTGTGTGTTCCTGCATGGCAGGGGGTTGGACTGGATGGCCCTTGGGGTCTCTTCCAACCCTACGATTGTATGAGTTTTCTGAGATAATTGGCCGGATTGTTTGTGCCAGTTTGAGGACTTTCAACAAGTTTTGGAGTTTGCATGTTAGTGGGTGCTTAGCTCAGTTTTTCATTTTAAAAAATTACAAGCATCAGCCAGGCTCCCCAATTGAAAGGTCAGCTTCTGGTCTTTATGGCCTTTCTTTCCTTTTAAATTAATTTATACTTTGTCCCTTCCCATCTCTAGCACTGGAGCGTAATACCTGTTAAAAATAAAAGAGGAAGCGGTTTGATAAAGCAGCATTCCTTCCCTTTTCTCCAGCATAGTATCTCTTTGTAAACATAAAGAAGACTACTGAATAAATAAAAGACTACTAAACACGTATTTTGATATGAGCGTTTGTGAATCTTCCCTTCTGCTTCAGTTACGGCATAGGACGGGCGACACGTGATGAGCGTTCAGTACTGAGGACAGAGAACCAGTTGGGGTGTCCAGAGCTGACTTTCCTCTTCCTGTTTCTGTCTCTAGGTATGTTTACTTGAGAGTAAAGGCTTAGAAGGAGTGCGCCCCGAGATAAGACTCTGGGATGTCTAACCTTGAATTTCTATGTGTATGCTGCTAATAAATATGGCCCCAGTCATTCATTTTTGGGTCTCCCATTCGTACCCATCCTGTAAGTCACATTTGAACAACACTGGGGGCACGCGTGAAGAAGGAGCAAAATGCTAGAATTTTTCATTGAAGTGCTTTATTATTTATCTAAAAGTGATGTTATTGTTGTTGACTGTTTTCTGGTGACGGTTTGATTGTAATTTGTTGAAATCTGCCCAGAGTCTGGCTTTGCTGGGGGAAGGCAGGGCATGAATTTAAAACTTCTTTAATATTTGCTGGTTGTCAGGGGGATTGTACCTAGGTGATTGAGATGCATTCCTACCTCATTGTAATTGCTTAATGCTACAAATCAATGCTGTTAAAAGATATGTGTAACCAGCCTGCTATATGTTACCTTTGCCATCTGGGGCATTCTTTCCTTTATGGCTTCACACGCTTTGTAGATAACTAGGCTTTCCCCTGACACTCTGGTCCCATGGGAAATGGAGACGCTTCCATTATCTTGTGAGGGCAAGAAGCTGGGTGGCTCTCTCTTACTATCTGCTGCCGACCTTGGGATGCCTCAGCTCTGGGGACTGTTTTTCACCATTTCTTGGGGATTCGGGAGGGGGGAATCTGTAGGGAATAAAGGGGATGTCAAAAACCAAATTTGTCAGAACTGGATTTGCCAAGCTTTGATGCATCGGCTTATCAATAAACGCTACTGATCAACAACACAGAGTCTGTTTATTGACTTAAAGTTTGAGATGCAACACTGATTCGTTGATCCTTTTTGTGGTGGTGGTCTGTATTTTGATTATTTTACCCACACTTTTGTGTTTCTGTCTTGAAAGAAGCCTTTCTCCGGGGCCTAGGCCTTTGCCGTCCTTTCCATTTTCACTTTGCTCTTTCTGTGGGCTCAGGATCCTGTCTGGGATTGCTTCCATATTTTCTGGGCTGAAACACGGAGGAGACTTGAGGATTCAGGCTCATTTTTTCTTCTTGTGCACGGATCAAAGCCGCTGTGATCAAGCCATTCCAATTGTGCAGCTATCCGTTTTTTCCTACCCTTCCATACTGATTTTATTGGAAGTCAACCAATTTCCCTTCGTACTGCAACCTTCCCTTCACCTTATTTATTCACACATCTCTGGAAGAGATTATGCCTGTTTTATTAATCCGAGGTTTTGTCTTCTTGTTTGCTTCTGCCGCTGAGATAAATATTCATCAGAGCATCATATGCATCAAACAGCACTACTACTTGGGCATTTTTATTCCCTCTGTGTTCTTGTGTTTTCTCTCTCTCCTTTTTCTTTCTTGCCAGCCAAGCGGGTGCTGCTTCTATCTGCCTTCTCGGGTTGCTAATGTGGCAGGCTCTGCAGCTACAGTTAATTAGCTCTCTTTTGATGTACGAGGCATTCTGGCTGCTGGCACCATTCCCTCAGTCTTTCCCAAAGAATCACTTCAGCACTTAACCTGCCGGTTCTTGCTGGGAAAAAAATTCTTCTGAAGCAAAGCCTATTGTATTGACACTGGTGAGGGTGTGGAAAGTACCACGAAGTTGCAGCTGAGTTAGAGAAGAAGAAGAAAAGTTGGATTTATACCCCACCTTTCTCCCCTGTAAGGAAACTCAAGGTGGCTTACAAGCTCCTTTCCCTTCTTCTCCCCACAACAGACACCTTGTGAGGTCGGTGGGGCTGAGAGAGTTCTGAGAGAACTGTGACTGGCCCAAGGCCACCCAGCAGGAACGTAGGAGTGCGGAAACACATCTGACCCACCAGATAAGCCTCTGGTACTCACGTGGAGGAGTGGGGAATCCAACCCGGTTCTCTAATTAAAATCCGCCTCCTCTTCACCACTATATCACGCTGGCTCTCAGGGTGACTCTGTAGGGTTTTTTAAGGCAGGAGATGGACAGAGGTGGTTTGCCATCGCCTGCTGCTGCGTAGCGACCCTGGACTTCCTTGGTGGTCTTCCATCTAAGTACTTACCAGGGCTGACCCTCCTTAGCTTCCTAGATCAGGCAAGATCGGGCTAGCATAAGCATAAGCATTTTATTGTCATTGTGCACGCACAACGAAATGTACAGCAGCATTCCTCGATGCACACAATTCCAGACTCATACCCCATCCTCACTTTCCCCTTCCTCCATCCATCCCAACACAGCCCCAAACACGTCAACACGAAGCCCCGGAGTTCAGCATCGCCACAGCTCTAGAGTAGAAGCTGTCTCTAAGCCTCTTTGTCCTAGTTTTGATAGATCTGCATCGTCTGCCGGATGGTCACAGTTCAAAAAGAGAGTGTGCTGGATGAGACGGGTCTCTCAGAATATTTTGGGCTTTCTTGAGGCTTCGGGAATTATAGAGTTCTTCCAAGGCGGGGAGAGGGCAGCCGATAATCCTGAGCCAATCAGGTCAGGCTAAGA
Source organism: Sphaerodactylus townsendi (assembly GCF_021028975.2). NCBI lineage: Eukaryota > Metazoa > Chordata > Lepidosauria > Squamata > Sphaerodactylidae > Sphaerodactylus > Sphaerodactylus townsendi. Next base: position 85,781,184 of record NC_059434.1, on the reverse strand, counting down.
GAGGAACAGAGGTGGTTTGCCTTTGTCTTCCTCTGCATAGTGACCCTGGACTTCCTTACTGGTTTCACATCCAAACACTAACCAGGGTCCACCCGCCTTAGCTTCTGAGATCTGACAAGATGGACTAGCTTGGCCTATCAAGTTCAGGGCATATTTAATGCTAGGACGTTGATATCTGGACAGCATGGTCTCTTAAATGATGCAGAGAGAATGTTTTTATATTTTGTGTTTTTCCCCCAATAAAAGAAGATGAAGAAGAACAGGAGTTTGGATTTATACCCTGATTTTCTTAGCCATAAGGAGGCCCCAAGGAGCTTACAAAATCCTTTCTGTTCCTTTCCCCACAGCAGGCACCTTGTGGGGTAGGTGAGACTGAGAGAATTCAGAGATTACTGTGACTAGTCCAAGGTCACCCAGCAGGCTTCTTGCCCAGGAACGGGGAATCAAACCACGCTGGGGTACCCACTCCAGGGACAAATGACCTGAAGGGGCAGTGGGCTTTTCAGAACGATGTAGTCATCTCTTGGAAGGTGGGTCTCTGACTGAGTGTAGAGATCTTCCATCAGTCTGCAGTTATCCAAGGAGATAATGTGATTTGATAGTCTGGGGAAGTTGTCAGAGTGAGGTAGGCACGCGAATTTCACAAAGGTCTCACTCTTTATGACAGCAGTAGAGTTGAGGTGAAGTCGACTGCCACTCGAGGGGACAGTCTTAACTGTGCTGGTGCTTTGCTGGGTTTCTCTCTGTTGGGTTTTTTGGAACAAATCCCAGCTGCGTACATACGTTCCTGAGCACCAGTCTTCCTTGTGAAAAGGGAAAGTTACATTGGTGGTAAGTCTCGAAATCTCTCTCTAGTTACTGCTTGGGTTTTAAGGTGAGACTGTTAACTAATCTTGTTGGGTAAGCGAATTAATGTTCAGAGGAGTGATTTCTAGTCTGCCGTCGGAGGATCTCTTGCAGAAATCAGTCTGGGACAAACTGAATGAAGGGAAGAGAAGGTCAGCAGCATCAATCATAGAAGCAGAGAAACTGTAGATTGGCCTGTGTACAAATAGCTTGTTTTTTAACCAAATGTCTGCCATGTTCATGACTTCTGGGGCCCTCCTAATTCTCTGCTGGCCTTCTACATCTCTTCCTTGGGCTGTTTTCCTCTTTGTAATACTGCCATGGGCTTGAGCAGAATTTTTCTTTAATTTGTTATTGCTGTGAAATGATTCTTTCGTGTATATAATGCAAGGGAGTGTGCAACTAGAATAACTTTGAGTCTTTCAGAAAAAGTCAGGGTATAAATGTAATGTAATACATAACCAAACAAATAGATATTTGCACACCACACAGCTAGCAGTCCTAGACTGTATAATTTGTCCACTGACTAAATCTACAATATACATTAAAAGGGCTGTGTCTCATTAATGCTTCAGTAGATCTTCAAGTAAGTCTCACATACAGGCAAGAAGGCATTCATCAGAACTGATCAGCACTGACAATTGCTTCCCTAATCTTTACAGGGATAGCTGCTGACTAAACATTGAATATTGAAAACCCAATGTGAGTGACCATTGAAAATGACCATGAGGACATTTTTGCAGCAAGAGAAAACTTTGCAGAGCCAAAAGAAGTCCGACTTGATTGTTGCAAGAACAAATTTATGTACGACTCACTGACCTGCATTGAAAATACCACACACTCACTAGCCTTTGAAGATTTTCGAAGCCTGAATATGTCTGGTTGCTTATGTTGGATTTTCAGTGTTTGTTATTTAGTCAATAGCTATCCCTGTAAAGATTAAGGAAGCAATTGTAAAAGTGCTGATTAGTTCGTACGAACGCATGTGAGACTTACCTGAAAATGTACTGGGGCATGACTGAGACACAGACCCTTTAACGTTTATACTGTGGATTTAGTCCACTCACAGATTATACAGTTTATGACTAATAGCTGCGTTGTGTGCAAATATTTGCTTCTTTGTGAAATGATTCTTTGTCTTTCGGAAGGCTTTGCAGAACACGCCTGCTCAATGTGAGATCGGCCTCACGGTACCCATGGAGCTGTTGTTTTGAGAAACTGAAAAGTAGGACACAACTCTGACTGTCTGTTCTAGCCTGGGAGTAACTTACACTGAGCTTGATCTTAGCTGATACGCTGTTGTCAACTTCTGAGGGAACTTGCTCAGTTTGCTTCTCCGAATGAACCCGTTTGGTATTTATCAGTGGTGAAAATATTTTAGTCCATAAACAACATTCTGCGGCAGAATCTGTATAATCACACCATAACTAGTGGAGCTTGTGTATTTTATAATGTATCTATCTGTATTTAGTTCTTGCTCCCCTTGTTTTGGTTGTATTTGTGGTGAAATTTTATGTTGTGCACCGCCTAGAGCCCTCCGGGGATAGGGTGGTATATCCTTGATCGAAGAACGGTACACTCCTTCTATCTGGGATGGTCATCCTCTTCCACTGAGCACGCAGCTTCGGGAGGGACGCACGTGGAGCGGTGAGGGAGGTAGGGGACACCCTCCTAGCCAGCCAGATCAGCCGAATCAACCCTGGCGATCAATGGGGTGACAGATGTCGCAGCCAGATCGCCCTCACATCCATAAGGCTGTATACAAAACCAAATAATAAACAAACAAACAAATAACTAACCCCCCCCAAGTTTTCACTGTACCTTTTTCAAAGTAACAGTGAAGGAGATTTGAGAATTCATCCACCATTTCCTGAACCGCCTTTGTTCTAGAATGCTCTGTTTGGTCCTGGTGCCTACCTAGTTTTATCCCCAAGGTGCTAATACCCGAACGCATACTAGAAAGCTCCCCAAGGAAGATCCCCCAAGGGCCATCAAGTCTAACCCTCTGCCAGGCAGGAAGACATATGTAATCGAATGACTCCCGACAGATGGGCTCATGTTGGGGGCCCCTGTTTTAGCTCATGACCCGAAGGCACGTTGTGACCATATGATGAAGATTTGTATTAACAGACAACATTTGGGGTTCCTTCAAGAGTTACGCTTGGTTCTTTAACTTCCAACTGCTCATTAGGGGCACTTCCAAAGACATATCATCCTGACTCATCTGTTTGCGTACTATTCAGAACACCCACCTAATTACCCTTGTTTTAACACAATCTAACATCAACACTTAATGCATTTTACCCCTTCTAGAGAATGGGTTGTACTGCTCATGCTTCGTCACACAATGCTTTTTGATTTACCAGAGGGCAGCATTTGCCTCTCCTGCAGCCCTCTTTCTTTTTACCGTGGAATTAAGGGGTGGGTGGGGCCAATTAGCGAAGTTATGTGTTGTAAAAGCTAGGAATAATCTACCTTTTTAAAATAAAGGCCTCTGTTTTTCATTCTCAAATGAGGACTCCAATTGATGCTCGTCTTGTCAGCTAATTGCCATTCAAGGGAGATTAGAATCGTAGAATCGAAGATTCTCTGATTCTAATCTCCCTTGAGTGGCAGTTTTAAAAAGCCTGATGGATTCATGTAAATAAAGGGAGCTGGAAAGATGACGGGGGAAACTGCTTTATAGATTTCTTTCCCATGCTCCTTATTAAATTTAGTGGTAAATGCTTCACTCCAGTCTTTGCACAGAGATGATATTCACAAGTACCGTATTTTTCTTCAAGAGCAGCTGTGGCGGAGTGGTTAAGAGCAGGTGCACTCTAATCTGGAGAAGTGGGTTTGATTTCCCGCTCTTCCACTTGAACTGTGGAGACTTATCTGGGGAACCAGATTAGCTTGCGCACTCCAACACACGCCAGCTGGGTGACCTTGGGCTAATCACAGCTCTTCGGAGCTCTCTCAGCCCCACCCACCTCACAGGGTGTTTGTTGTGCGGGGGGGTGGGGGTGGGAAGGGAAAGGAGATTGTAAGCCCTTTTGAGTCTCCTTATAGTAGAAAAAAAGGGGGGGGATTAATATTCTTCTTCCTTTTCTAATCTCAGGCTGATTCTGCATGGGCCAAAAACAGCAGTGTGAAAATGGTGTAAAAGGGTTTAAAACGGTGTAAAAGGGTTTATACTGTTTTCACACCATTTTCACACTGCTGTTTTGGGCCCATGCGGAATCAGCCTCAGATAGGTGAGAAGGCAGCAGAGGATGGCTCCATCTGGGAAGCTAAGCAGGGTCAGAAGAAGAAGAAGAGGAGGAGGAGGAGGAGGAGTAGTTTGGATTTATATCCCCCCTTTCTCTCCCGCGGAAGACTCAAAGGGGCTGACAATCTCCTTGCCCTTCCCCCCTCACAACAAACACCCTGTGAGGTAGGTGGGGCTGAGAGAGCTCCGAGAAGCTGTGACTAGCCCAAGGTCACCCAGCTGGCATGTGTGGGAGTGCCCAGGCTAATCTGAATTCCCCAGATAAGCCTCCACAGCTCAGGCGGCAGAGCTGGGAATCAAACCCGGTTCCTCCAGATTAGATACACGAGCTCTTAACCTCCTGCACCACTTGGATGGGAGACCACCAAGGAAGGCAGTGGCATTTACGAGAAGTGTCCTAGGGAGGCGGTGTTCTCTATCTTTTTCTCCTGCCCCCACCGATTCTGCACATGGCCAGAGAAAGACTTCTAGACTTGCAGCATATCTTAGCCACTTATTACATCCAAAGTGCAACCTACATCTTGCTCTCTTTCCTCCAAACCAGGATTCAAAGAATTTCAGCCGCTGGCTGCACAGGTATCAATCACATTTATAAACCGCCCATCCCCGAAGGGCTCTGGGCGGTGTACACAGGGCCAGACACAATATCATATACGATTGGCCAAACAACAATACACAGAGTAAATAAGTTAAAACAAGTTAAAACAATTTACAAAATTCATAAAATAAGCAGCATCAATACAATATATAAACCAGTAAATTTATAAAAATGAAAGTATAAAGATGAAAGTATGGCGCCCGAACCCAGGCCAGGCGGGGGATAGCAGTGTAGGTTAGATGTTATATTGGGCGTGCCAATGATGGAATGGCACGCAACACAGGGGCATCCCGGAGGGGGAGTCCGCGGCCGACCTCACTAAAGGCCTGGTGGAACAAAACTGTTTTACAGGCCCTGCAGAATTCTCCAAGGTCCCGCAGGGCCCGCACATCTGATGGAAGGGTGTTCCACCAGGTGGGGGCCAGGGCCGTAAAAGCCCTGGCCCGGGTAGAGGCCAGTCGCATCATGGAGGGGCCAGGGACCACCAGTAGATTGGCCTCTTTAGTTCACCATGCCTTTGATACCATGCAGTAAAGAAAGCCACCATTGTCAAATGGTAATTTGGTGGTGTCTTAACACAAACGCTGTACAGTTTGCGCTAGGGAGCATCGAAGTGACATAATCCATTGATGTTAAAATCTAGGCACAGTGACAAAGAGGCAGTTGCTGTGTTTCATAGCAAGGGAGCAAGTTCGGGGTGGGGAGTTTTGATGTGACTGTTGACTCGATGGGCAGGGAGAGGTTGCTTACCAGCACCTAGATGTTCTCTGGTGAAGGAAGGAAGTTCATGCCGTTGTGCAAGCCAGCAGCTCTCTGGTGCAGGTCGTGAGCAGGGAGGGTAGAGTGGGAGGATTACCTGTACTAGCTGACTGTTTCCCTCCATCCTGCTACCTGAAAATCTGGGGCTCTTGGCCGGCAGCACCAGCCACAGGGCTCTCGCTCACAATTCAAGCCACTGGGCAAGCCAGCAGATGAGTCCAGAACCAGCCCAAGATGTTTGTTCTGTGATCTTTGGTCTTTCACTTCTCAGCGCTTGTTCTTGTTGAAGCGAGAGGGCTGCTTGATATAAAGCGCCCACTGTCTTCCCTTCTTGCAGGCCTTGCTATCTGTTCTTCCCTTTGTTCCTTTCAAGTTACGTAGTGCTTGTCCTTGTCAGTTTTCCTGTTGGAGGAACGCACAATCTCAGCTAAGCAATGCTGACATAATTGGGCCGTTGAATGCTTTGCCCCTTGGATGATAAGTATCCAGAAAATGGCTTAGTTTTCACCGATCCCCATAAACGATAGTTTCAGAGGGGTTAGCGGTGTTGATCTGCAGTAGATTTCAGCAATAAATAAATCATTTAATTTATTACATTCCAAATTCCTTTGGAAACTAATGGGGCTCCCTAGATGTGTGCCTTATGCTGCATTGTGCATTGAGATGGGCCAAACAACTCTAGAAACCTTGGCATGGATATGGGCCATAAAATATTGGCTGCATATACATTTTCTAGTGGGATCCAATAGCTATATTCCCTCTGTGTTATCAGATCACTTTATTTCAGAATGGTATACTTTGATCTTTAGAAAGGTTGAAGCTATTGGTTTCCCCTTGGAATCACTCCTTATGCTCACAAAGGTGGAAGCCTTCAGACTAGTTAAGAATAGGCTCTTGGATCTTGATTTTCATAATTTGACTTGTGCTGCCAAGACAACCTGTTCTCCGACTACATTATTAATCCCATGCGAGCGTGGAATTATGGCAGCATATCTCCGTCTGCTGATGAATCCCACCCAGAGGAGAGCCTTGGCTACTGCAAGATGTAATGTGCTGCCATCAGCTCTGCTGGAGGGGAGATTTAAGAATATGGAACGTTCTAAAAGAGTTTGTTCATGTGATATGACTACGGTCGAAACACTTGACCATTCTCTGTTTCTATGCCCTAAATACAATAAGATACGCATGAAATACATGAATTCCATTTTCATGCAATGTTCTCAGTGGCAAGAGTGTTATAAGATACCCAATCTCCTGAACAGCTCTGATGTGCTCTTTTGTGAAACTGTTGCAAATTTTATACTGGAAATTAGTAATTTTAGCAATTTTAACTGTATTTCCTAACCTTGTTTTGTTTTAAAATTTTGTCCTGTTTTATATGCCAATAAAGGCTTGTGTAAAAAAAATAAAATAAATCTGCAGTAGAACAACTAAGATTCACGTCCAGAAGCACTTTAGGCACCAAGAAGACTTTTTCGGCAGAAGATTTTTAAGAGTCAGAACTTTTCAAGGGAGCTTTGACTCTCAAGCATATCCAAAAATCTTATTAGACTTGAATTGAGTTCTGTTGCCCATAAATGTCGGGGTTGCTTCTGTTCCTCAGCTCTGAAAGGCAATCACATTTGCTCAACACAGTTGACTGGTGTCACGGAATTTGAATTTTTTTGGGATCCTCCTCCGGCCACGACACATTTTGTTTGGCTTTGGAAAACTAGCCTGAAATTTAGGAGTCATTAGACTCATTTTTTTAGCCGTCAGGGTTTTGGGTTTCGATGAGTCAATTTTCTAATTAGTGCTACCACAAAACTTCTCAGTTTCTTATAATCTTATTACAACTGTAACAGAAGTGTTGGGTGGTATCAATAAATATTGGGGTAACCTGGTTGTCATCACTGCAATAAAAAAAAAAATCTAGCCCTGATATAACTTCTCCCCAAGCACTGATAATTCCATCAGTGATTTAAAAAACAAACACACTCCGTTTAATTGAATATTGGAGCCTGTATGGAAACTGATTGAGAAACAAATTAGTTGACCGCCATTGAATGGTGTAAAATTAGGTTTATACCTAAACAAGCAACGACCATGTACATTTGTTTTATGTGAAATAATTTATGAGCTTTGATCTACATTTGGCCATGTTTTTTGCTCTATCTCATCACCTTCCCATTTCACGTCTTTTCTCCGTACAGATCCCATGATTCTAAATACAGTCTTTTCACTTGGTGTAACACTGATTGAATCTGGTATGGTGTAATGATTAAGGTGTCCAATTAGGACCTCGGAAACCCAGTTTCGAATCCCCACTTGCGCTACGGAAGCTTGTTAGGTGACTATGGGCCAATAACACATACATTACTCTCCTGTAAGGAGGCTCAAGGTGGCTTACAAGCTCCTTTCCCTTCCTCTCCCCACAACAGACACCTTGTGAGGCAGGTGGGGCTGAGAGAGTTCAGAGAAAACTGTGACTGGCCCAGTGTCACCCCACAGGCTTGGTGTGAAGCAGTGGGGAAACTAATCCAGTTCACCTGATTAGAGTTCATTGCTCATATGGAGGAATGGGAAATCAAGCCCAGTTCTCCAGATCATAGTCCATCACTCTTAACCACTATATTGGCCATGCTGGCAGGGGCTGATGGGATTTGTAGTCCATGAACATCTGGAGAGCTGCAGGTTGCAGACCCCTGGTCTAGATTGAGGGATGTAATGGTTTCACTCTATTCTGCATCGATCAGACCTCATCTGGAATACTGTGTCCAGTTCTGGGCACCACAATTCAAGAAGGATATTGACAGTCTGCAATCGGTCAACAGGAGGGTGATCAAAATGATGAAAAGTTCTCCTGGATGGTGTAGGCCATCTTGTTTGGGTTGTTCTCTACCGTCAATCCATACCCTGTGAGGAGAGACTTAGGGAGCTGGGGAAGTTTAGTTTGGGGAAGAGAAGGTGAAGAGGTGACATGATAGCCCTGTTTAGATATCTGAAGGGATGTCATGTTGGTGAGGGAGGAAGCTTGTTTTCTGCTGCTCCAGGGACTAGGACACGGAGTCATGGGTTCAAGGTGAAGGAGAAGAGATTCCACCTAAACATCAGGAAAAACTTCCTGACAGTCAGGGCTGCTCGACTGTGGAATTTGCTGCCTTTGATGGTGGTGAAGTCTGCTTCTGTGGAGGTTTTTCAGCAGAGGCTGTTTGGCCATCTGTCAAGGATGCTTTGATTGTGTCTTCCTACATGGCAAGGGATTGAACAGATAGCCCTGGTGGACTCTTCCAACTCCGTGATTCTATAAAATATTTTGACTTGTAAGTAGGGCTAGCAGAGATTTCAGCTGACGAATATCAAACTTGGCACTCTAACAATGAAACTTGTTCTCCTGTGAGTAAAAGTAGACATCTGCCATTCATTGAAGGACAGCTATTTTTAGAGACCCCCGTTTTCCCCACCCACACTTGTTCGGTAGAGAAGGACAATCGCATCATGAATTTATTTTAGTAGCCTTGCTTGGAAGATGGGAGGAAGGAAAAATGTTCTCAGGTGTTAACTTTATTCTTGCTTCTCTTAGAGCTGCGGTTTCTAATTCAGGGGCTGACTTATGTGCTAATTTGGCAGTATTGGTGTGTTACGGTGCTGGGAGTGGGGAGTTCTGTCTTCAGTATTGGTCAAAGGTGCAGAAGTAGAAACATAGAGCTGGAAGTCGATCTCTGGCTACCAATCTTGATCCTCCTTGATTTCAGATTGCAAATGCCTTAGCAGACCACGTGCTCAGGAGCAGCAGCAGCAGAAGGCCATTGCTTTCACCTCCTGCATGTGAGCTCCCAAAGGCACCTAGTGGGCCACTGCGAGTAGCAGAATGCTGGACTAGATGGACTCTGGTCTGATCCAGCAGGCTAGTTCTTATGTTCTTATGTTCTTATGAAGTGTCCTCGAGGTCATCTAGTCCAACCACTTCTCCTCCTCTATGCCCAAAGGAAGGCAATTTTTTTTTTCCCTTAGAGGACAATTCTTTCTTGGTGCTAAAGTGGCAATTGGCATTCCCCTGGGCACGTAAGAAAACGCCATGGGAGCCAAGCACTGACTCACCCCTTCCTGCCCTCCCTCTCATGATCTGCCTAAGTCAGTGATGGCGAACCTTTTCAAGACCGAGTGCCCAAATTGCAACCCAGAACCCACTTATTTATTGCAAAGTGCCAACGCAGCAATTTAACCTGAATAGCCCCCTCGAGCAGGGGCCAGCCTGCTATAGCCTCCAGCAAGCCCCACACGCGCTGCTCTGCGCCTCTCTAGCACCTCTGCCGCCTCACACACCCCCGGGCAGCAGCCACCTGGAGCACAGGCACCAGGCCCGCCAGCCGAGTCCTCCCTGCTCGCTGAGGTGCACGCACATCAAGTCCAGCAGCCCAGGCCAGCCTAGGTGTGTGTGTGTGGGGGGACGATTCCCTCCCCACATGATGAACTCTGTGTGCGCATGCCCACAGAGAGGGCTCTGAGTGCCACCTCTGGCACCTGTGCCATAGGTTCACCACCACTGACCTAAGTTCACAGAATCAGCCTGGCTGTCAGATGTCCATCTGCTAGATCTGGGATGGGGGTGGTCCAAAGCAGGAGCACCCCTGCATATTTAAGTTACATTCTTGCACTCAAAGAAATCCCCTTACTATGGCATTAATCCTTGTTCCCTACCTGGGGAATTTTGTGCAGGAAGTTTGAAGACCTCCTCCTCCTTCTCCCTCCTCCTCCTTGTTGTCCAGCTTTCGAATATCACACAAACTCCTCCCATACTTATTTATTATTTATTTATTTATTATTGGGTTTTTTATACCGCCCTACCCTCGAAGGGCTCTGGGCGGTGAACAACATAAATCACATGTACAGTAATTCTTAAATACATTAAAAAGTTTAAAATGCAGTGATCAGTAAAACAATGTCTGCAATAACCCTCATTAAAAACCTCCCAAAAGGGGGGTAGAAAACGGGTCCCATAGATGGTAGGAGACCCAAAAATAAAAAAAAGAAGAGAAGGAGGAGGAAGCAGGGGGCACCTGTCAGCAACTGGACACTCCAAAAGCCCGGTGGAACAACTCCGTCTTATAGGCCCTGCGGAACTCACCAAGATCCCACAGGGCCCAGACAGCTGGAGGAAGAGTGTTCCACCAGTCAGGGGCCAGGGCTGCAAAGGCCCTGGCCCACGTGGAGGCCAGCTGCATCATTCCATACTTTGAGTATGGAAACCTCTGCAAGGGAGGGGGGACTCCTGAGCCTGCAACTTGCAACCCTCAAACGTTCTAGCTCAGACTGGAAATGGCTTCGTAGGTCCTGGTACAGACTGACCTTGCGGCTCCAAGCCTGCTTCTTAAAGCACAGCTGGCCAAACTGGTAACTACAGTGCAACATTGAGACCATGAGCACGAGAGGAAATGGCCACCTGCTCTTGCTGAAGGTGCCAGAAGGCATTTTTAAGGTGTACTTGTGCCATAACATCTGGATTTTGCCAAGCATTGTTCTAAACAGATAAATAAGACCTATCCAAAATGGCTGCCATTGCAATTTTGGCTTGAACATGTCTCAGTAAAATAAGTTTTAAAAAATCAACTGCGTTTACTCCAGTGGAATAAACAAAAGACCAGCTACTTGCCTTTTAGTCCAAATGCCTGACGCCTTCCTTCTATTTTTAAGTGACTGTGACATGCAAGGCGAAGAGCTCTTGCACATGTTTTGTACCTTCTTTATTGTTTTGTGACAATTCATGACAGCAACGTTGTTATCTAAAGGGCTTGTTGAGTACCAGCTGTGCCTCTTCATTTGGAAACTTTCATATCATTGTAGCCCTCTGCATAGAATATTCCTCTTTATCTGAGCTTGGGGAGTTTTGTCTGCCTGGGACCATATGCCTGATTATGTTGTGAAACGTAACTTTCTTCCAGGGTAACGCTCAGCTCTCGAGCAATAAATGTAAATATTCTGAAGCATCAACAGAATTTTGCCGCCTGGATGGCTCTGGAGACTGAAATAGCCCAAATTGCAGTTTTTCCAATCCCTCTTTCTTAAAAAGAATTTCTCTTTTAGCCTATCGCAACAACTCCCCCGCGGCATGGATGGAAGGAAGAGCTCGTCAGCCAAAGCAGCAGTGGGACCCATGTTTCCAATGTCAGTGGGATCTCTTTGGGAGAAGCCATAAGGCATCAGTCAACGATTAGTCAGGTAACTCTACAATACTAAAGTTAGATCTTTGGGGCGGGAATGTAATGAGAGAGTCGCTTTATCACCTCATTAGAGGATCTCCGCTGGAAAGCTTTTAAGGTATCAAACGGATTAGCAACAGGCTTTTCCAGGACTTATCATGTTAAAGAAGATGTATAAACTTTAATGTTGACAATGTAGGGAGTACAGTTCTGTTCTCTGAACTATCAACCAGCAAGTCAGACAGCACACCTGTAGAAACCTTTATCTTTAAGTAAGAAAAGATTATTTTTATCGGGCAAAGGAGAAAAGCATATAGGCGTGAAAAAGTTGACCCCACAAGTCCTGTAAAAACGTCTGCTAGAATTATTGAAGTTCCTAGCATTGCTTACTCGTATTGACTCAGCCTTCTGTCTTTCTGAGGTCAATAAAACGAGTACTCGGCTTGCTGGGAGTAAAGTGTAGACAACTGGGGAGGGCCGTTGCAAACCGCCCCATAAACACGGTTTGCCTGGTAAATGTCATGATGTGGCATCCCCCCATGGGTCAGTAATGACCTGGTGCATTACCCCTTTTAATAGTGTTAAAAAGCAACTCGGGTTTTAGCTTTCTGTCCCACTACTTTTAGGAATTAGCAGACCCCCCCCAAAACAAACAAACAAACAAACAAACAAACAAACCAAAAATTTTTCTGAGGCTTCCAGCCGGATAAATCTGATGTGCTTATCTCCAGAGTCAGTCATAGAAAAATATCAATCTTACCTTTTTTCTACATTGGTTCTATCACAATCTTGTGATTATCATCTAGATAACTGATTGGTTTATAACTAAATATGAGACAGGCAACGTAACTGCAAATAAGCCAAACAACATGTGCGTATGAAACATCTGGTTTGGCAAGATAAGAAGGCCGAACTCGACTGTTAACCTACATCAAAAAGCAATTAATCTAGCTTTTTCCCCTGTCACTGTTTAAACTAACCATGCAATGTGAAGGTAGCTCTAAACAGCAGAGTTCTTTGACAGGTGAAAAGTGTGTGAACTCTTAGTCGACTTGCAAATTCAGCAAGAGAAGAGAGGTGGTCTCATGGCTACTGCTAGAGGTGAGAGTTTGCCATGACTTAAGGGGAATGCCCTCAGTTCAAGTTGCTGGCAGCCCTCACAAAAAATGGAGGGCAGAGGAGTCTTTCACTACCACCAGCAGCAAGTGTCGGCGTGGTGTAATGGTTAGAGCAGTGGACTCTAATCTAGAGAACCGGACTTGATTCCCACTCCTCCACATGAGCAGCAGACTTATCTGACCATCTGGATTTGTTACCCCGCTCCTGCACATGAAGCCTGCTGGACAACCTTGGGCCAGTCACTGTTCTTTGGAACTCTTTCAGCCCCCACCTACCTCACAAAGTGACTATTGTGGGGAGGAGGAAAATGAGTTTGCAAACTGCTGTAAGACTCCTTACAGGAGAGAAAGGTGGGGTATAAATCCCAACTCTTCTTTTTCTGATTTGGGAAAGGTTGTAAATAGTATTGGCATATTCCGTTTGAAGGATGTTTTACACTGAAAGAAATCTGATGGTTAAAAACATAAGAACATAAGAACTAGCCTGCTGGATCAGACCAGAGTCCATCTAGTCCAGCATTCTGCTACTCACAGTGGCATACCAGGTGCCTTTGGGAGCTCACCTGCAGGATGTGAAAGCAATGGCCTTCTGCGGCTATTGCTCCCGATCACCTGGTCTGCTAAGGCATTTGCAATCTGAGATCAAGGAGGTTCAAGATTGGTAGCCACAGATCGACTTCTCCTCCATAAATCTGTCCAAGCCCCTTTTAAAGCTATCCAGGTTAGTTGCCATCACCACCTCCTGTGGCAGCATATTCCAAACACCAATCACACGTTGCGTGAAGAAGTGTTTCCTTTTATTAGTTCTAATTCTTCCCCCCAGCATTTTCAATGGATTCCCCCTGGTTCTAGTATTGTGAGAAAGAGAGAACAATTTCTCTCTGTCCACATTTTCTACCCCATGCATAATTTTATAGACTTCAATCATATCCCCCCTCAGTCGTCTCCTCTCCAAACTAAAGAGTCCCAAACGCTGGTTCTCTCCAGCTTGCCTTGAAGAATTCTGGTTTTTGTTTTCCCCCGAATTTCTTCAGGACATGGAAGCGTGGTGCCGGCCTTACGCGGAAATCGACACCAGCCGTCTGATCGCCGCCTTGGCGAGAAGTCTTGGACAGACCAGCAGGGCTTCTGATCCGACAGAATTTCCAAGTATGGAAGGGGGTCCGATCACTCCAGCCGGCGAGACCAGAAGGGCACATGCCTCCAATGTGACACACACTCCGCTCCTGGGTACGTTCGGTAAAGTCTAAAATGCAAGCACTGCTTTGAAGATTGTCAGTTGTTTGAGTGTTCATCATCGTGACCATCTGTGGAGAAGTTTCAAGCTCATGATCCTGGCTCCTCCTCAGTCTTATAAAGGTTCTTAAAACAATATGAACAGGCAGTTTACAACTGAAGAAGATGTTTCTCTTCAGGCTGGAGGGTCTTTTACCCTCATTTTTCCCTACTTTGTCTTTTTAAAAAAATCAGTAGTTATTTGAAGTTGTTTGCTACCGTGTTTCCCCGAAAATAAGACAGTGTCTTATATTAATTTTTGCTCCCAAAGATGCGCTATGTCTTATTTTCAGGGGATGTCTTATTTTTCTATATTCTGTTCGTCAGGCATGCTTCCAAACAAAAACTTTGCTACGTCTTACTTTTGGGGGATGCCTTATATTTCGCACTTCAGCAAAACCTCTACTACGTCTTATTTTCTGGGGATGTCTTATATTTGGGGAAACAGAGTAGCATTTGGCAGGTTTAGTGTGGCTCCATTTTTAAGCTGAAATGAAACAAAGCAGTGGGTGGGGGGGATCCTTTTAATAAGGAAATTTGAATCTGGGCCCACAACGTTCTTCCAATATTATTGCAGTTTACTTCTTCCTCCTGTGTGCTGTGCTGGTAGTGGAAAAAGCTCACTTATGCCTATTTATTTACTTTCTGTATATCTCACCTTTTTCCTCCATGAAGACCCAAAGTGGCTTACATAGTTCTCCTCTCCCCCATTTTATCCTCACAATATCCCTGTGAGGTAGGTTGGACTAGGTCAGTGATGGCGAACCTTTTCGAAACCGAGTGCCCAAATTGCAACCCAAAACCCACTTATTTATTGCAAAGTGCCAACATGTCAATTTAACCTGAAAACTGAGGTTTTAGTTTAGAAAAAACGGTTGGCTCCGAGGTGCACGTTACTCAGGATTAAGCTTGGTGAAACAACCATGCAATGCTTCAAATGGGTGAATCACGACCTTAGGAAGGTTTACTCAGAAGCAAGCCCCATTGCCAGCAACAGAGCTTACTCCCAGGTAAAGGATAATGCCCAGGCCAGCCTAGATGTGTGTGTGTGTGTGTGTGTGTGTGTGTGAAGGTGATTTTCTGTCCTCCCCTCCACATGATGAACTCTGTGCATGCGTGCCCACAGAGAGGGCTCTGAGTGCCACCTCTGGCACCCGTGCCATAGGTTCGCCACCACTGGACTAGGTTAAATTGAACACGTGTTACTTGCCCGAAGTCATCCAGCAAGCTTCCAAGGGAGAGTGTGGATTCGAATCTGGGTCTCACAGTTCCTAGTTCAAACACTCTAACCACAAGGGAGCTTTGACTCCCAACAGCTTACACCCTGAAAATCTTGTTGGTCTCAGAGGGGCTACTGCACTCACATCCAACTGCGCTGCACAGTGGGTCAGTGACATAAATTGATCTCATTAGGCAGTTATTTTTATTGAATTTAAGAGAGCCAGTGTGGAGCAGTGGTTAAGAGCAGGTGGATTCTAATCTGGAGAACTGGGCTTGATTCCCCACTCTTCCACCTGAGTGGCAGAGGCTTATCTGGTGAGCCAGATGTGTTTCCGCACTCCTGCATTCCTGCTGGTTGACCTTGGGCTAGTCACAGTTCTCTCTGAACTCTCTCAGCCACACCTACCTCACAAGGCATCTGTTGTGGGGACAGGAAGGGAAAGGAGCTCATAAGCCACCTTGAGTCTCCTTACAAGAGAGAAAGGCGAGGTATAAATCCAAACTCTTCTTCTTCTTCTTCATTGTTATTAGTCCAATAGGGAGGGAGGGAGGGAGATGAAAAGCTTGTACTGACATATTCATGGGGAATGTGGGTTTTGAGGGATTTGCCGCTTCTGATGTTGTACCTACTGCACGGAGAGGCCAAGATCTGGAATTCCTCAGCGGGAGATGTGTCGTGTTAATATATATGGGAGTGGTTATTGACCCAAAGGGCTTACATGATGTGTGTGTGTTTTGCCAATTCTTTTGTATTTTTAAAATTGTATTATCTGCCATCATTCCCAATAGGTTTTTCTCTTAGTTCTCTCGGCTTTTAGGGGCAGCCTGTTTCCTCATAAGAGCTGAGTACCTTGTGTTTCAATATTGCAGAGCATAGCAGGGCGTCTAAACAGAAGTTTTAAACTCAGAGGTAAATGGAAAGATGAAAATAGGTTTGTTTGGAAATTGAGCCAGTTTGTTAAAAAGCAACCCCTGCAGTTATGCAGTTTTCAGAGTTCCCTCTCCTGGCAATTTTAAAATGCCAGTGGCCACATGATCACTATACCGACTTAGACTTGAAATAGGCCTGGCAAAGTTCCATGTTTTCTGTTCAGGCCTCAGGAGAAAGAGGAGAGAAGTGAAACAAGAAAACCAGGTTTCCAGACTCTCCTTTCTCTTTCGAGCTCCTGGAGCCAGGCAAAAGGTCTCTTTGGAGATGTGAATTAGCCCATATCTTCTTACTAGCGGTATCCAGCAAGAGGCAGGTCTTGTTCAAAAGCCGGTTTTGGAAGCCCATTTTCATAACAGGATTAAATCCTCATCTCCAGATTGCTGGGCCAATTAGATTTGGACAAGGGGTGAGTGACATTATGCCCTGGAGCTGAGCCATCACATTGCGTCCTCGTGAAAGACTCGTTCGCATTCCAATTGAGAATTTTTGAGAGGAAAGACAGGCGACTGGAACGCCCGCAAATGCTTCCTGTGTGCGTCGTGGACAGCTTTGAGGCACAGGACATAATTTCACAGGGCACCAGATGCAGTTGATTTTCCGATTTTCCTTGCAGAGAGCCTGGGTCTTGAAATGTGGCGCCAGAGAACCCACATAAGCCACAGAGATTATCCTGCTTCCCCCAACTTTTGAAACTTACTCAAACCATCCCTGAAATTGAGCTGCTTGGCATGTAAATAACTACTTGGCACATAAATTAGAAATGCGTACTCGGGCTAAATCCGTGCTTTGCTTGTTCCAAGAGTCTGGTGGCTTTGCAATACAGCACAGAATCCACCTTCCCCAAGACAGAAGAGAAGTTTTTCTTTCCACGTTTAACTCTCAGGAATGCAGCAGAAGGTAGCTGGGATAGAAACGTAATAAGTAAAGTACAAAGCCTAGGTTTTGCTCTGCACGGACTAAAATCTTGGCGGCTGTTTTTGGTGGAAATGGTAAAAAACTTTTTATCTTATTTATTCTCTCATGACCACTACAAGGTGTCTGAGCCTTTGCAGTGGCTCCCACACTTCAAATAAGAACATAAGAACAAGCCAGCTGGATCAGACCAGAGTCCATCTAGTCCAGCTCTCTGCTACTCGCAGTGGCCCACCAGGTGCCTTTGGGAGTTCCCATGCACGATGTGAAAGCAATGGCCTTCTGCGGCTGCTGCTCCCGATCACCTGGACTGTTAAGGCATTTGCAATCTCAGATCAAAGAGGATCAAGATTGGTAGGCAGAGATCGACTTCTCCTCCATAAATCTGTCCAAGCCCCTTTTAAAGCTATCCAGGTTAGTGGCCATCACCACCTCCTGTGGCAGCATCTTCCAAACACCACACATTGCGTGAAGAAGTGTTTCCTTTTATTAGTCCTAATTCTTTCCCCCAGCATTTTCAATGACTGCCCCCTGGTTCTAGTATTGTGAGAAAGAGAGAACAATTTCTCTCTGTCAACATTTTCTACCCCAGGCATAATTTTATAGACTTCAATCATATCCCCCCTCAGACCCTCAGACGTCTCCTCTCCAAACTAAAGAGTCCCAAACGCTGCAGCCTCTCCTCATAAGGAAGGTGCTCCAGTCCCTCAATCATCCTTGTTGCCCTTCTTTGCACTTTTTCTATCTCTTCGATATCCTGCACTTTTTCTATCTCTTTGAAATGCCATTGAGCTCTGGAGTGCACACATGAAAGTTGATTGTCCTCTTCCTTGTTTGGGCGAGGCAGGTGGACTCTGAGCATTCTACATATTTGGAAAGGGATTTCCCATGTGGAAGGTCATGTTTGGGCTCTTTTTCTCCCAGTGCTAATTTTTCCAAGAACCTGACTGGCAAGAGGGTTAGCCGGTGGTGAGGTTCACGGCCAGGAGGGAGCTGGAAAGCCCTCGAGCACATGGAAATGCCAAGTGCTTGTCCTTTGGATCCTGGCCCGAGTTCCTTATCCAACTTTGCGCAGTTCCCCAGAGGCCAGGTTAGGTGACAGCGGAATTGAAATAGCTGTTAACAGTCCTCGAGAACTGAAAACTCACACCTGCAAGGAAATAATTATTCTATGACTAACATGCCTATATTTGGGGCGCACAATACATTTTCCTTAAGAAATAGCTGCCACCAGAGCTTTCAGAAATTTTGACAAAATGACACGGAAAATGATCTGTCACCCACGCCGAGCTCTCCCCGTGGCTTCGTTTCCTGGTGGCAGATCTCACTGCCGGTTCGGCTTCATCTTTCCGCCTTTGGGAGGTTCTGCTTTATGCTGGAGGCTGGAGGCACCAGATGGCCGGATGCCTATTGTTCACAGTGTCCCAATTTGATAATGGCCAGTTAAGTATTTCGGTTGATGTGGTCAGAGGTGTGGGACGTGGTTTCCTTGCTGGGCCCGTGGAGCTGTAATTGTCCATTGTGCGCTTGAGTAAGGAGCCTCATCTTCCTCTCTGCTCCAGTGATTGACACTGCCGGTGACTGAATGTGTGCAACCAGGCGGCTGGCTGCGTGTTCATGAGTAGTAGATTCCATTAGTAACTCCACTTCCTTCTAAAGGGTTCTGGGCCGCTCTCCTCCCGTAACCGGATTATTTCCTTGTGTTTAAAAGTTTAGCTGAACCTCTTCTTCTGTTGAATAGGGAAGGATCCCTTAGAACTCCTGAGACAGAGGTAGCTGTCAATCGAGAGAGATTTCATATTTTGCTTTGCTTTCCTAACCTATTCTGTGTGCATGATCTTTTTCTGAAATTCGTTTCCTGCTAAGTCATGAAATCTGTGTTTGAATTTTGCCTCCCTCTCTGCTATCTGGAACGTTAAACATGAAAGCCAGTGTGGCATTGTGGTTAAGAGCAGGTAGACTCTAATCTGGAGAACTGGGTTTGTTTCTCCACTCCACATGAGCAGTGACTCTTTTATCTGGTGAACCAGGTTTGTTCCCCTGCTCCTACACGTGAACCTTCCGGGGTGATGTTGGGCTAGTCACAGTTCTCTCCAAACTCTCTCAAGAGATGTTCTGAATCCAGGCTGACCTTGCATTGAGCCGGGGGTTGGACTGGATGGCCTGCATGAGCCCTTCCAACTCTGTGATTTTAAACGTATGTCAGCCAAATCTCCTTCTGCCTCTCGGAGCCATCCGTTTACACAGTCGTCCCTGCTTTACCTACTGGTGGTTCTTGTGGTGAGAACAACACAGAGACAGGTTTCAGGATTGCGATTGGCCTGAGACAATCCTCCCTCCCAAAGACTTTGTGATGACTTTGGACCCCCTCCCCGTGAAAATTGTTGCCTGCAGGAGAATTCCCACTGCGGGGGTCCTTCAGAGCTCAGCATGCGATCTTATTGCCAATGAAACCTGACATCCTCCAACTGCATCCTAATGCTTACTGTACCGTACTTTACTTGAAAGGAAGGCAACTTTGAGTGTAAGATGTCCCCCTCCTGATTGTTATGCACACACAGAAAAGGTTGGTTTGACGAAACTGTGACTTCTATGCAAATATAAGGTGACTTTTTGGGGAGGAAAAAGGCATACCTGGGGGAAAATACCCTAACCCCGACCTAATGTAAAATCAGCAGTTGCTGTCCAGGTCTTTATGGCACTGTCCATGGTGCTGAAGAGAGTTCTGTTGTTGCTTACAAAGTCACAGATTTGTGGTGACCCTGAAGAGCATAGGTGTCAAACTCGTGGCCCTCTAGATGTTATGGACTACAGTTCCCATCATCCCCTGCATCATGTTGGCAGGGGATGGTGGGAACTGTAGTCCATAACATCTGGAGGGCCGTGAGTTTGACACCTGTGCTGTAAAGTTTTGAAGGCAAGAGACATTCAGAGGAGCTTTGCCGTTTGGCTGCCTTTGCTTCACAATCTGGATTTGGAGTAATGAATTCAAGGTGCAGGAGAAGATATTCCGCCTAAACATTAGGAAGAACTTCCTGACTGTCAGAGCTGCTCGACAGTGGAATTCTCTGCCTCGGAGTGTGGTGGAGTCTCCTTCTTTGGAGGTTTTTAAACAGAGGCTGGATGAGCACACATCGGGAGTGTTTTGATTGTGTGTTCCTGCATGGCAGGGGGTTGGTGGCCCTTGGGGTCTCTTCCAACTCTAAGATTCTATGATCCTTGCTGTTCTGGGGCCAGGACTGAGATTGTGTGATTGGTTTCCCCCTCAAGCTTCCATGGCGCGAGTGGGGATTTGAACCTGGGTTTCCAGGCCATTATCTGACAACTTAACCACGTCACCACTTTGGCTCTTTAAAGAGGGTGGCCTGCCTCTGGTGTGATTCCTTCACCTCGGTAGGAAGTGGCAGATAACGGAAAGTCCTTGTGGTGCGGCATTTGCTGTTCGCTTTGAAGCAAGACCCGATGGGGGAAGGACCTCTTTCTTTGAGTGATGCCCAAGGGTGACTCTCTTTGCTCCTGTTCAAACTGTTGAAAATGAAGGACAGAGGCATGAGGGTCAGTAGCTTCGCTGAGGTGCTGCCAGTTACTGTAGGAGATGTCCATCCTTCTCACAGTCAGAAGAGAAGACAATTCTAGGAAAAGTTGAAGGCAGCAGGAAAAGAGGAAGTCCCAACTTGAGATGGATCAGCTCTACAAAGGAAGCCACGGCCTTCAGTTGACAAGCCCTCAGCAGTGCTGTAAAGAGTCTGGATTTGGATTTATACCCCACCTTTCTCTCCTGTAGGGAGACTCAAGGTGGCTTGCAAGCTCCTTTCCCTTCCTCTTCCCACAACAGACACCTTGGGAGGCTGGTGGGCCTGAGAGAGTTCGGAGAGAACTGTGACTGGTCCAAGGTCACCCAGCAGGACTGCAGAAACCCATCTGGTTCTCCAGATAAGCCTCTGCCCCTCAGGTGGCAGAGCGGGGAATCAAACCCGGTTCTCCAGATTAGAATCCACCTGCTCTTCACCACTACATCACGCTGGCTGTCATAGTAGGATATTTTGGAGGACATTTATTTATTGGCTCGCCACAAGTCGGAAGCATCTTGGCAGCACTTCACACACACCTACATCCCCCCACCGACTCACACATGCATGCTCGCACACACAGACGCCCAAATACAGAAAGGAAACTGCAACGCAGTTGCCCCTGCGACCAATTGAGTCGCCTCCCTTCAAGGCAGGTGAAAATGCCAGTTGATGCTTTCTAAGAGTTTTGAGTGGCCTGTTGGTGAATGCAGAATCGCAGGAGGCACATCTTGTTCTCTCTGCAAGCATGGTGCATGCTGGGTGGGGTGGGGGTGGGGGTAGGGACAAAGAATAATATAAACAGAAATTGGAACTTTTGTTTCCAGTGCTTTCTCTTCTTTGCAACCTGGTTGCTGGGAAACTACAAATGCCCAGTCCTATTTCCATACCTTGGAAACGGTGGTATGCTCCAGGCAATGCATTTTTTTAATGACAGTCAAATTTTTAATAGCAGTCAAATTCATGTGAATTCTGACTTGAAAAATTGAGATTTGGGCCAAGGAAGCCATGCATTGGTAACCAGAAAATATTCTGAGAGCTAGGCAAATCTGTGCAATTCTGTTTTTTGTTTAGCCTTGTGTTTTGTTTTTCACACGGTTTGAGGGAAAGCTGGATTTTTCATAGATGGATTGTATGACTAGGTTTCAGGTGGGGGTACCCATGGGGGGTGGGGGTGGCACAGTGAGCTCTCTGAGGTCCTCCGATGCAGCAGGACCTGAACTGAGCAGTCTAACCACCCCACCCCCCCTAGCTACTTCAACACACCTTCTGTTTCTATCTAGCAATGAAGGCTCAGAACGTTTTTTAAATAAATGAAAACTGGGAACTGAAGCAAGATGGCTCTCTGTAAATAGCAGCTCCAGCCTCCAGACAATGCCATCTGTCCCCTGTGGCTCCACTAGGTTTGGCTCAAGAAAGACCCCAAAAAGAATCAGCTGCAGTTCTGCTTAATGAAAAGAGCATTTTATTCAAGCAAGCGAAATTCTGTGCCTCAGCCCCGTCTCTTTTGTGTTGTGTGCGCAGTGCTCGTTCCATTTCATTCAAGGCTTTATTTGCTGGAGCTTTGCAATGTTTGTTTATTAAAACACGTCTCTCCCGCCTTTCCTCCTCCTTCAAGGTGGCTTGCCAGAATAGCGAAAACATCCCCAGCTAAAACCAAAGGTGAAATAGCAACCCCCCTTCAAACCTCCCTCCCCCTTCAAAGATGCATGTCGTTTAAAAGCCCTGGCCGACAGGTAGACTTTGCAGTGTCTTCTGAAGATCTCCAGGAAGGGGACCCAATGCCCCCCCCCACCCGTTCAGGGAACTCATTCCACAGGGCTAGAGGCACGACGGGAAAGGTCAGTGCGAGGCGGGTCACCCTAAATGGTGGGACAGCCGACAGGTGGCTGTCTGGTGATCGTAGTTGGCACACAGGGACGTATGGAAAGAAACGGTCCTATGTGAGCAGTGGCTAATGTATAGCCAGCAGACAGTGGCACAAATGGTATGTAGTAGTAGTAATCTTTATTGTTTGAGCCGTGGGCTATATAACATCCAGAAAAAAAAGAATAAATAGTCTAAAAGGAAAATATTACATACAATTAAAACACTAACAGTAAAATAATAAGTTTGCCTTTAAGTTAAAATATAAATTACATTCACTATAAACAGGTTAAAATGCCATATCAAATACTATCCATATCAAATACTTCTGCAGCCTCTTTCACGCTGAACTGAATTGTCATTAAACTCAATAAGTCATCAGTTTAAGCTATGGCTTCCCT
Organism: Sphaerodactylus townsendi; assembly: GCF_021028975.2. Lineage (NCBI taxonomy): Eukaryota > Metazoa > Chordata > Lepidosauria > Squamata > Sphaerodactylidae > Sphaerodactylus > Sphaerodactylus townsendi. The sequence continues at coordinate 85,758,259 of NC_059434.1, read as the reverse complement.
CCTTATAAACTCTGCTCACGTTTTCCTAGCTGCCAGGGCAAAAAGAACCATCTTGTAGGAAACATAGGAACCGACGGGCTGTGTGTGTAATGTGTGCGTGTATGTACATGTGTATGTGTACCCCGACGCCCCTTGTGTGCTACAGTTGTTTTTGAAACAGTTTTGGCAGCAAGCTCTATTTCTGGCCAGAAAGCCGCCATAGCCAAGCAGTGGACCAGGACTGACTAGTAGGTTGTGAGCCATAAATATACCAGTTAAAAGTACATGGAGTCCAGAGCACCTGACTGCAAAGTGAGCTGCCTGTCGCCTACCTGCATGACTCATTTACTTAGCCTGACAGCCGTCCAGCTGGCCTATGCTGGCATCTGATAGTTTTGCTTTTGTTGTTGCAGAAGGTGTTACCCAAATTAAGAGCGGTCTGTCTTGTTTTAGGTGGGGGAATTAGTGGAGACAGGCCTCGTGCTGCAAAAAGACAGGCCATGGGATCTCAGCTGATTTATACCAGGGTTTGGGGGGTGGGGGGGGGGGGGGGTGGGGGGGGGGGGGGGTGGGGGGGGGGGGGGGTGGGGGGGGGGGGGGGTGGGGGGGGGGGGGGGTGGGGGGGGGGGGGGGTGGGCGGGGGGGGGGGTGGGGGGGGGGGGGGGTGGGGGGGGGGGGGGGTGGGGGGGGGGGGGGGTGGGGGGGGGGGGGGGTGGGGGGGGGGGGGGGTGGGGGGGGGGGGGGGTGGGGGGGGGGGGGGGTGGGGGGGGGGGGGGGTGGGGGGGGGGGGGGGTGGGGGGGGGGGGGGGTGGGGGGGGGGGGGGGTGGGGGGGGGGGGGGGTGGGGGGGGGGGGGGGTGGGGGGGGGGGGGGGTGGGGGGGGGGGGGGGTGGGGGGGGGGGGGGGTGGGGGGGGGGGGGGGTGGGGGGGGGGGGGGGTGGGGGGGGGGGGGGGTGGGGGGGGGGGGGGGTGGGGGGGGGGGGGGGTGGGGGGGGGGGGGGGTGGGGGGGGGGGGGGGTGGGGGGGGGGGGGGGTGGGGGGGGGGGGGGGTGGGGGGGGGGGGGGGTGGGGGGGGGGGGGGGTGGGGGGGGGGGGGGGTGGGGGGGGGGGGGGGTGGGGGGGGGGGGGGGTGGGGGGGGGGGGGGGTGGGGGGGGGGGGGGGTGGGGGGGGGGGGGGGTGGGGGGGGGGGGGGGTGGGGGGGGGGGGGGGTGGGGGGGGGGGGGGGTGGGGGGGGGGGGGGGTGGGGGGGGGGGGGGGTGGGGGGGGGGGGGGGTGGGGGGGGGGGGGGGTGGGGGGGGGGGGGGGTGGGGGGGGGGGGGGGTGGGGGGGGGGGGGGGTGGGGGGGGGGGGGGGTGGGGGGGGGGGGGGGTGGGGGGGGGGGGGGGTGGGGGGGGGGGGGGGTGGGGGGGGGGGGGGGTGGGGGGGGGGGGGGGTGGGGGGGGGGGGGGGTGGGGGGGGGGGGGGGTGGGGGGGGGGGGGGGTGGGGGGGGGGGGGGGTGGGGGGGGGGGGGGGTGGGGGGGGGGGGGGGTGGGGGGGGGGGGGGGTGGGGGGGGGGGGGGGTGGGGGGGGGGGGGGGTGGGGGGGGGGGGGGGTGGGGGGGGGGGGGGGTGGGGGGGGGGGGGGGTGGGGGGGGGGGGGGGTGGGGGGGGGGGGGGGTGGGGGGGGGGGGGGGTGGGGGGGGGGGGGGGTGGGGGGGGGGGGGGGTGGGGGGGGGGGGGGGTGGGGGGGGGGGGGGGTGGGGGGGGGGGGGGGTGGGGGGGGGGGGGGGTGGGGGGGGGGGGGGGTGGGGGGGGGGGGGGGTGGGGGGGGGGGGGGGTGGGGGGGGGGGGGGGTGGGGGGGGGGGGGGGTGGGGGGGGGGGGGGGTGGGGGGGGGGGGGGGTGGGGGGGGGGGGGGGTGGGGGGGGGGGGGGGTGGGGGGGGGGGGGGGTGGGGGGGGGGGGGGGTGGGGGGGGGGGGGGGTGGGGGGGGGGGGGGGTGGGGGGGGGGGGGGGTGGGGGGGGGGGGGGGTGGGGGGGGGGGGGGGTGGGGGGGGGGGGGGGTGGGGGGGGGGGGGGGTGGGGGGGGGGGGGGGTGGGGGGGGGGGGGGGTGGGGGGGGGGGGGGGTGGGGGGGGGGGGGGGTGGGGGGGGGGGGGGGTGGGGGGGGGGGGGGGTGGGGGGGGGGGGGGGTGGGGGGGGGGGGGGGTGGGGGGGGGGGGGGGTGGGGGGGGGGGGGGGTGGGGGGGGGGGGGGGTGGGGGGGGGGGGGGGTGGGGGGGGGGGGGGGTGGGGGGGGGGGGGGGTGGGGGGGGGGGGGGGTGGGGGGGGGGGGGGGTGGGGGGGGGGGGGGGTGGGGGGGGGGGGGGGTGGGGGGGGGGGGGGGTGGGGGGGGGGGGGGGTGGGGGGGGGGGGGGGTGGGGGGGGGGGGGGGTGGGGGGGGGGGGGGGTGGGGGGGGGGGGGGGTGGGGGGGGGGGGGGGTGGGGGGGGGGGGGGGTGGGGGGGGGGGGGGGTGGGGGGGGGGGGGGGTGGGGGGGGGGGGGGGTGGGGGGGGGGGGGGGTGGGGGGGGGGGGGGGTGGGGGGGGGGGGGGGTGGGGGGGGGGGGGGGTGGGGGGGGGGGGGGGTGGGGGGGGGGGGGGGTGGGGGGGGGGGGGGGTGGGGGGGGGGGGGGGTGGGGGGGGGGGGGGGTGGGGGGGGGGGGGGGTGGGGGGGGGGGGGGGTGGGGGGGGGGGGGGGTGGGGGGGGGGGGGGGTGGGGGGGGGGGGGGGTGGGGGGGGGGGGGGGTGGGGGGGGGGGGGGGTGGGGGGGGGGGGGGGTGGGGGGGGGGGGGGGTGGGGGGGGGGGGGGGTGGGGGGGGGGGGGGGTGGGGGGGGGGGGGGGTGGGGGGGGGGGGGGGTGGGGGGGGGGGGGGGTGGGGGGGGGGGGGGGTGGGGGGGGGGGGGGGTGGGGGGGGGGGGGGGTGGGGGGGGGGGGGGGTGGGGGGGGGGGGGGGTGGGGGGGGGGGGGGGTGGGGGGGGGGGGGGGTGGGGGGGGGGGGGGGTGGGGGGGGGGGGGGGTGGGGGGGGGGGGGGGTGGGGGGGGGGGGGGGTGGGGGGGGGGGGGGGTGGGGGGGGGGGGGGGTGGGGGGGGGGGGGGGTGGGGGGGGGGGGGGGTGGGGGGGGGGGGGGGTGGGGGGGGGGGGGGGTGGGGGGGGGGGGGGGTGGGGGGGGGGGGGGGTGGGGGGGGGGGGGGGTGGGGGGGGGGGGGGGTGGGGGGGGGGGGGGGTGGGGGGGGGGGGGGGTGGGGGGGGGGGGGGGTGGGGGGGGGGGGGGGTGGGGGGGGGGGGGGGTGGGGGGGGGGGGGGGTGGGGGGGGGGGGGGGTGGGGGGGGGGGGGGGTGGGGGGGGGGGGGGGTGGGGGGGGGGGGGGGTGGGGGGGGGGGGGGGTGGGGGGGGGGGGGGGTGGGGGGGGGGGGGGGTGGGGGGGGGGGGGGGTGGGGGGGGGGGGGGGTGGGGGGGGGGGGGGGTGGGGGGGGGGGGGGGTGGGGGGGGGGGGGGGTGGGGGGGGGGGGGGGTGGGGGGGGGGGGGGGTGGGGGGGGGGGGGGGTGGGGGGGGGGGGGGGTGGGGGGGGGGGGGGGTGGGGGGGGGGGGGGGTGGGGGGGGGGGGGGGTGGGGGGGGGGGGGGGTGGGGGGGGGGGGGGGTGGGGGGGGGGGGGGGTGGGGGGGGGGGGGGGTGGGGGGGGGGGGGGGTGGGGGGGGGGGGGGGTGGGGGGGGGGGGGGGTGGGGGGGGGGGGGGGTGGGGGGGGGGGGGGGTGGGGGGGGGGGGGGGTGGGGGGGGGGGGGGGTGGGGGGGGGGGGGGGTGGGGGGGGGGGGGGGTGGGGGGGGGGGGGGGTGGGGGGGGGGGGGGGTGGGGGGGGGGGGGGGTGGGGGGGGGGGGGGGTGGGGGGGGGGGGGGGTGGGGGGGGGGGGGGGTGGGGGGGGGGGGGGGTGGGGGGGGGGGGGGGTGGGGGGGGGGGGGGGTGGGGGGGGGGGGGGGTGGGGGGGGGGGGGGGTGGGGGGGGGGGGGGGTGGGGGGGGGGGGGGGTGGGGGGGGGGGGGGGTGGGGGGGGGGGGGGGTGGGGGGGGGGGGGGGTGGGGGGGGGGGGGGGTGGGGGGGGGGGGGGGTGGGGGGGGGGGGGGGTGGGGGGGGGGGGGGGTGGGGGGGGGGGGGGGTGGGGGGGGGGGGGGGTGGGGGGGGGGGGGGGTGGGGGGGGGGGGGGGTGGGGGGGGGGGGGGGTGGGGGGGGGGGGGGGTGGGGGGGGGGGGGGGTGGGGGGGGGGGGGGGTGGGGGGGGGGGGGGGTGGGGGGGGGGGGGGGTGGGGGGGGGGGGGGGTGGGGGGGGGGGGGGGTGGGGGGGGGGGGGGGTGGGGGGGGGGGGGGGTGGGGGGGGGGGGGGGTGGGGGGGGGGGGGGGTGGGGGGGGGGGGGGGTGGGGGGGGGGGGGGGTGGGGGGGGGGGGGGGTGGGGGGGGGGGGGGGTGGGGGGGGGGGGGGGTGGGGGGGGGGGGGGGTGGGGGGGGGGGGGGGTGGGGGGGGGGGGGGGTGGGGGGGGGGGGGGGTGGGGGGGGGGGGGGGTGGGGGGGGGGGGGGGTGGGGGGGGGGGGGGGTGGGGGGGGGGGGGGGTGGGGGGGGGGGGGGGTGGGGGGGGGGGGGGGTGGGGGGGGGGGGGGGTGGGGGGGGGGGGGGGTGGGGGGGGGGGGGGGTGGGGGGGGGGGGGGGTGGGGGGGGGGGGGGGTGGGGGGGGGGGGGGGTGGGGGGGGGGGGGGGTGGGGGGGGGGGGGGGTGGGGGGGGGGGGGGGTGGGGGGGGGGGGGGGTGGGGGGGGGGGGGGGTGGGGGGGGGGGGGGGTGGGGGGGGGGGGGGGTGGGGGGGGGGGGGGGTGGGGGGGGGGGGGGGTGGGGGGGGGGGGGGGTGGGGGGGGGGGGGGGTGGGGGGGGGGGGGGGTGGGGGGGGGGGGGGGTGGGGGGGGGGGGGGGTGGGGGGGGGGGGGGGTGGGGGGGGGGGGGGGTGGGGGGGGGGGGGGGTGGGGGGGGGGGGGGGTGGGGGGGGGGGGGGGTGGGGGGGGGGGGGGGTGGGGGGGGGGGGGGGTGGGGGGGGGGGGGGGTGGGGGGGGGGGGGGGTGGGGGGGGGGGGGGGTGGGGGGGGGGGGGGGTGGGGGGGGGGGGGGGTGGGGGGGGGGGGGGGTGGGGGGGGGGGGGGGTGGGGGGGGGGGGGGGTGGGGGGGGGGGGGGGTGGGGGGGGGGGGGGGTGGGGGGGGGGGGGGGTGGGGGGGGGGGGGGGTGGGGGGGGGGGGGGGTGGGGGGGGGGGGGGGTGGGGGGGGGGGGGGGTGGGGGGGGGGGGGGGTGGGGGGGGGGGGGGGTGGGGGGGGGGGGGGGTGGGGGGGGGGGGGGGTGGGGGGGGGGGGGGGTGGGGGGGGGGGGGGGTGGGGGGGGGGGGGGGTGGGGGGGGGGGGGGGTGGGGGGGGGGGGGGGTGGGGGGGGGGGGGGGTGGGGGGGGGGGGGGGTGGGGGGGGGGGGGGGTGGGGGGGGGGGGGGGATATTTTGATCTGATATTAGCAAATTTAGGGCAGCAAAGCAGTTGATGTGCCAATGTTTCAATTTGTTGTTCACCACAAGAGCATACCCTTTCGCTCATTTCCAAGTTGTTAAATCTACCACGCAATAAAGCAGAGGGGAAAACATTGAAGCAAGCAAGTGTGAGGGCTCTTCTCTGCATAGGATTAGTCAAAAAATACAAACAGGGAGCCATCCTGTTTTGATATAGGGGTATTGAAAGATGTAAGGGTGAACAAGTTTTCATAGCAGCCCTAAATAAATTAATCCATCGCTTCTTGGCCTTTTGGCTAAGATCAAGTGTAGAATTGCCTAATTTAAATTGTCTAACTTTTTAAAAAACTGCTTGTTGTACAATCTCAGCCACCGAATGATTGTCGTCTTCTTGAGCGCTTGCGCACTGGCAGAGTTGGGTGAAATTATCCACTGTGGCAGGCTCCAGCCACCCTTGATTGCACGTCCAGGTTAATTTTCTTCTCTTTTTGCTCAGGTGTACCTCCGTAATCTTGGCATCGATCAGTCACCTTCATCGATCCTGACTCCTTTCCTGCCCAGAGGGCCAATCCGAGAAATAGAATTCTCCCCGTCTGAGCTCAGAATAATGAAGGCCTCCACTGATACCTTGAGACAACACTTTCAGGCATCGGAAGGTTTGGAGACACATATGGTGACTGCGTTGCTCTCAGGTGTTCAGGGCTGTCCTGGAATGGTGGTGGGTGCTCTGCCTGGGATGCACTTTCCACACTCCCAGCCAACGTGGTTAAGAGCAGCTGGATTCTAATCTGGAGAACTGGGTTTGAGTCCCCACTCCTCCACCTGTGGCGGAGGCTTGTCTGGTGAACCAGATGTGTTTCTGCACTCTGACATTCCTGCTGGGTGACCTTGGGCTGGTCAGTTTTCTCAGCACTCTCTCAGCCCTACCTGCCGCACAAGGTGTCTGTTGTGGGGAGAGGAATGGAAAGGAACTTGTAGTATCCTTGCAGAGGTTGAGAGCCTCACCTGTTTTGCCCTCTCTGAATTGTAATCCTCCAGATGGTGGAAATTTATAAAGGACAAAATAACTTCTCTAGGTCTCTCCTTAGAAACCATTTTTTATTCAATCTGCAAATGAAATTTGGCTATCCCTAAAAAGAAGGCTACTGGACCAGGAATGCCAGTTGCTGTTGAGTGCAGCCAGGACATCTTGTTCCCCCTTGCACTTTGGAATCTATCCTGAAATTAGCCTCGCAGCTAACTATCTATTCCAACTATCAGGGACCAGGCAGAGATGGATCATTACTCGAGCTACCGTCTTTCTCCGAAAATAAGACAGTGTCTTATATTGATTTTTGCTCCCAAAGATGCACTATGTCTTATTTTCAGGGGATGTCTTATTTTTCCGCTCCATAGCTGCATGCTCTGGTGTTCTGTTCAACGGGCATGCTTCCAAACAAAAACTTTGCTACGTCTTACTTTCGGGGGATGCTTTACATTTTTGCTCCCAAAGATGCAAAACCTCTACTATGTCAGCAAAACCTCTTCAGCAAAACCTCTACTATGTCTTATTCTCAGGGGATGTCTTATTTTCGGAGAAACAGGGTAGATGTAACGCATTCCCCTCTGCCGTTCTTAAGGGCCGACAGTTGAATGTTCTGCTTCAAGATAGAACAAGTTCATATTGTCAGGATACGGTTGAGACCCTCGAGCATATTATGTTCTCTTGCCTGAGGTACGCGTTACCTAGACTCTCCCTACTTGTCCCAGCACTAGGGAATAAAATAAGATGTTCGGAGCATACAAAGGCTACTCACCTGCTGAATAACAGCAACGGCGGGATAGCTGGAAAAGCCGCTGAATTTTTATGAGAAGTGCTCAAGTCAAAGACATTATGGAAGATTGATCACCTCTTCTTTCCTGGCCTTACGCGATTTGTCCGGTTTTATGTCTTGTTCTAAGACCTGCTCTGTCCTGTATTTTGTTTTATTTTTTACTGATATACCTAATAAAGGTCAGTTGCAGTCTCCTTAAAGGAGAGAAAGGTGGGGTATAAATCCATCCATCCATCCATCCATCCATCCATCCATCCACCCACCCACCCACCCATCCATCCATCCACCCACCCACCCACCCACCCACCCACCCATCCATCCATCCATCCATCCATCCATCCATCCATCCATCCATCCATCCATCCATCCATCCATCCATCCATCCATCCTCCTCCTTTTCTTTCTTTCTTTCTTTCTTTCTTTCTTTCTTTCTTTCTTTCTTTCTTTCTTTCTTCTTTTTCTTTTTCTTTTTCTTTTTCTTTTTCCTCTTCTTCCTCTTCTTCCTCCTCCTGCTGTTCCCCTGGATTTCCTTCCCCCCACCCACTTGTGCAGCTCTCTCTCCCACGATCCCTGGACAGAGGGCACTGGAAATGGCACTCACCTGGCACCTGTGAGGACAGAGGTCTGGGGGAGGCAGGCACATCTGGGGAGCAAAGCAGTGGTGATGGCAACAGGGATGCCACTCTGGGCCTTGCAACGTGACGGGCGGACTTTTGGCACTCAGGCAAGACTGGCGCCCTGCCATGCTGCTTGAGGGTTGTTTGGGGGAGCTGGGGGAGGGAGAAATAACTTGGGTGCCTTCTCTGGGCTGCACTGGGCTGGAGAGAGAAGCTGTGTTTTCAGCTGGCCTCAGAGACTTCTGGGAGGTGGGAGGAGGGAAGTGTTCTCCCTTGGTGAATATTCCTTGTGAATTCTAGCAATTTTTCTGTTCCTTTCAGGAGACTTGCACTCTGTAGCAGACGTCACGCAGTCAAGTTTTGATTCTTCTGTTGGCAGCATCCCCATTCCAGCAGGCTCAGAAACCAGCCTTGATCCTTCCTTCCTTACAGATCTCTTGCCAAAGCCTTCCAGAAACTTGCTTAGTCAGGGTGCTGTAGAGCACCACCTGGGAGATCTACCTGCTGCCACCCCCTGCCCTCCAGAGAGCCTTTCCAAGATTCCAGCTGCTCCCAAGATGGCAGAATCCAGTCAAGGGATCCCAGCAATTCCAACCAGCCTTCCTTCAGCAGAAGAGACATCCCCCAAATGTGTTCAGGTGCTGATGGACAGATTTAATCCAAAGGAGCTTGCCCATCAAGGGACGTTGTCTTCCAGTTCTCTGCATGAAGAAAAATCTGAGATGAGCGCCCATGAAAAACCTCACTCTGTACACACAATTTCTTCTGAAGGGGAAGACCAGGACTCTTTCATAGGGTCTAGAACCCTGAAAGAGATCCAAGGACTTCTGGCAGAGGCGGAAGCTAGAAGTCCGAGCCGCTTCAGTCCCGTCTCCTCCATTTCCTCTGCCTTGGACTTGGGTGGTTCATCAACAAGGACTACAAAGGCAGCCAACGATGGAGATTTCCTGTCCATCCAGGGGAACAGCCCTGTACTCCAGAGAATATGGTCCTGGGATGAGACACTGGGTAGGCCGAGTGTTCACGAAGACGCTGTGCTCTCAAAAACTCTTAGCTTCACTGGGAGCTTAAAATGGGACGGGGTGCTTTCCGGGAGCGTCGTCAGCAACGAACCGATAGTGCCGGAAGAGCCTGGAGCAACTTCCCCAAAAGAGGCGCCAATGAAATCTTCCCAGCGATCAGAACCAGAGGGTTGTAACAGCGCAACGAGTGACAGAATGCCGTCGCTCCAACCTGACTCCTTGCAGAGCGCGACAGGCGGCGACTCGGGTCCTCTCAGAGAGCCACAACCCGCAGCTGCTGTCGAGCCGTCGGACAGCTTCTCGGATATTTTGGAGGGCTTTCAGCAAATCTTGGAGAAAGTTGGGGAGACCGTCGGTAAGGGGCCCGGTGGGCCCGGGAGTGTTCACGGAAGCGAAAACAGCAGCAGCGTGGACTCGCTGGGCGTCAGAGTGAAAAAGCTCTTGTGTGGGGGATACCCAGCGACCCCGAGCGAGGGGGAAGACAGGGATGGGCAGAGAAAACAGCAAGTCTCGGTTGATCCCGGCTTGGCTGCGAGCAAAGAGACCGCCAGCATCCAAGGAAGCGAGAACAGCAGCAGCTTGGACTCTCTGGCTGCCCGGGTCAAGACTCTGTTGGGAAATGAGCACCCAGCGATGCCTGCAGCTGAGATCCTGCAGCGGACCAAGGAAGAGGAGAGGAAAGCGCGCAGTAAGCAATAGGCTTTGTCTACTCATTCAGGTTAAAGGCCAGCGAGCAGCACCCATCTGGGAGTTATTGTACGGGCTGGCATACACTGCCCTCCCCAGGTCAGAAATCACCCCCACTGAGAATTATTCCAGGCATTTTAAAATGAAATCGTAGAATCGTAGAGCTGAAAGAGACCCCGAGGGTGGAAGAGACCCCGAGGGCCATCCAGTCCAACCCCCTGCAATGCAGAGCACACAATGGCAGCTGTGAAAAAGGCAAACTCTATGCTGGGGATCACTAGGAAAGGAATTGAGAATAAAACTGCAAAGATTGTCATGCCCTTATATAAAGCCGTGGTACGACCTCACTTGGAGTCCTGTGTTCAGTTCTGGTCGCCACATCTCAAAAAGCATATTGAAGAGATAGAAAAAGTACAGAGAAGGGCAATGAGGATGATTGAGGGACTGGAGCACCTTCCCTATGAGGAGAGGCTGCAGCGTTTGGGACTCTTTAGTTTGGAGAGGAGACGTCTGAGGGGGGATATGATTGAAGTCTATAAAATTATGCCTGGGGTAGAAAATGTTGACAGAGAAAATTTTTTCTCTCTTTCTCACAATACTAGAACCAGGGGGCATCCATTGAAAATGCTGGGGGGAAGAATTAGGACTAATAAAAGGAAACACTTCTTCATGCAACGTGTGATTGGTGTTTGGAATATGCTGCCACAGGAGGTGGTGATGGCCACTAACCTGGATAGCTTTAAAAGGGGCTTGGACAGATTTATGGAGGAGAAGTCGATTTATGGCTACCAATTTTGATCCTCCTTGATCTGAGATTGCAAATGCCTTAACAGTCCAGGTGCTCAGGAGCAACAGCCGCAGAAGGCCATTGCTTTCACCTCCTGCACGTGAGCTCCCAAAGGCACCTGGTGGGCTACTGCGAGTAGCAGAGAGCTGGACTAGATGGACTCTGGTCTGATCCAGCTGGCTTGTTCTTATGTTCTTATGTACAATCAAAGCACTCCTGACAAGTGGCCATCCAGCCTCTATTTGAAAACCTCTAAACCACACTCCGAGGCAGCGGATTCCACTGTCAAACAGCCCTTATTGTCAGGATGTTCTTCCTCATATTTCGGTGGAATCTCTTTTCCTGTACCCATGACTCCTGGTCCTAGCCTCTGGAGCAGCAGAAAACAAGCTTGCTCCCTCTTCAACATGACATCCCTTCCAATATTTAAACCTGGCTACCTGGTCACTTCTGAACCTTCTCTTCTCCAGGCTTGCCAGGTGGGAAGAAATGCCATAGTTGCAGCAGGGCAAATAAGTTGGTACCTTTGAGACAAAGCTGTGGCGGCTGAAACAGTTTGCACCCAAGAGCCTGCCTGTACACGTGCAACTGTAGGATATTGCATTTTTTTGCAAAAAATGGGCTTCGTACAGTGGTGGGATCCAGCAGGTTTGCACCACTTCGGCAGAACCGGTTGTTAAAATGGTGCTTGTAAACAACCACTTGTTAAATTATTTGAATCCCACCACCGGAAACGGTTGTTAAATTATTTGAATCCCACCACTGGCTGCAGATCAGCCTGGGTGTCGTCACACACACTCTTTGCTGACTTTGTATTTTTTTATCCTGCCATTCCTACCTCAAGGTCCTGAGAGGGTAAATGTGCCGTCCCCCATCATTGTTGTGGCAGAGGCTCTCCCAAAAATTCTTTGAGCAATAGAAGCATAGAGCTGGAGGGAACACCAAGGGTCATCTAGTCCAACCCCGAGTGCAACACAGGAAGTGCATGAATTGTGGATCATGGTGCTGTGTTTTCTCTTTCTTGGACCCCTCCCCACCCCTGGGCCAGTTTAAACGGCTGTGGGTCTCACAACTATGGCTCATGTCTGCGTTTCACTTGCTGACCTATCTAAATATCATGGTTACGGGTGTGGATTCTCCTGTTTTTGTCTCATCTCTCTAACAGCGTGGGTTAAACTGAAGCTGGCCGATGAATCCACAAACTCTGTGTTCGAGCTAAACGAAGAAGACCGGCGGAAAGTGGAGGAGATCAAGTCTGAGCTGCTTCTGAGCGCCAGGAATGCGGAAATTCAGGTAAGAAGGAACCGGGAGAAACCAATGGAGGAAATTTGGACACATCATAGGATGCCGTAGGCCGCAGGGGTCTGCAACCTGTGGCTCCCCAGATGTTCATGAACTACAATTCTCATTAGCCCCTGCCAGCATGGCCATGGCAGGGGCTGATGGGATTTGTAGTCCATGAACATCTGGAGAGCCACAGGTTGCAGACCCTGGGATATAGGAGTTGACAAATACTATTTTCTTGTTTGTAAAGGTTAACAGGACAGCCTGTGCCAATGGGGGATAATTAATTAGACTAGAGACAGCTATATTAGATGAAACGGCTATGGTCAATCCCCCCCTGGGACGACCCAAGGTCTTTGATTTGGTGGCTGGTAGATTGAATGTATGGTACCCGGGAATATCAACACTCTTTAGGTTGCAGACCCATGCCGTAGGGTTATCAAGGCAAGAGACAAACAGATGTGGTTTGCCGTTGCCTGCTTCCGCGTAGTGACCCTGGACTACCTGCGTGGCCTCCCATCTAAATTCTGGTCCCGGCAGTCCCGTTTAGCTTCTGAGGTCTGATGAGATTGGGCCAACCTGAGCCATCCATGCCAGGGCGCCAGTTTGATCCATGACTTCAGCCAGATTGCATTTCTGTGAGGTACTTGTGTGTGACTCTGCTTGTGAAATTTTTTTTTTTTAAGACAGTTGGCTGGAAGATTTTTTCTATTTGCAAAACCAGTTCCGCCTTCTGTTTTTGACCCCAAAAACCCTAATCAGGGTACCAGTGTCCCCCCTCTTCCACATGATCCTGAAGGTCAGCTTTAGAAGCTGTTCTCCTCAAGAGGTGAAGTAAACATTTGCAGGACCCTGGGCTGTCTGTGCTGTAGCCCCCTCCCCCTTGGATTGGTTCCCCCTAGAACAGTTTCCAGACAGTTTCATTGACCTCTTTTAAACGTCTCATTGTGACCTGAACTTTGGTGCCTGGTAATCTTTGAATAGTCTCTTCTAGACTGTTTGCTGTGAACTGCTGCTTTGGGATATTTTGGCTTTGGTAGACTTTTCTCAGTTATCGCATATACGCTATGCTTGTGTCCATGTGGATACAAGCCCTATTTCACACCAACATAATCTTGTATACGGTTAGTTGCATTTGTGGAGAGCCGGCATGGTGCAGTGGTTAAGAGCAGGTGGATTCTAATCTGGAGAACTGAATTTGATTCCCCACTTCTCCACCTGAGTGGCAAAGGCTTATCTGGTGAACCAGATGTGTTTCCCCCTTCGAATTCCTGCTGGATGACCTTGGGCTAGTCACAGTTCTCTCAGGACTCTCTCAGCCCCACCTACCTCACAAGGAGTCTGTTGTGGGGAGAAGAAGGGAAAGGAGCTTGTAAGCCACCTTGAGTGTCCTTACAGGAGAGAAAGGAGTGATTTAAATCCAAACTCTTCTTCCTTCTGCCATCCCATTGGTCCTTGGTAGCTTTTTGGCTTGACTTTGAATCTAATCACAGCCACGAAATGATAATTCTACAAAATTGCCCTCCACAAAGAGGTCTTTGCTAAGTGGGAATGCATTGCTGTGCATTTGGAAGCAGTGCTGAAACTACCGTGGGGTGAAATCAGAAATAAGAGCAATGGAGGAAAACTGGTTTACTCAGCTGCTGCTAAGTCTCCCCGCTGGCCGGTTGAATGGCACCAGGGGAAGGCCCCCAAACCAGGGGATCCCCCACTCCTGAGGGTGGTCTCCAAAACCTAACATGACAAAACCCAGAAGGCTGAAAGATGAGTCTGTCGCCTAACATTTTTTTTTTGAAACGGTAGCCAATATTGGCCCAAAAGCGGCTGGCAGTGAGAACGACCGAATACTTCCAGTTCTTACTAAACTAGGGAAATTAACACAACACGACATACAGTAAATGCTTTGAATCCAGTTTCATTCAAATTCCAAACGTCTTACAGACTGATCACATGCCCCGAGCGTAAAGCCTCTTCGTAGACAGCACCAGTCATTCTGCTTTGAAGCAGAAAAAAAGACTGATCAAGAGAAGCGCCGTCCCTGCTGGAAGCTGTCTTCTCTGAGGACATTAGAGTCCCTTCTGAAAGCTATTTTTCTTTGAGGCTATTGGGATTCCCTTTTGAAAACGCCACAAGCCTGCGAAGACGGCAACGTACTGGCATCTGGCCAGCTTGTGCGTTTCTGATATTGTACCGAGAACTGTCTGTGTTATTACTGTTGAAAGACGGTTCCGCCTGTATCTGTGAACAGCCTTTATGCGTGGAGCATGTGATCAGTCTGTAAGACGTTTCGGCGTTGGCATTTCAAAGAAACTTGATTTGAAGCATTTACTGTACGTCATGTCAATATCACTAGTTTACCGAGTTTCCCCAAATATAAGACAGTGTCTTATATTAATTTTTGCTCCCAAAGATGCGCTATGTCTTATTTTCAGGGGATGTCTTATTTTTCCTGTGTTCTGTTCGTCGGGCATGCTTCCAAACAAAAACTTTGCTACGTCTTACTTTCGGGGGATGCCTTATATTTCGCACTTCAGCAAAACCTCTACTACAGGGGTCTTCAAACTGTGGCCCTCCAGATGTTCATGAACTACAATTCCCATCCGCCCTGCCACTTAGCCATGCTGGCAGGGGCTGATGGGAATTGTAGTCCACAAACATCTGGAGGCCATAGTTTGAAGACCCCTGCTCTACTACGTCTTATTTTCAGGGGATGTCTTATATTTGGGGAAACAGGGTAGTAAAAATTGAAATTTGTTCTGACTTTCAGCCGCCTTTGTGCAATATTGGCTGCTGTTTCTACTCTGTTGCAGCCCCCCCCCCCCACACCTCTTTTCATGTGACAGATCCTAACATTTTGGGCTTGGCTTCCAGAGCCAGAACATTTTTTATTCTGCATTGGTTAGGTCTCACCTGGAAAATTATGTACAGTTCTGGGCACCGCAATTCAAGAAGGATATTGACAAGCTGGAACTGGTCCAGAGGAGGGCAACCAAAATGGTCAAAGGTCTGGAGACCACTACGAAGAGAGGTTTAGGCAGCTGGGAATGTTTAGTTTGGTGAAGAGAAGGTTAAGGGGGGACATGATAGCCATGTTTAAATATTTGAAGGGATGCCATGTCGAAGAGGGACCAAGCTTGTTTTCTGCTGCCTCAGAGACTAGGACATGGAGTAATGGGTTCAAGGTGAAGGAAAAGAGATTCCATCTAAGCATCAGGAGGAACTTTCTGACTGTCAGGGCTGTCCGAGAGTGGAATGCAGTGCCTCAGAGTGTGGTGGAGTCTCTTCCTTTGGAGGTTTTTAAAGAAGAAGAAGAGTTTGGATTTATATCCCCCCTTTCTACTGTAGGTGGGGGACATCTCAGATGGGTGTCTTCTCCACCAATAGCAAGGAGGCAGGAAATCGTCATCAAATTAGCCGTGTCACTTCCTGTCTTCCAAGGCCATATTTGTTCAGTATTTTTTCCTGCCTAGCAGGGAGTGCTAGTGTTTAGGAGAGGCTCCTTGGTAGATAACGTGTGTGTGTGTGTATGCGGTGTGTTTGACGCAGCAATACATTCTAAAGGAAGGAAATAACAACAGCCTTCACCAAAGCCTGGACAGGCAAGCACAGCGAACCGCGGAGAGCGTTAAAAGCGGAACGTTCGTTTTCCCGCCTTTTTGACGCGCCCGCCAAACCAAGATGGCGTCGGGCTCTTTCACTCCTCCGCGCCAGGACTTCGCCAGATCGACGGCTGAAGGAACCCGCGCGGCCAAGGGAGGGCGCAAACACGCCACTCCGCGGACGGCCCCCTCCCCGCGCGGGGAGGCCGAGGCCCGTCCGCCGGCGCGCCCGGACGGGGGCCCCCCCCGGCCCGGCGGCGCCCCGCCCGCGCCCTTCCCACACGGCCGGGCCCTCACTGGACCTGAGGGACGCACAGCCCCAAAGAAAACCGAAAAGGCAGCAGGACGCGCGGAGGGCCCTCCGCCGCCCAAAAAAGCAAAGAAGAAGCTGCCGGGGAGCTTGACGCCTTCCCAGGGCGCGGCCATTGACGGCGGCTCCCAGACCAGTTCCTCCTACCCCGTTCGGGATCCGGAGTGCTGTGTCAACCCACCGAACACCCCACCCCCCCGCGGAGGCGGCTGAGGGCGCGGTGACTCTTCAACAACAGGTACCGGGGCCCCGGGCAAACAGTGGGGAGGAGAGCGATCCGGAGCAGCCGGATGCGCTTGCGCAATCTCAGGTGGTCGCTAACGACGACATTTCATTCTGGCAACGCCCCCCCCCCCTCTGCATTCACGCAAATGCTCAGAGAACAAACTGACAAAGCGCTGGACGATAGAGAGCAACGAGCTGCTTTAAATAAAACCTCTTCCTTCCCTACCAGAGCCATAACCCGCTCTGCGGGAACCGCGGCTGCGGCTCATTATAGAAACCCCCTTGCCTTACAAGAGGACGAGAAAGAGGAGATAGAGGGGGAAGGGGACGAGGGCCAGGTTCTCAGACACTGAAGAACCGACCGTTGAAAAGCCAGAATTATCCCCACGGTTCTTCTAACAGGAGGACATTACCAATCCTGCCAAACCCATCTAAGGTTTTCCCGAGGGCAAGTCAGATTATTTTCCCCAAGATGCTGGAACACTAAAACTGTTTTTCCAGTTCCAAAATACTTTGTCAAGCGCATTCAACGCGAATGGCACACGGGTAGGAAGGGACTTCCCACAGCTTACAAAAAGTTTACCTTTTGCCACAGCGATTCCATACTATGTTGAAAGTCCCAGCAGTGGAAGCCCCTATTGCAGTTCTGCACTCTGGAGCATTGGTAGCAAAAGAAGGGGAAAGTAATATTAAAGACCCGCTAGACAGGAGATCTGAGGCGGCTCTTCACAGGTCCCACGATTGGCTGGCCGCAGCGATTAAGGCACTTTCCCCAGCATCTACAGTGGCCAGAGCCACTATAGCCTGGACTAAGAGAATTTAGTACATGATCCCAGCAGAGAACACTGCTATTAGAGAAGGCATTAAGCGGGTGCTCATTGCTAACGCCTTCATTGCGGACGCCACACTTGATGCAATTGCCATGACAGCTAGAACCATGGCGTCCAATATGCTAGCTAGGCGCAACACCTGGCTCCGCCCATGGCAGGCAGATACCCAAGCCAAGAATGCAGCAGCAGCCTATTCTTATTATGGAGACCAAGCCCCCGGCAAAGATTTAGAACAGGTACTCATCCAAACCAGAGAGCAGAAGAAAGCAATGCCAAAATCGGTTAGGCCAGATCGTACGTCAACCAGCAAGGTGGGCTCACGCAGCACATTCAGAACACACAATACGCTCCCCAGATTTACTAGGGATAACAGCTGCAAGTCATGGCAGAACCAGTCTTCCTTTCATGACCAAAAACTCATTCCGCACCTTTCAAAAACAAGGGAAGGGCCCTAAGCCAGACAAAACTAAACAATGACTACCGGCAACTCCCGGTGGGGGGAAACCTTGCCAAAATTTTCAGCAGCCTGGCAAGGAGTCCACATAGATCAGTGGACAAGAGAGTTGATAGAGTCGGGTTACGTAATAGAATTCTTCAGAATTCCCGTCCCACTGTTTGTTCCCTCACCGCTATCCTCAAACCCTTTAAAAGCCAAAAACTCATTAGAAGCAGTTTCACATCTTCTGGAGATCCAGGCGGTAGAGCCGGTTCCTCCCCAGGAGAAATCCTTAGGGACCTATTCTCACTTTTTTCTTTTATTGTCCCAAAGCGAAATGGGGAATCCAGAGCAGTGTTAAACCTCCGGTTTGTCAACAAGTTTATCCGGCTACCAAAATTCAAAATGGACTCCCTCCAGTCCATCACGATAGCCCTGAGACACAGGGAGTTCCTCACTTCGTTGGACCTGAGGGAAGCCTACTTGCACATCCCCATCAATCCGGCACACAAAAAATTCCTCAGGTTCACAGTAGGGAATGCCCACTACCAGTGCAGGGCCTTGCTGTTCGGACTAGCCACGGCCCCCAGAACAATCTCAAAGGTACTCCTGGGCCCCATTATCCAACTCAGGGAGGAAGGGACCCAGATACATCCTTACTTAGATGACCTGCTAATCAGGTCTCAGGACAGAACCAAGGATCTCCAAGACGTTGTCAGAGTACAACAAGTACTTCAAGACTACGGGCTCTTAACACATTGGGAGAAAAGCTCCCTCGCCCCAACTCAGAGACTAGAACATCTAGGAGCGATTATAGATACCACATAAAATGCCCTATCCATTCCACTGGTAAAAATTCTCAAAATACAAAAACTGTCAAACAAAATTCTAGTCACACTTCGACCAACTCTATTACAGTTGGCGAGCCTACTAGGCCTGCTCATCTCAGTCATAGACCTCAACCAATGGGCACGGCTACATGCCAGACCACTACAGCTGTTCTTAAGACCGTTCCAGCTAGATATCATTCTGAAAAAAGACAAAAAACTTTACCTAACCCCGCAGGTCAGAGAAAGCCTCAAATGGTGGACTAACATAAACAACCTAAAGAAGGGAAAATGCTACCCCCACGACAACAGACCTCAGATCTTCACAGACTCAAGTCTCTCAGGGTGGGGGGCGACGTTAAAGCAAAAATTCGTCCAAGGCAAAAAAAAAAAAAGAAAAAGAAAAAAGAAAGAAACCTTACTTCCCATCAATGTGCTGGAAACGCGGGCAGTGTTCCTGGCCTTACAACACTTCCACACAGAAGTCAAACATCAACACCTGATAATCAGGACAGACAACATCTCGACCAAGATGTATATAAACAATCAGGGGGGGTTCAAGATCCCCAAGATTACACAAAGAAGCCCTAAAAGTTCTCAACTGGTCGAAAATACACCTATTGTCGTCCCAAGCCCAGTACATTCGGGGAATAAACAACGACAAGGCGGACTGGTTGAGCAGACAGCAAATACAACTAGGTGAATGGAGACTCAATCCAATGTTTTTCCAGGACATCTGCCTACAATTCAGCCAGCCCAAAAGGGATCTGTTCGCCTCAGTGGACAACACTCAGCTACCCAAAATTCACAAAGTAACACAGGGGGTTGCCATCACAGCGCCTTGGCCCCGCCAACTGCTTTACGCCTTCCCTCCAATCCCCGTGATTCCGCGCCTCTTGCAAAAAATCGGACTGGAGAAAGCTCAGGTCATTCTTATCGCGCCACAATGGCCCCGAAGTCCGTGGTACTCCATGGTACTAGAAATGTCCACCCGTCAACCCATGACTCTGCCGATAGTTCCAGACCTATTAACACAGGGCCCCTTAGCCCATCCAGACCCAGGATGGCTCAGGTTGACTGCGTGGAGTGGGAACGGAGAAAACTGAGACAAAGAGGCTACTCAATGAGTATTACGAGGACCATTATGGCAGCACAAAGATGCTCCACGGTCAACATCTATAATGCATCCTGGAGGACATTAGTTAGATGGTGTCAAGCACGAGGAATGGGCCCGGAAGCTCCCTCTATAGGTAACATCCTAGATTTTCTCCAAAAGGGTTTTGATAGGGGACTTCGATGTCCACCTTAAAAAGACAAATTCTTTGAGAGGAGTAAACTCTCCCAACCGCCAGTAATACACCGGTTCCCCACATGGCGGCTGCACGGCGTATTAACATCACTAACCAAATCACCATTTGAACCGATCCAAACCATCCCATTGCGATGGGTGCACATGAAAACTCTATTCCCACTTGCTATCACATCGGCACGCAGGGTCTCGGTATTAAAAGCGTTATCAGTCAATGCCAAGTTATCCACAGTCTTTAAAGACAGAGTCGGATTACTCTTGGACCCGTCATTCATCCCTAAAGTATATTCCAAATTCCATCTTCAACAAGAAATTATAGTGCCAAAATTCATGCCTAATCCCTCTCACCCCAAGAGCGGGCCTGGCATACTCTGGACGTCCAGAGAGCGCTAAAAGCCTTCATAATCAGGACAGAATATATCCGCAAAACGGAAGCTCTATCCATTAATGTTAGCCCCCCCAATGTGGGCGCTCCAATGTCAACAGCGGCCTTTAGCACAACTCTGAAAGCTACAATCATCGAAGCATTTAAATCGGCCTCGTTACCAATACCTCTGGGCGTGACTGCGCACTCCATACGCAGCGCGACAACCAATGCGGCCTTCCGCAATAGAGCATCAGTGGAGCAGATCTGCAAGACGGCCACATGGTCATCCAGCTCATCCTTTATCAGACATTATAAAATGAATTCTCTGGCAGCAACTGAGATGGCCTTTGGCCGCAGAGTGCTAGAACATATCATCGGGGATTAATGGACCCACCCTAATAGGGGACACTGCTTGGGGAGGTCCCATCTGAGATGTCCCCCACCTACAGTAGAAGGGTCCATTGAATACTTACTGTGAAGGGTCTTTCTACTGTAGGTAAGGGGGACATCTCGACCCCCCCTGGTCCTTATTAAACCCCGATGCCTTGTACATAGTTTGATTGTTGATTAGCACACGGGGGAGCCTCTGATACTTATTTCATTTATCCAGTCAACTTTTTGGATTGTTTAGTAATGTCATAGTCAGGTCACTTCGAAATGGTTACACGGACTGCTAGGTCATAAGGATACTGAACAAATATGGCCTTGGAAGACAGGAAGTGACACGGCTAATTTGATGACGATTTCCTTCCTCCTTGCTATTGGTGGAGAAGACACCCATCTGAGATGTCCCCCTTACCTACAGTAGAAAGACCCTTCACAGTAAGTATTCAATGGACCCTTCTCTCCTGCAGGAGACTCAAAGGGGCTGACAATCTCCTTGCCCTTCCCCCCTCACAACAAACACCCTGTGAGGTAGGTGGGGCTGAGAGAGCTCCGAGAAGCTGTGACTAGCCCAAGGTCACCCAGCTGGCGTGTGTGGGAGTGCGCAGGCTAATCTGAATTCCCCAGATAGGCCTCCACAGCTCAGGCGGCAAAGCTGGGAATCAAACCCGGTTCCTCCAGATTAGATACACGAGCTCTTAACCTCCTATGCCACTGCTGCTCCTGGATGGCCATCTGAAAGGAGTGCTTTGATGGTGTGTTCCTGCATTGCAGGAGGTTGGACTTGATGGCCCTTGGGGGTCTCTTCCAGCTCTAGGATTCTGTGATTCTATCTGAGGTTGCATAAATGTACCAAAACGGAAAGCCCTGGCCCCCTGCCTGGCACAGTTTTTTGAGTGAGTTCACCTATTCATACAAAGCATATAATTGGGTGAGTCACCACTAACGCTTCCGCCTTCCTCCGCAGCTTGGCTTCCATTTTGGGGATGTCACGTGTGGTGGCAGGAAACAACGAGTCCTGGTGAATCACCTGGTTGTGCCTGTTCCACAGAAAGCTTCCCCTTTCACACCGCTGGTCGACGGCCCAAATGATTGCTCGATTAATAAAACGCGTGAAGCCTCTTCTCAGTTTAGGGCAGCACTTCTACACGGCAGTGTGAAATGATTCCCCTGGGTGCTTCGTTTCTCATCGTTTTGCTTTGCTTAACATTTCAGTAAAGAGATTTTAAATCTTGACGTCTGGTTAAGCAGGTGCGAAGGCCTGTGGCAGAAGTTAGGAGGAGCAGCAGTGGTGTAGGAGGTTAAGAGCTCGTGTATCTAATCTGGAGGAACCGGGTTTGATTCCCCGCTCTGCCGCCTGAGCTGTGGAGGCTTATCTGGGGAATTCAGATTAGCCTGTGCACTCCCACACACGCCAGCTGGGTGACCTTGGGCTAGTCACAGCTTCTCGGAGCTCTCTCATCCTCACCTACCTCACAGGGTGTTTGTTGTGAGGGGGGAAGGGCAAGGAGATTGTCAGCCCCTTTGAGTCTCCTGCAGGAGAGAAAGGGGGGATATAAATCCAAACTCTTCTACTTCTTTTTCTGTTGTTCAATTACTGGCTCAGGCTGGGTTAAAATCTCTGGTTTTTAACCAGTGCTATGGGTTGCATCCACTGGGATTTCTTGCCACAGTTGTACGATTCCGTCATGATACCAGCTATCGAGAAGGAATGAATAATAAAGTTTTTTCTTCTTGGATTTTGACTTGTGACCCCAACCAAAAGGGAGGGGTTTTTTTTCCCACCATTTGGAGTGGCATGGGGTCGCACCAGTGGATTTGCCTTCTCCATTGAGCAGGATGACATCTGGGTTATTGTCAGCTACCATTCAGGAAGGCAGGGGTTAAATAAAAACTTCCCAGGCTCCTCTCTGTGCTGTGGCTCCGCCCCGTCTCCTGTGCTCCAGTTTGTTCCCTGCCTTAGGAAGAGCAGGCATGGTGGCTTTTAGAGCCACCGTTTTTTCCTTTTTTCGGGACGTTATATCAACTATTTGATTCTAAATTTCACTGGGAGTTTATTAAGCCTTCCTCTCAAGCGGCTGAGCACTCCCATCGCCACCGTACTGACCGGCAGATTGCCTAACAGCTTGAAGCGGTGAGCAATTGATACTTCGATCCCTCCTCCTCTCCTCTTCATGCCTCGGGGAGAAAAGCTTCTGTCCTCTGAGGAGGACAGCGAAGGCAGCCAAAGGTCCCAGGAGAATCTGGGCAGAGCAGCCAGTCACCAGAGGAGTGAGCCTTCGCGCCAAAATGAAAAGGCGCGCAAAATGGTGGACGGCGGTTCTGCCGCTCCCTGCAACAGTCCAATGCACTCTGGTGTACCGAGTCAGGACTGCTTAATGGCTCAAACAGAACAGGAGGAGGCTTCAAATCCTGAAGAGAGTGGTAAGATTTCCTTAGGGGATTTAAAGACTGAAATTTTTGCCTTCATTAAGGGCGCCTTTCAGCAGGAAAAGGCAGTAATGAGAGAGGAGATGTTAACCCTCTATAGATCACAGATGGATTTCTGTCCCCCCAGTCCCTCTCTCAGTTCCATCTCAACCTCTAAGGACTCCATTAGAGAAAATAAAAGGGCTGGCTCTGCCTGGCAAATCAAGGCTGCTCCCAAAAAGCCAAAATTAATCCCTGTACCCACTGTGGACTCCTCAGATTCTGGGACCCAGGGTAAGGAAGAGGGGGAGTTACTCTCTGATCAGGAGGATTTAGAGGAGATGCAGGTCACTGAGCAATCCTCCCGCCTATTTAAGATTGAAGACTACCATTATTTGCTCTCCAAATCTGTTGCTGCCTTGCACCTTGGAGAAGCCAAAAGCAGTGAAGGGTCTTCTAAACGTAAATCCACTTCTCTGCACAAGGGTGACGGCGAATTCTTCCCACCTCACCCTGATTCCAAAAGGGTTTTCCCATTCCCAGAATACTTTGAAACTCAGGTCACTAATCAATGGGACAAGCCCGCAGCCAACAAAAGGTGCCCCAATTATTTGCGTAAACTGTACGATTTACCTGCCTATGCTAACAACATCTTACAAGTTCCCATTATAGATGGTCCAGTGGCAGCCTTACAGTCCTCAGGCCTGGTGTCCAAGGATGGCAGAGGCCAGATCAAGGACATGCAGGATAGAAGATCTGATCAATTCTGCAAAAGAACACACGAAGTGACGGCCATGGCCATTAGAACATCGGCTACAGCCTCCATTGTCTCCAGAGCCTCCATAGTATGGGCAAGAAAGGTTCTGGAATTGATACCCCCTACTGAGACCAAAGCCATAGAAGGGGTGAACAGAATGCTCAAAGCAGCCAGCTTTGCGGCCGACGCCACCTTAGATGCAGTCACCTTCTCGGCCCGTTCCTTGGCCTCTTCAGTGGCCACACGTCGGCTACTCTGGTTACGAGCATGGCAGACCGACTGGCGTTCTAAAACCATGGTTTCTGAATGTGCCTTCCACGGACACAAGCTTTTTGGAGAAGAACTCAATGAGTTCCTGGTCGATCCTAAGGAGAAACCTAAACATCTCCCAAAACAGGCTCGTGGCCTTGACAAGAAGCCATCTTCTCAGTCCTTTTTTCGACCCCAGCAGAGCACCAGTCAATTTAAAAGAGACAATACTGGAACCAGGGAAGACAACAATTCAAAAAAGGTTTTACTTCCAAGAAGGGGTCGTTCCCTGACCGATACCAGCAGGACAATCGACAACCCAAGGCATGACGCCAACAACAATGCAGTGGGGGGCAGGCTCCAAAAGTTTCACCAAACTTGGCAAGCCTCTCACGCAGACGCCTGGTCCCTGGAAATAGTCTCTTCAGGGTACGTAATAGAATTCATGTCTCTACCCCCAAGCCGATTTATCATGTCTCCGCTGTCCAGAATTCCGGAAAAAAGAGCCAGAAAACTAGAAGCCATCGCACATCTACTAAATATAGAGGCGGTGGAGCCGGTGCCACAAGAACAGAGGGGACGAGGAGTATACTCCATACTGTTCACGGTTCCCAAGAAAACTGGGGAGTGGCGACCAATCCTAGACCTGAAGTATGTCAACAGCTTCGTAAGGCTGAAACATTTCAGAATGGAAACTCTGAGGTCCATCGCAGACTCGCTTCAACCAGGCGAATTCCTCACCTCCATAGATTTGTCAGAGGCATATCTCCACATTCCCATCTTCGAGAGCCATCGCAGATTCCTGAGGTTTGGAGTGGGGAAAGAACACTTCCAATTCAGAGCACTTCCATTTGGACTATGCACTGCCCCCCGAGTTTTTTCAAAGCTCCTCATCAACCTGATCGTACTTCTCAGGGAAAGAGGCATCAGGATTCACCCTTACCTCGACGATTGGGTGGGGGGGGGGGGGGGTGGGGGGGGGGGGGGGTGGGGGGGGGGGGGGGTGGGGGGGGGGGGGGGTGGGGGGGGGGGGGGGTGGGGGGGGGGGGGGGTGGGGGGGGGGGGGGGTGGGGGGGGGGGGGGGTGGGGGGGGGGGGGGGTGGGGGGGGGGGGGGGTGGGGGGGGGGGGGGGTGGGGGGGGGGGGGGGTGGGGGGGGGGGGGGGTGGGGGGGGGGGGGGGTGGGGGGGGGGGGGGGTGGGGGGGGGGGGGGGTGGGGGGGGGGGGGGGTGGGGGGGGGGGGGGGTGGGGGGGGGGGGGGGTGGGGGGGGGGGGGGGTGGGGGGGGGGGGGGGTGGGGGGGGGGGGGGGTGGGGGGGGGGGGGGGTGGGGGGGGGGGGGGGTGGGGGGGGGGGATGCAGGAGAGAAAGGGGGGATATAAATCCAAACTCTTCTACTTCTTTTTCTGTTGTTCAATTACTGGCTCAGGCTGGGTTAAAATCTCTGGTTTTTAACCAGTGCTATGGGTTGCATCCACTGGGATTTCTTGCCACAGTTGTACGATTCCGTCATGATACCAGCTATCGAGAAGGAATGAATAATAAAGTTTTTTCTTCTTGGATTTTGACTTGTGACCCCAACCAAAAGGGAGGGGTTTTTTTCCCCACCATTTGGAGTGGCATGGGGTCGCACCAGTGGATTTGCCTTCTCCATTGAGCAGGATGACATCTGGGTTATTGTCAGCTACCATTCAGGAAGGCAGGGGTTAAATAAAAACTTCCCAGGCTCCTCTCTGTGCTGTGGCTCCGCCCCGTCTCCTGTGCTCCAGTTTGTTCCCTGCCTTAGGAAGAGCAGGCATGGTGGCTTTTAGAGCCACCGTTTTTTCCTTTTTTCGGGACGTTATATCAACTGTTTGATTCTAAATTTCACTGGGAGTTTATTAAGCCTTCCTCTCAAGCGGCTGAGCACTCCCATCGCCACCGTACTGACCGGCAGATTGCCTAACAGCTTGAAGCGGTGAGCAATTGATACTTCGATCCCTCCTCCTCTCCTCTTCATGCCTCGGGGAGAAAAGCTTCTGTCCTCTGAGGAGGACAGCGAAGGCAGCCAAAGGTCCCAGGAGAATCTGGGCAGAGCAGCCAGTCACCAGAGGAGTGAGCCTTCGCGCCAAAATGAAAAGGCGCGCAAAATGGTGGACGGCGGTTCTGCCGCTCCCTGCAACAGTCCAATGCACTCTGGTGTACCGAGTCAGGACTGCTTAATGGCTCAAACAGAACAGGAGGAGGCTTCAAATCCTGAAGAGAGTGGTAAGATTTCCTTAGGGGATTTAAAGACTGAAATTTTTGCCTTCATTAAGGGCGCCTTTCAGCAGGAAAAGGCAGTAATGAGAGAGGAGATGTTAACCCTCTATAGATCACAGATGGATTTCTGTCCCCCCAGTCCCTCTCTCAGTTCCATCTCAACCTCTAAGGACTCCATTAGAGAAAATAAAAGGGCTGGCTCTGCCTGGCAAATCAAGGCTGCTCCCAAAAAGCCAAAACGAATCCCTGTACCCACTGTGGACTCCTCAGATTCTGAGACCCAGGGTAAGGAAGAGGGGGAGTTACTCTCTGATCAGGCGGATTTAGAGGAGATGCAGGTCACTGAGCAATCCTCCCGCCTATTTAAGATTGAAGACTACCATTATTTGCTCTCCAAATCTGTTGCTGCCTTGCACCTTGGAGAAGCCAAAAGCAGTGAAGGGTCTTCTAAACGTAAATCCACTTCTCTGCACAAGGGTGACGGCGAATTCTTCCCACCTCACCCTGATTCCAAAAGAGTTTTCCCATTCCCAGAATACTTTGAAACTCAGGTCACTAATCAATGGGACAAGCCCGCAGCCAACAAAAGGTGCCCCAATTATTTGCGTAAACTGTACGATTTACCTGCTTATGCTAACAACATCTTACAAGTTCCCATTATAGATGGTCCAGTGGCAGCCTTACAGTCCTCAGGCCTGGTGTCCAAGGATGGCAGAGGCCAGATCAAGGACATGCAGGATAGAAGATCTGATCAATTCTGCAAAAGAACACATGAAGTGACGGCCATGGCCATTAGAACATCGGCTACAGCCTCCATTGTCTCCAGAGCCTCCATAGTATGGGCAAGAAAGGTTCTGGAATTGATACCCCCTACTGAGACCAAAGCCATAGAAGGGGTGAACAGAATGCTCAAAGCAGCCAGCTTTGCGGCCGACGCCACCTTAGATGCAGTCACCTTCTCGGCCCGTTCTTTGGCCTCTTCAGTGGTCACATGTCGGCTACTCTGGTTATGAGCATGGCAGACCGACTGGCGTTCTAAAACCATGGTTTCCGAATGTGCCTTCCACGGACGCAAGCTTTTTGGAGAAGAACTCAATGAGTTCCTGGTCGATCCTAAGGAGAAACCTAAACATCTCCCAAAACAGGCTCGTGGCCTTGACAAGAAGCCATCTTCTCAGTCCTTTTTTCGACCCCAGCAGAGCACCAGTCAATTTAAAAGAGACAATTTTCGTCGCCCATACTGGAACCAGGGAAGACAACAATTCAAAAAAGGTTTTACTTCCAAGAAGGGGTCGTTCCCTGACCGATACCAGCAGGACAATCGACAACCCAAGGCATGACGCCAACAACAATGCAGTGGGGGGCAGGCTCCAAAAGTTTCACCAAACTTGGCAAGCCTCTCACGCAGACGCCTGGTCCCTGGAAATAGTCTCTTCAGGGTACGTAATAGAATTCATGTCTCTACCCCCAAGTCGATTTATCATGTCTCCGCTGTCCAGAATTCCAGAAAAAAGAACCAGAAAACTAGAAGCCATCGCACATCTACTAAATATAGAGGCGGTGGAGCCGGTGCCACAAGAACAGAGGGGACAAGGAGTATACTCCATACTGTTCACGGTTCCCAAGAAAACTGGGGAGTGGCGACCAATCCTAGACCTGAAGTATGTCAACAGCTTTGTAAGGCTGAAACATTTCAGAATGGAAACTCTGAGGTCCATCGCAGACTCGCTTCAACCAGGCGAATTCCTCACCTCCATAGATTTGTCAGAGGCATATCTCCACATTCCCATCTTCGAGAGCCATCGCAGATTCCTGAGGTTTGGAGTGGGGAAAGAACACTTCCAATTCAGAGCACTTCCATTTGGACTATGCACTGCCCCCCGAGTTTTTTCAAAGCTCCTCATCAACCTGATCGTACTTCTCAGGGAAAGAGGCATCAGGATTCACCCTTACCTCGACGATATCCTGATTCGTTCGGACTCCTCGACCCAAGCAGAACAACACACTCAGGAAACCATCCGGACTTTAGAAATCCATGGTTTTCTCGTCAATCGGGCCAAGAGTTCCTTAAATCCCTCACGGAGACTGGAACACCTGGGTTTCATCATAGACACCTCCACCTGCAAGATTCTGGTCCCTCCAAAGAAACAACTGATTATGAAAGCCAAAATCAACCAAGTTCTGCACAAACACAAATGCTCGCTGCTTTCTCTAGCAAGCTTGATGGGCCTCATGGTGGCATCATCAGAGGCAATTCAGTGGGGAAGGTTCAGATCCAGACCACTACAGAGGTTCCTTCGCCCCTTCCAGGATCTCATCGCTCACAAAAGCCACAGAGAAGTAGTGATCCCAAGACCAGTCAAGGTCAGTCTACTATGGTGGATGAAACCATCCAACCTAAATCTGGGACGTGTGTTTTGGATTGCAACCACCAAACAGGTATTCTCAGATTCAAGCCTTCTAGGCTGGGGAGCTACTCTAGAGGGAATTCCCATTCAAGGGACTTGGTCAGCCCAGGAATCAGCACTTCACATCAATGTGCTGGAACTAAGAGCGATCCGGTTGGCTTTGAGCCACTTTCAACACCTCCTGAGGGGGTCACACGTGCTGATCAGGACAGACAACACAACGGCGAAGTCTTACCTGAACAGACGGCGGGGGGGGGGGGGGGCCAGATCTGCAGAGCTGCAGAAGGAAACCCTCCTGATCTTTCAGTGGGCAGAGACTCATGTGCTTTCCATCAAATCCGAACATATTCAGTGGAATCTAAATGTTCAAGCAGATTGGCTGAGCAGACAGAGCATTCATCCAGGGGAGTGGAGACTAAAGAAGGAAATTTTCCTGATGATAGCTCATGCCCTGGGAGTTCCAATCTTGGACCTCTTCGCCTCCAATCTGAAAAAACAGCTCCCCAGATTCATGTCTCGATTCCATCACCAGGAAGCGGAGAATACGGATGCCTCATCCTCCAGTTGGCCTCAAGGAATCCTGTACGCCTTCCCTCCCTTCCCCATGTTCCCCAGACTCCTCCGAAAGATCAGGGAAGAGAGGGCAGATGTCATATTGGTAGCACCGTGGTGGCCCAGACGACCTTGGTTCACCAACATATTACAGATGTCGGCACGCAAACCCTTGAGACTCCCTCTGCACAGGGACCTCCTGCAACAGGGACCCATTTTCCACCCGGAACCAGAACGTCTCAACTTGACCGCCTGGAGATTGAAAGGCGACAGCTAGAGGCTCAGGGATACTCTAAAGCCGTCCTTGACACCATAATGGCCTCCAGGAAATATTCCACCGAAAGAATTTACAACACTACCTGGAAGGCTTTTGTTAGGTGGTGTTGGAGGAAGAGAGTGATTCCTACAGAACCTAGGATCAGGGACATTTTAAGTTTTCTACAGGACGGCATGGAATCAGGCCTTAGAGCTAATACTTTACGTAGGCAAATGGCAGCCCTCACGTCTGTATTACCCAGACTGGAGGGGCATACTCCCACTTCACACCCACACATAGTTAGATTCCTTAGGAGTGCTACACTGAAAGATAAACCGGTCAACCATCATTTTCCCACATGGAGACTGCATATAGTATTTCAAGCCCTGACCAAGAAACCATTTGAGCCCATCATGGAGATTTCCCTTAAGCACCTTCGCATGAAGGCTGTTTTCTTGGTAGCCATCACTTCAGCTAGAAGGGTTTCAGAGCTAGCTGCCCTTTCCATGAAACCCCCATTGTGTGTCTTTCATAAGGACAAGGTGGTGCTACGTATTGACCCTACCTTCATTCCAAAGGTCAACTCCACCTTTCATAGGAAACAGGAAATTTTCCTACCCACCTTTTGTCCCAACCCAAAACACCCTAAGGAGGTGTATTGGCACACATTAGATGTGAGGCGAACCTTAAAAGCCTTCTTAATCAGAACTCAGGAATTCAGGAGATCAGATTCCATGTTCATATCCACTTCCAGTCACAACAGAGGTCCAGAAATTATCAGCCACTTCCATCAGTAAGTGCTTGAGGGGAATGCATCAGCCGAGGAACTTACAAGGAACAAAAGCTGTCGGGTTCCAGTGGGGATCCGCGGCACACTCCGTCCGCAATGCTTCCACCCAATGCGGCCTTTAACAATACTTGTTACCAGTGGAGGAAATATGCAGAGCAGCAACCTGGTCCTCACTTATCCCACCTTCGTTAGGCACTATAGGCGGAACGTTTCAAGCGCTACCGATGCTGATTATGGGCGTGGGAGGATCCTGCAGCATGTCATTGGAGAGGATTTGGAAGCCCACCCTGTAAATCTATCACGGTACTGCTAGGGGAGTTCACCCAGATGTCATCCTGCTCAATGGAGAAATAGCATTGGTGCGCACGGCGGAGGAGACTTCTCCATTGACCAATGGATGACATCTGCCCTCCCATTTGGTAGTCATCCTGCTCGAAGATGGAGTTAGTTGCCTGATTTGGCAGTTAATAATTGGTTTCTGTTTTGATTAATGACCCAGGAGGTTTCCTCCCGTCTTAGGCTTATTAGTTCAGAGCCCCTTGTTATTTAGACTCCATAAGGCCTTTGTTAATGACTTCCATGGTTTTTTCTTATTTGCACATTGGAAGCGAGTTGGAACATTATAAGGTCAAGTTTTTTGCAGAGAATCTTTTGAGAGGCGGAATACTGCTTTGTGGAGAAGCCAGAACTGGAGCACAGGAGACGGGGCGGAGCCACAGCACAGAGAGGAGCCTGGGAAGTTTTTATTTAACCCCTGCCTTCCTGAATGGTAGCTGACAATAACCCAGATGTCATCCATTGCTCAATGGAGAAGTCTCCTTCACAGGTAAGACCAATGTTATATCCCCGGGGCACTGGCCCTAGTAGAGCAGCGAATCCCCCTTTGTGTGGCTGCTGTAGCCTTCCCCAGCGGTGGGATTCTGGGCTGAACGCTGCCCCAGTGTCCTTGCACTCCCCCCATCGCAGCCTCTGGTGTAGTGAGGGTGATCTGGGGGTGTGGCCGGGGGAGGAGCTGACATAAGTCACTCCCACCTGGCTGTTGCCCCAGTTGTTGCTGGCAGCCGGGGCTTAGGACTTACGCTGTCTTTTTGGGGAGGGGGCCGTCATCTGGTCATGGTTCACCCATCTTGGAGAGAGAGGGGGGAGGGAAAAGGAGAGGGGAAGGGGGGCTTCCTGGTGGCAGGGAGGCTTGATTGTATTTTTCGCCTGCCCAGCCCACTGGGAAGCCTCCTTGGGAGCAACAGGCTGGCGTGGTGGCGGTGCTGCAGCTGGGCATCCGGACTGTTGGATTTGGCTGCCGGTTGTTTGGTAACATGGGAGATTTCTCAGCCAGGCCTTGTGTTGATAGTTTGATTCTTGCAGACGCTTCCAGAGGTCACTCTATAGAGCACTTTGGACGTGGTGTAGTGGTGAAGAGCAGGTGGATTCTAATCTGGAAAACCGGGTTTGATTCCTCACTCCTCCACATGAGCGGCGGAGGCTTGTCTGGTGAACCAGATGTGTTTCCGCACTCCTACATTCCTGCTGGGTGACCTTGGGCCAGTCACAGTTCTCTCAGAACTCTTTCAGCTCCACTTACCTCACAGGGAAGGGAATGGGATTGTGAGCCATTTTGAGACTCCTTAAAAGGCAGAAAATAGCAGGGTACAAAAACCAACGCTTCTCCACTAAACCTGTGTGGATCTCTGTTGTAAACGTGCATCCCACTTAGTGTGTTTTGCTGAACTTGTGCGCTTGCTGAACTGACCTTCATGGGGTGAGCAACCTGACTGTGTAGGTGCCTTTCCAGAACTCTCAGATGTAAAATACGAATGTCTTTGTGATGCTAACCCCTTTGCCTTGTCTGCTTCCAGCGTAAGATGACAATGACCCTGCCTCTAATGCTAACATGTGGCTGAAGGTGTTGATGGGGTGAGGCGAGTGCAGATCTCCTGCATGTTTTGTGTGGCGCACCCACGAGCTGCCTGGATTTTTTTT
This sequence comes from Sphaerodactylus townsendi, assembly GCF_021028975.2. Lineage (NCBI taxonomy): Eukaryota > Metazoa > Chordata > Lepidosauria > Squamata > Sphaerodactylidae > Sphaerodactylus > Sphaerodactylus townsendi. The sequence goes on along the minus strand of NC_059434.1, from coordinate 85,726,607 downwards.
TGGTCTCTTTTTGAAATCGCTAGCAAATTGTTTTCCACCGGCACAAGCTCTGCCTGCTAATGTTTCATTTTCTGCATGAATTGGAGGGGGCATTTTCTTACGTACTTGCCTCTCTGTTTGCTGTGTGATTTTGGCTCTGTAAAGGCATATTTTATTCCAATCTTCTCTTTGTGAAGGTATTTCAAAAGAAGCAGTGTTCATTTCCCAGCGTCCAGCCTCTGTGCAGCAGTCAGGCTGCCGCGTTGTGCAGCAGTTGTAGTTCTGGGTTGTCTTTCAAGGGCAGTCCCATGTGGGGTGTATTGCAGCAGTCTAGCTGTGAGGGCACCGAAGCATGAATCAGCGTAGTCTGATCAGCTGAGTCTTAGAAATCTCCAGCCGGAAGAACTCAATTTATAACGCTGGATTATTGCAAGCTCCTGTTTGGGATTCAGGCATCGTTGCAAAATCTGTGCCGACGGCAAACTGCCGCGGGACTTCAAGGTCTGATTCCTGTGAGAGATGCATCTGCTTGATTTCATTTCTCTCCTCAAAATAAACACTCAAGATTTGTGGGAGGTGGTTTGGAGTTTGTGTTTTGGAAGTTTTCACGGTGGGCCACCTTTTGCAATTCTAGAATGTATGTGTTTCTTTAGTTTGTAGCATTCTAGTTTTACTGTGTTCGGTTTGTGCTGCTAGAAGCAAGTGTGTATGAAACTTCTGCTTCTCTTGGATTCTTGGCAGGATCAACTGTGGGGAAGCAGCCGCGAAGGAGGCTCCGGTTCCATTCAGAAGGCAGAGATGGGGTGCTCAGTGATTTCAAATGACGCCGAACTGCAGATGGATATCCAGACGCACAATCTGCACGTTGCTGAGTTCCTCGTTAAGGACCAGTGTGCGTGTGGAACGGACCACACCCTTCCCAGTGATTTAGAAGTCAAGCCTTGGAGCAGCACCCAGAGTTACGTCTGCCCCCAACTTCAGGCATGCTCAGATAAGCCTGCGGATCCCAGCGTCGGTTTTCATGCTCACGCAGATCCTGACAGAGGCGCCTCCGAAGCGCATGCAGGAGAGGAAGGGCGCGTGTCTCCGACGGAAGCGACCAAGCTAATTACTTCGATCACTTTTGCCTTGCGAAAACGGTCTTCGCCGTCTTCTTCTCCTGTGCCCTCTGCTGGACATACTGAGGCCGCCCCTCGTGATCTGGTACCTTTGACAGCCAAATCAATGGGCAAGGAAGCACCAGGGCCTATCAAACCAGCGCTGGATGCTTTTAACTCCTGCACGTCTGCGAGCTCAGCAGCCACTCCCCTTCGAGATAACGTTGGGTTTTCTCCACACAGAGACGGACAACCTGTATCCCTCGTTGTCAGCAGAGATGGATCTCCTCAAAGAAAAGGCCCCGGGTTGGAGGAAAATCCCCACACCCTTGGTATCAGACAAAAGATCCATTTTATTACGGAGGACCATGAAGAAGCTCTGGCTGCTTCTCCAGTCTTTACTGGGCTGAGAGGAAATGAGAGGCTTTTAGGTGGTGGTGAGAAAGCTGACGCAGGAGGAAAGACGGCGGATCAGCTCCATTCTGCAAATCTGGCCCAACAAAGGACAGTCAGTGATTACCTCTCGGATCGATTTGCGGGTTCCTTTGGAGACTTTCGGCACGATTCCAGTTGGCGGGGAAATGTGGATAGCGGGAACCGTGTCCCCTTGCCCTCTTCCTCCCCAGATCACGTTTCAACTGTCATGATGGTGTCTCCTTCATCCCCAACACGGAAAGCCCTCTCTGGGGTCCACATCACTCTCTCGCCAAAACGTCTCGATTTGGATCTTCTGAGTCCGGCAGCCACTGACGCAGAAACGAGACACAGCGACGTGTCTAAGACCGGGCCTCATCCAGGAACTTCAAGTGCACCAAATCTCTTGGTAGAAACCACCTCTTATTTGAAGCCCTCCAAACACTACCCAAGAACCCAAGATTCTGCGTACTTCCCAAGGTCCACCTCATCTCCGGGGCCTCACTTCGGCCATCTCCGTGGTTCAGAGGTAGGCAACTTAGCTGGACGCCAAAGTCACGAGCTATTGGAAAGCAGACTGCATTGTTTGGTCCCGGATCAGGGAAGTGTGAGCGTTGTGGGCTCAGGCGAACGGAATCGAGAAGGTAACCTCAAGATCACCGTTTCTTCCCAGACAGAGAAGCTGTCCTCCGATGCCATCACCCAGATAACAACCGAAAGCCCTGAAAAGACAACCTATTCAGCAGAGATATTTGTTAGCACTGACAACGGGGAGTCCAGCGCTGTTGGGTCACCTTGCAAGAAGAGTCATGCTGTCCTGCGTGCCGTACCTCCTACTCTGGGCCAGGGCTCCTTCTTGGGCAGACAAGCAGGTGAGCTATCTTACTTTGGATCCTCAGACCCAGGCCGACAAGCCAGGCAGGGCTGTTCAGACATCTATGGCAAAACTGGGGTCATCTAGAAAAAAAACTCCATAAGTAAAATAAATGTGGAGTCATATCTGAGCTTTGTAGCCAAGCAGAGGCGTATTGTGGGAAAATGGCATCCGGAGACAAATCCTTCTTGGTGTTCCACCCCCCATGCGACCCTGCCCCCCATGCTCAGGGGCATGGCTTGGGGGCAGGGACGTAGGTATAGATTTTTTATGGGGGTTCGGGTGGGCCACACCCCACCCGCCCCTAGGACATGGCCACGCCTCCCAAAACCCCGCCCCTGGCCTAGCGCTTATAAAAGCAGCTCTCCGAGGTCGGGGATGGCAGACTCCCCTGCCCTGCCCTGCCTTCCCCTGCCCCTCCCCTCTGGGCAGAGGCATAGAGGAAAAATGGAGCCTTGTGCAAAATCTGAGTTTTGTGCCCCCCTGCCCCCCCGGGCAGCCGCTGTGATGCTGGAATCCACCCCCAAACAGCATCACTTTCAATGGTGTTTAAACTGGAGAGCCCAAATTCTCCTTTTAAATCCACCTTAAAGGGAGAATCTGGGGTCCCTAGTTAAACAACATTGAAAGTGATGCTGTTTTGGGGTGGATTATCCCCCACCCTGAAACAGCATCACTTTCAATGTGGCGTAGTGGTTAAGAGCAGGTCCATTCTAATCTGGAGGAACCGGGTTTGATTCCCTGCTCTGCCACTTGAGCTGTGGAGGCTTATCTGGGGAATTCAGATTAGCCTGTGCATTCATGGGGGGGGGGCTTAGTGGCATGCACCCGGGGACATGGGTGACCCCATTCCCCTATAGGCCGTACGCCTCTGTAGAAAAGTGCTTTCTTTTGTGCATAACATAAATTCAGCCCCTCCCATTATTTTAAATAAGTAAAAAGCTATTTGACGTAGCTCACAGATGGGGCATATCCTGACCCTCTAAATCAGGAGTCTCCAACGTGTTGTTTTTAGGAAGTGGGTGGGACCAGCTGCAGGTTTTGGCCAGCAAGCCTTCTGATTGGTTATTGGAAAATTTGATTGACTTGTGCAGATTTTTTTTCAAGTTGCTTCGGCAGCAGCTGCTTCCACCCCCTCCCTCCCCTCCCTTGCATGCCACCCCTCCCGCTCCATCCCTTGCATGCCACCCCTCCCTCCCCTTCCCTTGCATGCCACCCCTCCCTCCCCTTCCCTTGCATGCCCCCCCTCCCTCCCCTTCCCTTGCATGCCACCCCTCCCTCCCCTCCCTTGCATGCCACCCCTCCCTCCCCCTCCCTTGCATGCCACCCCTCCCTCCCCTCCCCTCCCCTCCTTTGCATGCCACCCCTCCCTCCCCTCCCTTGCATGCCACCCCTCCCTCCCCCTCCCTTGCATTGCCACCCCTCCCTCCCCTCCCTTGCATGCCACCCCTCCCCCCCCTTCCCTTGCATGCCACCCCTCCCTCCCCTTCCCTTGCATGCCACCCCTCCCTCCCTTGCATGCCACCCCTCCCTCCCCTTCCCTTGCATGCCACCCCTCCCTCCCAGGGGGTCTGTACTATGTTACTGAAGTTAAGCTGTGGACAATTATTTCCCGCCTGGCTCTGCCTCCTACAGCAGCCATTTTGTTGCTGCGCCCACTGTGCCGTGTCAGAGTTCCAGATGAGCCTACAGGCCCAAAGAGATCAGTTACCCCTGCTCCAAATAACCCCTTTTGACCTATTTATCACTTTTATAGTCACGTGTGCAGATGTTTCAGACCTGTACCTGTCCGTCTTGCCAACTCCTCTGTTTGCGCCACACCTGCAGTGGCGTAGGAGGTTAAGAGCTCGTGTATCTAATCTGGAGGAACCGGGTTTGATTCCCAGCTCTGCCGCCTGAGCTGTGGAGGCTTCTCTGGGGAATTCAGATTAGCCTGTGCACTCCCACACACGCCAGCTGGGTGACCTTGGGCTAGTCACAGCTTCTCGGAGCTCTCTCAGCCCCACCTACCTCACAGGGTGTTTGTTGTGAGGGGGGAAGGGCAAGGAGGTTGTAAGCCCCTTTGAGTCTCCTGCAGGAGAGAAAGGGGGGATATAAATCCAAACACTTCTTCTTCTTCTTCTACCTGTCCATGCGGAGAACCGAGAGAAAGACTCTTGAATGAGCTGCAATTTGATCCTGGCCCTCCAGCACCCAGGAGACCAGCCGGGTCACATTGGCTGTCACGGCTGGGGAAGGGGAAATAGCAGTGCTTCCTTCCGCAGTGAAGGCACCCGTGTCCGAGCGTGCTGGCACTAATCAAAGCAGACACCCAATACGGAAAGGCTGCTTCGGCCGTGAAGGGAACCTTATTAGTCGCTCTCGTCTTCCCTCGTGCTGAGCTGTGGAAGCATCTTCGTTGTTAACGTACATCAAAATATCCTGTATATTGTCTGCACTTTGGTTCCTTGTTTTAATCCCACCCAACAGCCTCGGCCAGCTGTCTTCCCGGGCAGATTCGTTCAGACGTGGTTGGCAGCCTCGTTTGTCTTCCAGTAATTTCTCTTGACAGCCGAGCCTCTCTCCTCCTTGAAGATCATTCAGACACCCAAAATCTTCCTTCTAATGTGACAGAGACAAAGAAGAGTCGGTTGTCATATCCTGCTTTTCCCAGCCTGTAAGGAGATTTAAGGTGACTTGCAAGCTTCTTTCCCTTCCTCTCCCCACAACAGGCTCCTTGTGAGGCAGATGGGGGCAGAGAGAGAGTTCTGAGAGAACTGTGATTATCAATTTCTCAATGGATGCAACGTTCACAACTCCTCAGAAAACAAACGCGCTGCATCCACCGCTTATTTTATCAATTGCGCTAAGCCAACATTTAAAGTGCAATACATAAAGTGCAACCAGTGAAAAGTGCAAAAACATCAGAGCCTAGACTCTTACAATACATACAATATCACATCACCGTACTACATAGTCAAGGTGGCTAAACGATGTCGTCTTCTCTCGGTCCTATATATTAGTCCGTATTAGTACTTGGACGAGACCTCTTCTTTGAAGATAATCAATCACTTGTCAATAGCTGCATATTCTGCATTCCGACCGGTAGATGTAAGTCTATATGAAAAAGCGGACCGGTCTGAGCCACGTCCGTCAATTCAATATCCAATAATATCAATAAACGGGTTGCGCTACTGTGACCGTTTTCGATAGATTCTTCTTCAGATTATAATTAATTCTCCAGTTTTAATCGGGATAATTACTCAAGGTGACTTCCTCACATCCATTCAGTTTCCCTTCAGAACTGTGATTATCCCAAGGTCACCCAGCAGGCTGCATGTGGAAGAGCGAGGGAACAAACCCAGTTCACCAGATTAGAGCCCGCCGCCATGCGGAGTAGTGGGGAATCAAATCCGGTTCTCCAAATTAGAGTCCTCCGCTCTAAACCACCTCACCATCCTTGCTGTCATAGCTTTTTCAGTCACAGTATTCGGGAATACAGAGAACTGGAGTCCGTGCCGGATCCTTGTAAACAGTAGATATCCAGATTACTCCTCCGTTGTGTAATTTCAAAATACTGAGACCCAAGTGGCCAGGGGTTCTTGACGGGGCCCCTAAGACCAGTCGTGCCCTCATCACATGTGCCTTCCCCCCCCCCACATGTAAACAGTGCATATATAGTTAGATAGATCTGTATTTTATGCTGGTATCTATGATTGCTGCGACCCCAGAGAGGGAGTTATGCTGCATTTCCAAAAATTACTGCAAAAGCCCATATGTTTCTGCGGGTTCGCACGGAGGCCGGTTAGGTGATCTTGGGCTGGTCACACTTTCCCTTGCAGGGTTGTTGTGAGGATAAAATGGAGGCGAGTGATGTAAATCTCCTTGAGTCCCCGCTGGGATGAAAGGGGGTGCATAAGTGAATTAAATAAATGATTAAAAGAGCACATGGATTTTCCTTGATCCACACAGTCCTTTTTCTTTGCAACTGGAGACTCCCTTCTGCCTAACGAGTTAGCAGGAGGCCTGGAGAGGCAGACTTTGTTTTTGCAGCAGCCGCGTCACTCCATATCTCTGGGGAATAGCTGGTGGCCTAAATCCATCCTCAGTTCAGAGCGTCATGACAGACTGGGATGGGGTAGTGGTTAAGGGGTTAAGAGTAGGTGCACTCTAATCTGGAGAACCAGGTTTGACTCCCTGCTCTGCCACTTGAGCTGTGGAGGCTTATCTGGTGAACCAGATTAGCTTGTGCACTGCAACACATGCCAGCTGGGTGACCTTGCCAAGTCACAGCCTCTTGGTACTCTCTCAGCCCCACCCACCTCCCTCACAGGCTTGTTGTAGGAAGGAGTAGCTGCGAGCCTAAGCTCCTCCTCCTCCTTTTCTTCTTCTTCTTCTTCTTCTTCTTCTTCTTCTTCTTCTTCTTCTTCTTCTTCTTCTTCTTCTTCTTCTTCTTCTTCTTCTTCTTCTTCTTCTTCTTCTTCTTCTTCTTCTTCTTCTTCTTGACTGGTTTGTACAGCAGACTTTGAGTAATCTCACCGCACACAATTCCAACGTGTGTATAAACCTCAGTTTGGCTTGCCTTCTCTCTGTCTCCTGGCTGTTTTATCCTGTTTTATCATTTTTGTGGCCACGGCACTAATCAATTAACCGTGGTTCATGAAATCAAAAACACCATGACAGACACAGGTGGTGCAAACTGCAGTTACCAGATCTCAGACAGACTCCAGTTTGAAACCTCTGTTGGATGCTGACCGACACAGTCCCGTCATGAATAACTAGCAGTTTGATCCAACTATGTTTTTTAAATCCTGGCGTGTCAAGACGGCCTGAGAATCCTGTACCTTAAGTGGGACAGGTAGCGTTTGAACACGTGCCTTGATTGTGTTGTAGATGAGCGCGGCACCTTTTTGCCAGCCTGGAAAATTGCTTCTGCAGTCCTTCACGAAGAAGCCACAGGTGATTTTCAGCCAGCAAGGATGAGAACCTTGTCAGATGTGATCTGCATCCAAATGATGCTCCGTTGGCTCAGGGTTTGCCGTTGCCACCTGTCATTGCCGCTGATTGTGTATGTGTCGGGCTTCTTCTGCCGCACTGATCTCTTGTCTGCAGCCCAGGAGAAGCGAAGGGGCTGGAAATGGGGGCCGCAGAATCCACCTCCGGAGGCATGAGCCTGCATTCATTCATTCATGCCTTGAAAACCTTTCTTTTCTATCCAAATACCTTGGCTGGGAGAAAAAGAGAACTAGAAGAAGGGAATGGTTCCCGCTTTCTGGATGATGCCCAGGGGAGCAGAAATTCATTCGGAAAGAGATAGGGCAGGCCTCCCTTCTCCCGAAGAGCCTGACGGGCGTCCTTTGGAGTGGAATCAGAAGGGCAGCTTCTCTTTTTGGGCCCAGCCATTTGAAAGGGTTTTATACGCTTCTGTAGCAAATGTGCCAGTGAAGAAGCATCATCGGCCTTCTTCCTTAGCTTACACAGAACTTCCCTTTCTTGGCAGATCTGGGTGTGCTTTCGGCCTCAGTCCTAATCTGGAGAACCGGGTTCGATTCCCCGCTCTGCCACTTGAGCTGTGGAGGCTTATCTGGTGAACCAGATTAGCTTGTGCACTCCAACACAGGCCAGCTGGGTGACCTTGGGCTAGTCACAGTTCTTCAGCGCTCTCTCAGCCCTACCCATCTCACAGGGCAGTGATGGCTAACCTGTGGCATGGGTGCCAGAGGTGGCACTCGGAGCCCTCTCTGTGGACACGCACACACAGTGTTCATCATGTGGGGGGTGGAAAATCACACCCCCCACACACACATCTAGGCTGGCCTGGGCCACTGAGCACAACATGCGCACACCGCGGTGGGCAAGGAGGACTTGGCTGGTGGGCCTGGTGCCTGTGCTCCTAGCAGCTACTGCCCGGGGGGTGGGGGGGGGATGCAGAGTAGGCAGAGATACCACAGAGGCACAGAGCGGTGCATGCAGGACTTGCTGGAGGCTAGAGCAGACTGGCCCCTGCTCGAGCGAGTGGGGGGGAGGAAGAGGGAGCCAAACATTTTTTTTCTAAATGAAAACCTCAGCATTCAGGTTAAATTGCCAGGTTGGCACTTTGCGATAAATAAGTGGGGTTTGGGTTGCAATTTGGGCACTCAGTCTTAAAAAGGTTCACCATCACTGTCACAGGGTGTTTGTTGTGGGGGGGGGGGAAGGAGATTGTGAGCCCCTTTGAGTCTCCTTGCAGGAGAGAAAGGGGGGGATATAAACTCCTGCTGCTGCTGCTGCTGTTTCTACTTCTCCTCCTTCTCCTCCTCCTGTTTTAGGGGTCACAAATACTGTTTTTGGTGCTCTTGGAAAAACCCACCCCTTGTCTGATGCATTTTTCATTCTTTGTCTACAGAGAAGCCTCTCCTGCTGCCATATAAACCACCCGGTAGTTCAGAGATGTACTATGTTCCGTGTCCCAAGGAAACGCTCCGACTGTCCCGGGTCAGGTCTGAGACCACTGTGGAGAGCACCCACTCAGGTACTTCCTACAGGTTTTCTGGAAAGGGTACTGAAGTTGTCGGGTCCCCTGGTCTTGCATGCACAACGGGGTGGGGCTGGCAAAGGGGAGTTTACATAACACGGAAAGACAATCACTGATTAGTGGTCTGGGTCCATTTTGTGAATGGAACTAAGCTTACACCACACATAAAGCAGATACCCGTTGCTGTTGTCATGAAAGGGGGCTTCAGAGTTGAAGGACGAGGCACCGAATTAGTTTGTTGGAAAGGTGCTGGAATCACATTATCTTTTTCTTTGCTTCATTGTGTTTAGACCTTCCGGAGCAGAGCATGTATTTTACTGAGAGTTGGATTCAAATCCAGAACCACCTTAGAGACCAGCACAGTTTTCAGGGCGTAATCTTTCAAGAATCAAAACTCCCTTTGTCAGATGCCCCTCAAAATCATACCCCCCAAATCTTGTTAATTTCTACGGTTCTGGACTTGAATCTCACCCTTCTGCTGCCAACCAACACAGCTGACCTCTGAAATTTTCGTGTGTAAACTGCATTTCCCCCTCAGTGGAATCCTTAAATCAGCTTATGTCATTCTCCTGCCCTCCATTTTATCCTCACAACAACCCTTTGAGGTAGATAAGGGGGTGTGTGTGTCTGGCCTCCGAGGCCACCTAGCAAGCTTCTGCAGCAGGGTCAGGATTCAAGCAATCTATATATATAAAAATCTATCAGTGCGTTTTTCTGCTGACAGGTAATCTCCCAAACTACTGGACCGATTGCTTTGAAATTTTCACACAATGTCGCATTCGCGTGCGGCCGGGTTTCCATACTGTTTCCACACCTCCTGTTGTGTACATGTCACAACTGTGCCAGTTATTGTGTACATGCCACACCTGTGACAGTTGGAACCACAGTTCTGTTACGCAACAGCGCCATCTGCTGGCCGTCAAAGCAACACCCTCTGATACAAGGGAACCAAACATGCCTTCCTTGAAAACCGCTGCCTTATGAAGTGAAAGGGATGGGGCAGGCCATCTTCACATAGCCCACCCACCCTAGCGGAGGAAGGGGAAGGTGAGGGAGGGTCCAGGGGTTTGCTGGACCAAACGCTCTGAAATTTGAACACAACGTAGCTCATGCCTCCCAACGTGTTTTACGCTAGATAATTCGCCTGCAAGGGAAGGGAGTGAAAGGGACAGGGCCAGCCCACCTGCACACAGGCCACCCAACCTAGCAGATGAAGGGGAACATTAGGGAGGGACCGGCCAAGTTACCGTGCAAGGGAATGGGAGAAAGGGAGGGGAGCGAGGGGCCCCTTGCCCCTCCCCTTCCTTGCAAGCATTGTGCAATGACATATGTTCGAACCCGTTCTCTTCCCCTTTCCTTTCTTTTCCACTTCACCAGACTCAGCCACAGCAATGCGTGGCCAGGCCTGCTAATAGTATATAAGGGGATTTTGATGGGCAACACAATGTCTTCCTCCCACCGCTTGGCCCTGACTTGAAAAAGGTGGCCATTTACTTTTTAAAAACTCTGGGAACATCTGATCAGTGATTTACCAGCACCCTTTTTAGCTGGGTCTCTAATCTATCTTATATTGCTATAAATATTGCCCTACCTTATATTGCTATAAACTGTTTAGTCAGTGAGAAGAAGAAGAGGAGGAGGAGGAGGAGGAGGAGGAGGATTTGCTGCTGCTTCTGCTTGGATTGATACCCCACCTTTCTCTCCTGTAAGGACACTCAAGGTGACTTACAAGCTCCTTTCCCTTCCTCTCCCCACCACAGACACCTTGTGAGGCAGGTGGGGCTGGGAGAGTTCCAAAGAACTATGACTAGCCCAAGATCACCCAGCAGGAATGTAGGAGCGCGGAAACACATCTGGTTCACCAGATAAGCCTGTGCCATTCATGCGGAGGAGTGGGAAATCAAACCCAGTTCCCCAGATTAGAACCCACCTGCTCTTAACCACCACACCACGCTGGTTTCTTTCTCAGTCCCACAGTTCATCCATAAGGAACTGCAAAAGCCCGGTAAGATTCCGCCCCCCTGCAAGCCAGTGCGAATGCCTCATCAGGGCTGAAATAATGACACCGCCCATATTTGATCCCCTGGGATTCTCAGCTTGTCCATCTAGCCCAGGGGTAGGGAACCTTTAACACTCAAAGAGCCATTTGGACCCGTTTTCCACGGGAAAAGAAACACTTGGAGCCGCAAATAATTTTTGACATTTAAAATAAAGATAACACTGTATATATTGGGGTTTTTTACCTTTTACTCCGCTCATTCTGACGAAGCATGGATCGGATCGTCCGCCTGCTGCTGCCTGCAGGGCTGGGCGCAAGGATGGGGCCAACAGCAGCTTGGCCTCGCTTGGCTGCCGGAAAAGCGCCTCGCCAGCTCCAACGGGGCGGGAGAGAGGGGAAGCCCGTGGCGCGGCCCAGCCGGCCGTGGGCAGTTGGTGCGCCCGTCCCCTGCTGCCTGCAGGGCGGAGCAAGGATGAAGCCGCGGCTCGACCCTTACCAGCCATCAGGAAAGTGCCCATCCCGCTCCAATGGGGCGGGCGAGAGGGGAAGCCCGCGGCGCAGCCCAGCTGGCCGTGGGCAGTTGGTGTGCCTGCCCTGCTGCCTGCAGGGCGGGCAAGGATGGGGCCGGCAGCTCGGCTCGTGGAGCCGCAGTGCAAGGGCAGAAGAGCCGCATGCAGCTCTCGAGCCGCAGGTTCCCTACCCCTGATCTAGCCTGTTGATTTTGGCCATGAGAGCCTTTGACAGGACGCCGTCTTTCAGCTCTTTGATATGTTTGAGATCTGGAGCTCATTAACGGGAAAGAAGCTGCACTTGAAAGATGGCTTTGAGCACAGAGCGATGTTCTTGACACAGAATGTCAATTGGTTCCCCCTGAAGCTTTTGAACAATCTGGTCACAGAAGTGGGGTGGCTGTTGCGCTTGCTAGAAACCTCAGGTAAACTGTTGCCTTTGTTCCTTTATTAATAACATTTGTATCGGCCCTTTCTGTCCAATTAGGGCCATCAAGTAATTAAAGTAACGTTCGAAACAAACTTGAAAAGCAATACAAAATGTACCTGAAGGGCTGAGCGCCGGCGCCCCTATGTAGCTACCCGGACACTGAGATCACAGAGGGTGGCATTCCTGGTGATACCTCCTCCCCACCAGTGGGTCGGGGGCAGGGGCACATGGGAAAGCTTTACCCACTGATTGCCCCCAGACTTTGGAGTAGGTGGTTGTTGTTGTCGTTGTTGTTATTATTATTATTATTATAATACACATAACAGCACAGCGCAAGTGTCTGGACTTCATCTCTGAATATCGAGTCCTTCCCAAGGACCTAGGATATTAGAGGTATTTGCGTAGAATATGTGCAGTTCCTAGAAGTGCTGCTTTCTGCAGCAGGTGGACTGATGTTCTGTCCAAGTTTAGGCTTTCCAGATGTTTTTCAAGATTTCTTGGGATTCCTCCTAGAGCACCGACTACTAGTGGGATTACTGTTGTTCTTTTTTGCCACAATCGTTCAACTTCAATTTGTAGGTCCTTGTATTTTGTGATCTTTTCCAGCTCTTTGTCCCCTACCCTGCTGTCAACTGGCACAGCAACATCCATGATCCAAACATGTTTTTTCTCTACCACTGGGGTGTTGTGTGCCAGGTGTCTGTCTATCTGTATTCTAAAGTCCCAGAGTATTTTTGCTTCTTCATTTTCTGTGGTCTTCTCTGGCTTGTGCTCGTACCAGGTCTTGCTACAGGGCAGGCCGTACTTTTTGCAAAGGTTCCAGTGCACCATTGCTGCTAGCCTATTGTGACGTTCGAGATAGTCAGTTTGGGCTATATTTTTCTTCTTCTTCTTCTTCTTCTTCTTCTTCTTCTTCTTCTTCTTCTTCTTCTTCTTCTTCTTCTTCTTCTTCTTCTTATTATTATTATTATTATTATTATTATTATTATTAATTTAATTTATTAATTTAATTTATTAATTTAATTTAATATACCGCCCCATCCCTGGAGGGCTCTGGGCGGTGTACGGCATAAAATCACATAAAATCATCATAAGCATCCATAGTTACAATAAAAACAGCAGTTATTATATCCAAGATGGCGTCCCACCTGAACCTAATCCTCCTAGAAGGAGGAGGGAGGGGGTAGTGGGTCCTGATGGTATTAGGGACCCATAAATTCCAATAATGGGTCCCACTGATGTTAAGGACCCCTAACCTGGGGGGTTCCCCTCAGAGTTCCCCTCAGAGATGCGCTGTATGCCTACCATTTCCAGATCCAGGTTGGGAAACTCCTGGACACTTGGGGGTGGAGCCTGGGGAGAACAGGGACCTCAGTGGGTTACAGGGCCATAGAACCCGCCCCCCCCAAGCATCCATTTTCTCCAGGGCACCTGATCTCTGTAATGCAGAGATAATCTGTAATTCCAGGGGTCTCCAGGTCCTACCTGGAGGCTGGCATCCCTAGAGTTGGCAGTCCTGAAAATAGGCAGGCCCCAAGCTGTTGAGGACTTTAAAGGTCAACACATGAATTTGTCCCAGAAGCAAACTGGGAGCTAGTGTAGATGGAACAAAACTGGAGCCAGGGGGGGTCCTGTGACCCACTCCAAACAGCAGGGCAGCAAGGCATTCAGAAAGCTTCCCGTCGATGCTCACCGCTCTATACCTGTGCCCGGGTCCTTCAGTCCAGCGCTGCTCAGAGACCAGTAAAATGGTTGGACTTTTTTTGTCACCGTGAAACTGTCTAGCACGCACATAGATATGCTGAATTTTTCTGGGATTTCATCCTGTTTCTGGACTCAGAAACTTTGTTCATGACCAAATGCATCCCTCGGAAGCTGTCCCGGTTTGGCTCAGCTGGATTTGAGGTCCATGTCCATCGGTACTGGTGAAGAGGAAGACCCTGCCAATTACCTTGGGCCTTTCCTTGATCCTCCACTTCTTCCCAGCTCTTTCTGGGAGCCCGTGACCCCCTACTCCTTGAACCATGGAGACCTTCACTCCCTTTCTAGAGTGGCGATGAGGAATGTCTGTGCTATCTATCCTGAACTCCCTGGTAGAAGGGAAGAATAAAAACAGATAACTTTTAAGGAGAGTTTACCCTACTTGTACTTCTTAAAATCCATCCCCTAATTAAGGAAGTGTGCCAAATTAAATTATTCTGTCTCCCAGCCAGAACCAAAAGCACGTTTTATTTGTTTGTTTCAGAATTGCCTTGAGTATGGTCCTCCTCTCCTCTTTCACATCGGGAGATTATTATTAGCTTTCACTTGCAATTTAACTGTGATGATTTATTTATTGGCTTACAAAGCGGTTTTAAACAGCTGCTTTTGGTGGGTTTTTTTTTAAAAAGAACTGTTGAGTTTCCATTTATAATGGGGGCCTCTCTTAAAATTTCTGGTTTTATAGAGCTTAGATCTATTAAGGTCTGTTGTGTGAACAGATCTGCTGTTTGCAGAATGGTTCCATCAGGCCTAGTTACGCTGGGTTTGTATGGATGCTTTGCGGACGAGGCAGGTTATGAATATTTTAAATCAGTCAGTCAAATAAGCGGAAGAGCAGTTTCTTGTATCTGGTTGTAACGTGATCCGGATCACAGCACAGCATGAAGCCACGCTAAAAAACCTAGAAGGTGCCTGCTTTATCTTTACTTTGGCCTGATCAAGCTGACCACGGAGGCCGAAAGGAGGGACCTTCTTATAGCTCTTCTGCTTCTAACTTCTGCAGTTCCTTCTGGTAGGAAGATAGGAAGGCGCTCCAAAGGGTGATCACTACTGCACAAAGGATTATCGGCTGCCCTCTCTCCTCCTTGGAAGAACTCTATAATTCCCGAAGCCTAAAAAAAGCCCAAAATATTCTGAGGGACCCGTCTCATCCAGCACACTCTCTTTTTGAACTGTTACCATCCGGCAGACGATACAGGTCTATCAAAACTAGGACAAAGAGGCTTAGAGACAGCTTCCTACTCTAAGAGGCTTGTGAAGGCTATGCTAAACTCTGGGCGGCTTCGATGTTGATGTGTTTGGGAGCTGTTGATAATAGGTATGAGATGGGTGGAGGAAGGGGAAAGTGAGGATGATGTATGAGTCTGAAATTGTGTGCATCGAGGAATGCTGCTATAAATTTCGTTGTGCGTGCACAATGACAATTTAAAAAAAGGCTTATGGTTGTCAGTCAAACAGTTTAGACCCTGCAAAAGGAACACCCAAGAAAAATATACGAATAAGATGCTGCCGGCATTATAATTGTTTGTGCCTTTGACCATGTTTGTCAATTCGGCCTCTTCAAAGAACATTTCGGTCTCCACTGGCTGCTTCTTAGGGATGCTTTTCAAAAAAGTTGCTGATATGCAAGTTTTGGGTCTGTGTCTGATCACTTTATGATGTAGTAGCCGCGTCTTTGCTGCAGTGCTGTAACCCTTTTCTTTCCCCTCAGGATCAAACGATGCCATCCCCCCGGAATTTCCAAGGCAGGAACTTGGCTCAGGAGATGACAGCGGGCCGGATGCTGCAGTTCTGAAGCACAAAGAAGGCATCTACAGCAAAAGGGCCGCGCCCAGAGAGGCTTGGGCAGAAAGACAAACGGCAGCCCAGGACGGTGTCCAAGGTAATTGCATTGTTTGAGGCTTCCACGGTCAGAATCAACTGGCTGCTGTAGCTCTTCTGGGTGCGTGGCTGTGGTCTGGTCGTTTTTGCTCCTAACGTTTATGGCAGCCACAGATGCAGGTGAAACATAAGAACATAAGAACAAGCCAGCTGGATCAGACCAGAGTCCATCTAGTCCAGCTCTCTGCTACTTGCAGTGGCCCACCAGGTGCCTTTGGGAGCTCACATGCAGGAGGTGAAAGCAATGGCCTTCTGCTGCTGCTGCTCCTGATCACCTGGTCTGCTAAGGCATTTGCAATCTCAGATCATAGAGGATCAAGATTGGTAGCCAGAAATCAACTTCTCCTCCATAAATCTGTCCAAGCCCCTTTTAAAGCTATCCAGGTTAGTGGCCATCACCACCTCCTGTGGCAGCATATTCCAAACACCAATCACACGTTGCGTGAAGAAGTGTTTCCTTTTATTAGTCCTAATTCTTCCCCCCAGCATTTTCAATGTATGCCCCCTGGTTCTAGTATTGTGACAAAGAGAGAAAAATTTCTCTCTGTCAACATTTTCTACCCCATGCATAATTTTATAGACTTCAATCATATCCCCCCTCAGCCGTCTCCTCTCCAAACTAAAGAGTCCCAAACGCTGCAGCCTCTCCTCATAAGGAAGGTGCTCCAGTCCCTCAATCATCCTTGTTGCCCTTCTCTGCACTTTTTCTATCTCTCCAATATCCTTTTTGAGATGTGGCGACAAGAACTGAACACAGGACTCCAAGTGCAGTCGCACCACGGCTTTATATAAGGGCATGACAATCTTTGCAGTTTTATTCTCAATTCCTTTCCTAATGATCCCCAGCATAGAGTTTGCCTTTTTCACAGCTGCCATGCATTGAGTTGACATTCCCATGGAACTATCAACTAAGACGCCCAAATCCCTTTCCTGGTCTGTGACTGATAGCACTGACCCCTGTAGCGTGTATGTGAAGTTTGGATTTTTTGCCCCTATGTGCATCACTTTGCATTTTGCTACATTGAACTGCATTTGCCATTTCTTAGCCCACATTAGGAGGGTTCTGCCAGGTTGGGGCCAGGATTGAAAAAGCCCTGGCCCTGGCTGCAGCCAGCTGGACCTCTCTAGGACCAGGCGTTGTGCCCCTAGACCAGGGGTGTCCAACTCTGGCGCTTCAGATGTTCATGGACTACAATTCCAATCAGCCCCCGCTAGCATGCCAGCAGGGGCTGATGGGAATTGTAGTCCATGAACGTCTGAAGCGCCAGAGTTGGACCCCTCTGCCTGAGACTGTTCAATAGCAAGACTCTGTTTCAGTTGGTTTCTTTATTATGAAACAGCACCAGGAATAAACATTTAGACTTCTATTGCCAGAACTAAGCACAGCCAGTATTGCAGCCACCATTATACCCCACGTTACCCCCCGTGTCACGTCGCGTAACCCCACCCCTGCCTACCAGTTCCCAAGGGTGGATGGCGCTCCTCCACTCCCATGGTCCAGGGAGGAAGAAGCCACCTCCCCACTGGGGTCAAAACAATCTGCATTCCACACTACTGACGGAGCTACAGTAGCAGGCGTCTAATGAGCTGATGAGGTATTGCAAGGCCAGGTGCATCTTTTTACCAGCAAGGCTTCTGATTGGTTGTTGGAGATTTGCCGTTCTGCAGATTGCTAAAAACACTGCTTAAGCATCTGCCACCACAACACACTGGCCTTTCCTGAGCGACTGACGGTCAGCTGCGGCATTCACTGCAGAAACAGCTTCGCCTCTGGCAGGCCTTTTGTGACTGCATCCACCACGCTGTACTAGAATTTCAAAGGTGCCGGCAGGTTATTCTAGTAAAGTAGGGAAGGAAATCAGTCATCTGTTGATGACAGGTACAGTTTTACACCCAAGAGGCTAATTCACTTGTCCTCTCCTCTTGAAGACAGCACACAAGACATGGGAGAAAGCAGTCAGCTGTAGTCTCGGAAGAGCAAAAGTTAGAAATTGTTAGTACAAAATTCAGCTTCATTTCTTGGAGTCTCTCTCTCTCTCCAGTTTCTGTGGGTGTCAGCTGAACCAAACTGAGAGCATTATAAATTGAGCTACAGGTATTAAGCCTAATTGAAGGATTTCCGAGACCAAACCTACTGGAGTTTGGTTAGCCAAAGCCAAAATATACCTAAGCCCAAATATGATTAATAATGTAATGACTGAGAAATGTGCATGTTGTTACGTTTCATTGAAGAAGAGAAGAGTTTGGATTTATATCCCCCCTTTCTCTCCTGCAGGAGACTCAAAGGGGCTTACAATCTCCTTGCCCTTCCCCCCTCACAACAAACACCCTGTGAGGTAGGTGGGGCTGAGAGAGCTCCAAGAATCTGTGACTAGCCCAAGGTCACCCAGCTGGCATGTGTGGGAGTGTACAGGCGAATCTGAATTCCCCAGATAAGCCTCCACAGCTCAGGCGGCAGAGCTGGGAATCAAACCCGGTTCCTCCAGATTAGATACACGAGCTCTTAATCTCCTACGCCACTGATTGTTAAAATAATCACAAAAAGACTGTCCAAGCCAAAATGTGGTTGATGGTTGACAAAAGTGTAAGTTGTGAAGATTTCTTTGTATTGTAAACGTTGTAGTTACTTGTAAGGTTGAATGATTTATTTTGGTGAATAATAAGAGAAGCATTTCTGTATGTGCATCACATTATAAAGATCTGAAAATCATCATTGTCTTAGGACAAGCGAATTAGCCTTTTGGATGTAAAAATGGATCGACTGTGCCTATATAGTGCACCCACTCCATAATAATATTTTGAATATGGTGGAATCTGTTGGTGACAAGCAGGCCTTGCCATAATGACTGGATGATCTTCGGCTGTACAAAACTGACCCAGAGATCTCCTGGAAATGAATCTGAGGATAATTTCAGGACCCTGCCTCGGGCAACGTGTCCCTGGAGTGAGTGCGTGTATTCCCTTCCTGCAGGGAGAATTACCGAATCTCCGCTTTCTCTTCTGCAAGCTGCTGTTTATCCTACTAAGGAGAATTAATTACACTGTTCATTGTTCTGAATATGCAGGTCACAGCACAGTAACATAATTATGGCTGTTAATAAGCAGCAGAGACCACAAGTTCCACCGGCAGCAAATCAGAACTGGGATGTACTGATCTTCTCTCTTTCAGTCGAAGATACACACAGTTTTTCTCCAGGGTCTCCCTTATCCCTTTCAGTTCATTGGCTCAATGAAAGGGAAATGATTAAATGCCAGTATGGAGGTTGTATTCTGCAGAAAAATTTGCTTGGTTGAGTTTGAAGCCGTCTTAGGGGATGTCATTTATTTATTTACTTATTTATTTGATTTTTTTTTACTGCTATTCTTCGGGAGGCTCTGGGCAATTTATAGCCTCTGTTAAAAACAATACAAAATCACCATGAATACTTTGAAGTTCGTTCAGTAAAAATATCTAAATCTGCAATCAGATAAAACTATCTCAGCCATCAGGTAGTAAATGCCTAAGTCTCTCTTTCTGCCACTAGATCATTTGGTCTGAGTAAAGGCCCTGCAGAGAGGATCGGCAAAGTGGGAGTGGGGTGTGGAGGTGAAAAAAGGGCAGAAAGAGAAGGAGATTATTTTAAAAGAAAAAAGCAAAAAAGGGGGAAGGGAGGAAAAAGGGGGAGGGGACCATTAGTGTATCACCCTAGTTGCCTCACTATATGTTTGACGGCACAACTCCATCTTACAGGCCCTGTGGAATCACATTAAATCCCACAGGCTTCTGGTCTCTCCAGACAGAGCGTTCCACCAGGCAGGGGTCAGGGCCAAAAAGACCGGACTTCTCTTGGGCCAGGGGTCACCAACAGATTTTCATTTTCTTCTGTTGCATTTCCCCAACTGGGCTCTGAGCTCTGCAGGGCACTCTGGACCAACAGGAAGCTCCATTCTGACTCTCCTTTGGAACACCCAATCTGCTGCAAATCAGAGTGTTGATGACGGCATCCTTGTTGCTCATTTTTAAAATCTTTTTGTGTCTTTGTTGAAATCAACGGATCCTTGATGGACCACTGGTCTGGTCCAGCAGGGCTCTTCTGATGCTCTTTCTGAACTCCTTTTCCCCTTCTCTTCTTAGAGAGCGCCAAAACCAGAAATTCCCTCGAATCCGTTCAAGCGACTCATTCGGTCTTCGGGTCGGCCCACTTCTACCTGCACCCCCCGGTGCCTCTGGACCATGAGCCTGACTTCCTCGCTAGGAGGGAGGCCTTTGAGCAGTCCACTGAGACGGAGCGCCCGGTGCCACCTTCGAGAGACTTCTTCCAACACAAGGGCACGTGGGAGAACCGCCAGCCGCCTTTCTCCCTGCATCACCCCACAGAGGAGCAGAGGTTCTCTGCACTGATTGCTGAACCAGATTACAGTTTGGTTCAGCTGACACCCATAGAAACTGGTGAGAGAGGGGCTCCGAGGAACGAAGCTGACCCCGACGCAAGGAAAGCTGGGCACCAAGTCGCCAAAGATCTTCCCCTCCCAGGGAGTCAGACGACTTGCTTAAAAGCTCGCAAAACGGCCGGCCTCCCTCAGATGCAAACGGTTCATTTCACCAACAGTTTGGACGAACTCTGGTCTAAGTACTTGGAGCGTCGTCAGCAGCAGCAGCTGCGTTACCCCGGCAGTAACAGAAATGAGCTCTCTCTAGTCGAGCGACTGGACCGGTTGGCCAGGCTCCTTCAGAACCCCGTTCAGTACTCCCTGATGCCTGAAGTGGACGAGCAGAACAATGTCCAGGAGAAAGAGGGGAGAAGAGAGCCCAAGAAGGCCAGATTCCAGGGGAAAACCCAGGGGGAAAAGAGCTATCCGGCATCCCAAGTGAGAGAGAGTCACGGCACCACCAGCAAGTCAACGCTCTCGGAATCCAGGAGGCAAAAAGCCGGGTCTACCAAAACTGGAGGCCCCCTCCATAGAATCTCGGAGCAAAGTCCGAACTCTGAGACCCCCAGCGACACTTCTTCAGAGGCGAGGCCTGGCAAAGGCTCCAGCGCGTTAACGGACCTCAGCACCTCCGAATCGGACGTAGCGACCCAAGATGAGACCGCCCCTCCGAC